>NC_041215.1:134439776-134541698 GCF_002837175.3 Physeter macrocephalus | reverse complement strand
TAATCTCTCATGATCCTTTGTATTTCTGCAGTGTCAGTTGTTACTTCTTTTTCATTTCTAATTCTACTGATGTGAGTCTTCTCCCTTTTTTTCTTGATGAGTCTGGCTAATGGTTTATCAATTTTGTTTATCTTCTCAAAAAACCAGCTTTTAGTTTTATTGATCTTTGCTATTGTTTCCTTCATTTCTCTTTCATTTATTTCTGATCTGATCTTTATGATTTCTTTCCTTCTGCTAACTTTGCAGGGTTTTTGTTCTTCCTTCTCTAATTACTTTAGGTGTAAGGTTCGGATGTTTCTTTGAGATGTTTTTTGTTTCTTGAGGTAGGTTTTGTATTGCTATAAACTTCCCTCTTAGAACTGCTTTTGCTGCATCCCATAGGTTTTGGGTCGTCATGTTTTCATTGTCATTTGTTTCTGGGTATTTTTTTATTTCCTCTTTGATTTCTTCAGTGATCTCTTGCTTATTTAGTAGAGTATTGTTTAGCCTCTATGTGCTTGTATTTTTACAGATTTTTTTCCTGGAATTGATGTCTAGCCTCATAGCATTGTGGTTGGAAAAGATACTTGATACGATTTCAATTTTCTTAAACTTACCAAGGCTTGATTTGTGACCCAACATATGATCTGTCCTGGAGAATGTTCCATGAGCACTTGAGAAGAAAGTGTATCCTGTTGTTTTCAGATGGAGTGTCCTATAAATATCAATTAAGTCCATCTTGTTTAATGTATCATTTAAAGCTTGTGTTTCCTTATTTATTTTCATTTTGGATAATCTGTCAATTGGTGAAAGTGGGGTGTTAAAGTCCCCTACTATGATTGTGTTACTGTTCATTTCCCCTTTTATGTCTGTTAGCATTTGCCTTATGTATTGAGGTGCTCCTATGTTGGGTGCATAAATGTTTACAGTTGTTATATCTTCTTCTTGACAGATCCCTTGATCATTATGTAGTGTCCTTCTTTGTCTCTTATAATAGTCTTTATTTCTCCTATCCCCATTTTCTTAATTGTTTTGGGTTTGTTATTGTAGGTCTTCTTCTCTTGTGTTTCCTGCCAAGAGAAGTTCCTTTAGCATTTGTTGTACAGCTGAATTTGGTGGTGCTGAATTCTCTTAGTTTTTGCTTGTCTGTAAAGGTTTTAATTTCTCCATTGAATCTGAGATTCAATGAGAGCCTTGCTGGGTAGAGTAATCTTGGTTGTAGGATTTTCCCTTTCATCTCTTTAAATATGTCCTGCCACTCCCTTCTGGCTTGCAGAGTTTCTGCTGACCCCACATCCATTTCTGCTTCCTGTCATAACTCCAGGACTTGGCACAGCACCTGGTCCCACCTAGATGTTCAGTTAACTTGTTTAGTGGCAAATGGATTGAGCAGATGGATAGAAGGAATGAAACTGTCACTCTGCCCAATAATGTGATTCCATGGCTGTAGTTGCTGGTAATCAGGTCTATCATTTTCACCCTGAGAAATTTCACCCAGCTGTGCTTCTGACAACATGTCAGACTAGGGTCTTGCGGATTCTCCAAACACATGTACCTGCACAATGGACATGATGGAGAAAACATTGAATGATAATGATGTAATGGTTATAATAGTGTTAGCTAACACTTATGACTACTTATGTGCCAGGCACCCTATTAACTCAGTTAGACCACACCATTTACCCTATTTTGCAGATGGGGAAACTGAGTTATAGTGAGGTGTAGTAGGCAGAATATTGGCTCCCCAAAGAGATCTACATCTGGGTCCCTGGAACCTGGGCCTATATTAGGTTAGATGGCAAAGGGGAATTAAGGTTTCAGATGGAATAAGTTTGCTAATCAGCTGACCTTAAGACAGATTACCCTGAATTATCCTTATGAGTCCAGTGTAATCATAAATGTTAGAAGATGGCACAAGAAGAGAAACCAGAGAGATGGCAGTGTGAGGAATCATTGAGGCTCCAGGTGGCACAACACTGCTAGCTCGAAGCTAGAGATGGGGCCACAAGCCAGGATAGCCGGTGGCCTCTGGAAACCACAAAAGACAAGGGGACAGATTCTCCCCTGGAGCTCCAGAAAGGAGCACAGCCTGCAGACACCTTGATTTTAGCCCCATGAGACCCATTTTGGACTTCTGATCTATAGAACTATAAGATAATAAGTGTTTTTTTAAGCCATGTGGTAATTTGCTGCAGCAACCAAAACAAACAAGCAAACAAACAAAAACCACAAGAGGCAAAATGACTTGTTCCAGGTCACACAACTTAAAAGGAGTAGAGCTAAAATTCACATCTCACTCCAAAGCCAATTTTATTGACCATATTCCATACCGTGCCTCAGTAAATTAGGAGTCCATCACCTTAAGTACTTGGCCACCTCACCTTATGCTGAAAGGTGAGTCAATGCTAAAAGAAGAATGAGAAAATCCCCAAGTGCCAGAAACAAAGATAAATCTCAAACACAGGGACAACCAGATGCCTGGCATGTAGCATAGAGAGAAATAAATGATAGAAAACAAAGATTAGGAGTTGTAGCAGATAAAATGACAAATCTGCTGCTTCTATGACTGGATCTTTGATATCCCAATATCACCAAGGAGCATTAGTTTCTAAACACCCTATAAGTCCTGGTTCTGGATGTAAGTTTAGAGAACCACGAGGGAGCAAGTGCAGTACTGCTAGGGAGGTAGGTATAATGAGAGACAGAGACCAAAACAAATCTGAAAATCAAAATTCCATAACATTTTAGGAAATCTAGTGTTATATACACTCTTCAAACAAAAAAGATTAAAAGACAATAGTTTAAACAAAAACATTTAGATTAATATGATTAAGATGTTCAAGAAAATTAATGAAGGCATAACTTCCATTAGAGATGCACACAAAGTTTTGAAACAAAGACAGGCAAAAATGGAATAAAAACAGATAATTATGAAAAATCACAAAAAGAAAGCTTTGAAATGAAAAATAAGGTAACTAACATAAAAAGCCAAAAAATAAAAGAGGTGTGAACTCTTTTCACAACTCTTTCAAAGCTCCCCCCAGAAGGTAACATAGAAAAATAAAAACATAAAACCTATAAACTGCAAGTAAGAACCTTTGAAGCCACTGACACCCAACTAATAGCAGTTCTAGAAGAAGAGAAGAAATGTCAGAGCAACAATTATTTGAAGAAATACTTGCTGAGAATTTTCCTTAATTAAAGACGTGACTTCTTAGGTTAAAAACAAACTCCACATGACCAGCAGAACACATGAAACAGATCTACACCTACATGCATTATTGTGAACCTAAGAAAAAGGCAACAAGCCAGTCTTAAGATACCAGATTACCTGCAAAGAAGCAATTGGGAGATCAGACGTCTCCTTGGCAAAAATAGACACCAGAAGAAAGTGAGAGTATATCTGCAAAGTGCTGAGGAAAAATAACTGTCTACCTAAAATTTGTATCCAGCTAAACTAACATCCAAGAGATCGGAAAAAATAAAGATACTTTAAGACACACAAAGACTGAGATAGTGTCCTACTCACACACTTCAGAGTGCAGTTTGGAAATATCAAATAAAATTGAAGATGCTCATGACCTACAACCAGGAATTCTATTTCTGTGTATATGCCCCAGAGAAGTTTTCTCATTTGTGTATAAGGAGATATAAAAATTGTGAATTTCTGGCTTCCCTGGTGGTGCAGTGGTTGAGAATCCGCCTGCCGATGCAGGGGACACGGGTTCGTGCCCCGGTCCGGGAAGATCCCACATGCCGCGGAGCGGCTGGGCCCGTGAGCCATGGCCGCTGGGCCTGCGCATCCGGAGCCTGTGCTCCGCAGCGGGAGAGGCCACAACAGTGAGAGGCCCGCGTACCGCAAAAAAAAAAAAAAAAAAAAAAAAAAAAAAATTTCAACACTGTTCATAATAACAAAATATTGGAAATGACCTATATGTCCATTAATGGGAGAATTGATAAATAAGTTGTAGCATAGTCATTTAATGAAATAATATAACCACAGAGCTTGTAAACCAAAGTGTTTCTCAGATTTCAAATATGTGAAAGTTGAGAAAAATGTCATCACAGGGCCAGTTGCAATCATTAAGTGCTTTGAGGTATTTTGGCTCCAGTATTTCTGCCATGTTTTTAACAGTATCCCTCAGTCCAGCTGCTGGTGGCCTTGTCTGAGCCATGGGGAGCCATTCACATTACCAAGAAAACCCACACCTTCGGGATAGAGCAAGCAAGCTTCCCAGGAAGTCAGGTGACTTAGCTGGTAAGGGTCGTTGGTTAGATCTGGCCAGTGATCCTCCTTAACTCCTTGAGATAGAAGTTTCAAATTGTATAGAAATACAGGTTGGTAAACCCACGTAGAAAGAATTTGTATTGAACATATATTAAATGCCCAACGTTTAATGGCTGCTTGCCCCCTTCTGTTCAGTGAGCTTTTCTTTATTTTTAAGGGCATACTAGTGAATTCACGTCATTTTGATATTTTCCTGAATGTCTGTTCGATTTCAGGACTGGTACGCCAAGACCCCTATGGGTAAAAAGCGAGCCTTGGCATTAACGGGAGATAACAAAGAAAATGAAAAGGACAAAGGAAAAGAGAAGGAGAAGACAGGGATAAAGGATAAAAAGAAAAAGTAATGCCTCTCCGAAGAGCCAGGGTTGGAGGTGGGCCCGACTCTCCAGGGAGGAGATTGACCATTGCCTGTCTGAAGACCCACACTGATGCCCTATGTCCACCAGCCCTGCCATCGCTCAGTTAGATCTTTGTAGGCTGACCACCAAGTTAGTTGTGCATAACAAGTGTTTCTAGAGCTTGTAATTATTTCTTAATCTATATAAAGTTTGTATACAAGCAAAACTCACTCTTCACACACTCCACAATCTATCCCAGTTGGACACTTCATCTCATCCGTACTAGTTGCTAAATTTAAATTTTGATAGTTAGACAATACTCTAATCTGACAACTAGTAAATTCAGTCAGTCATCGGTACTACTAGCTTTTATCAATAATCTGTATATTATCTTGCACATATTTTAATAAATTAATTCTTTGCTCTATTCATATATTCTATACAATGGAATAAAAACTTTTTCTTGGACTGACTCAGTAATTTGGTTGCTGGAGCTAAAAAAGATCTTTTAAATTAACGCTTTCAATCTTCTGACTTTGAAGATGGCGAAACTAAGGCCCAGCGTCACACAGCTAATATTTGGAACATTGGGACTAAGTCATTGCCTCTTAATTCCTGGGTTCCTGCTCTTGAGAAGCACTGGAGCACTGGCAGGCCAATGGCTAGATGAAAACTATGACCCAAAAATGGGGTAAAAATAGGAGAAGAGAAACTCTAAATAAAGAAGTAAGAAATTCTGAGAAAGAAAAAGATTAAAGAATAGGAAGGTGAGGGTCAAAAGATAAATTTCAATTTTGTAAGAATATGAAAGGTTACTTGGTGGCATATTGTAAGTAACCCGCTTCTAAATTGTGGTGAGAACACATCAAAGGAAGGAGACAAATTGAGGTGGGATAAATTTGCTGGAATTTAATTCAAAGTAACTATTGTGCAGTTTTTGGTTACACCACAGAAAGTTCTACAATCTCCTACTCTGTAGACCAAGCTAGATCTCCAGGCTTTCCTGGGATTTTCAGTGGGTTAGATCTTTAATGCCCAAAACTACCAGTGGTTCCCAGCTGTCTTCTGGCCACCAGCACATACCCCTCAGCCTGTGTCTGTACAGGACCTGAACACAAATTAGGACAGAAAGAGACGGCCCCCGGCCCCCGTGCTCTGCATGTGCTCTGTACAAACTGGAAAGCCATCCCTCAGTCTGTCCTCTTGAATAAACTCCACCTTCCTGGTGCCCCACCATAGATTTGCCTTCTCATACCAAAGGAACCCCAATTTCTGCAGACTGTCTGCCTGCCCTCCCCCTACCCACCCCAGACTGTGTCTGGTCAAGGCTCAAAGTGGCCTGAGAGGTGGGCAGACTCCCCATCCTAAGCTCAGAGAGCAGTGAAATGTTCGTCTCTCCAGGGTGGTCCATGGAGACCCTTTCTTTCACATGTCACGGGAGCAGACTCTTGGTTTTGACCCAAGATGAGAGCTCCAAGGCTCTAGGGTTTGGTGTTCATTGCAAAATAATGGGATCTGGATTGTAAAGCAATGAAAATCATGATTGTAAAGGAATTAGAGTTATGAAAATGTTAATGGTGGACAACGCCTTTTAACTTGGTCTGACTGTGATATCAAGCACACTTTTCAGAACTCATACAAACCTGTGTAGGTAAAGCTGACTAAACAATTACTAATTAATTTATAAAAAATGAAACAGACCCACAAACATAGAAAACAAACTTATGGTTACGAAAGGGGGAGGTGAGAGGATGTTAGGAGTTTGGGATTAACAGATACACACTACTATATATAAAACAGATAAACAGCAAGGACCTAGTGTGTAGCACAGGGAACTAACTGTATTCAAGATCTTGTAATAACCCATAATGGAAAAGAATATGAAAAAGAATATATATATATGAATCACTTCACTGTTCACCTGAAACTAACACAACATTGTAAATCAAGTATACTTCAATAGAAAATTAAAAAATAAAAAAATTTAAATGACCACATGTGGCTAGAGTGCCTGGCATATAGAAGAGTGCAGCTCTGGAGTAACTTTGAGTCTTAGAAATTGGTAAAGGTCGTCTAAATATCGTCCCTACGGGCTCACTCTCTCATGGCACACTCACACTGAGACGTGATCTCCACTGACCCCTCTGTTTTCTCCCAAACTGTGACTCCCTGCCCTTTCCAGTGCTAGGTTTTCACTCTGTTCCACGTGGCTCCCATCAGCCAGCCCCACCTGGTTACCAAGAACCACTGTGTCCTCCCACCCCAGCCGGCTTTGCCCAGCTCACAGGTGCCCTCAGCCCTGCACAGAGTGGGCCCCCTTGTAGGTCACTGCACACTGCACAAGAGCCTGACAAGCTATGGCCCAGCACTTTACGGCATTTGTACCATGGCCTCCTGCTCTGTGTGTGTGCCACGGGATGGGTAGACTCCTGCACATATACTCACAAAAATATATTTCACTTTTTTTATACAAATGGTAACATAGCATATATATTGTTCCACCCCCTTGCTCTTTTCACTTAATAATATACCTTGGGTATTGTTTCATATCAGCACACACAGACTGGCCTCGTTTTATATTGGCTACATAACACCCACTTGGTGGATATAACATAATTCATCTGACCAGTCCACTCTAGGTCAGACATTTAGATTGTGTCCACCCTTTGCTATTCCATCAGTGCTACAAAGAATACCTTTATACATTCTTCTGTGTGGACATGTACAGGAGAAAGATCTGTAGGATAAATCCCTAAAAAAGAAGCTATGGCAACGGAATGCTATGCAGCCATTAAAAAGGATGAAATAATGCCATTTACAGCAACATGGATTATTAACTACAGATTATCATACTAAGTGAAGTAAGTCAGAAAGACAAATATCACATGTTATCACTTACATGTGGAATCTAAAATATGACACAAATGAACTTATCTATGAAACAGAAACAGACTCACAGACATAGAGAACAGACTTGTGGTTGCCAAGGGGGAGGGGGGTGGGGGAGGTATGGGGTGGGAGGCTGGGGTCAGCAGATGCAAACGATTATATACAGGATGGATAGACAACAAGGTCCTACTATATAGCACAGGGAACTATACTCAATATCCTGGGATAAATCACTTTGCTGTACAGCAAAAATTAACACAACATTGCAAATCAACTATACTTCAATAAAAATAGAAGAAGTTATTGGGTCAGATTGGCCATGCACTTTTATTTTTTTAAGATTTTTACCCTGTTGGGACAAGTCCCTTTATTTATTTTTTTAAATATTTATTTATTTATTTATTTGATTGTGCTGAGTCTTAGTTGTGGCAGCCGGGCTCCTTATTTGCTGCTCATGGGCTCCTTAGTTGTGGCATGTGAACTCTTAGTTGCGGCATGCATCTGCGATCTAGTTCCCTGACCAGGGATGGAACCTGAGCCCCCTGCCTTGGGAGCACGGAGTCTTATCCACTGCACGGCCAGGGAAGTCCCTGGCCGTGCATTTTTAATTTGGGTCACTCTTGCCAGGATACCAGGCGCTCACCCACCCGTCCTGCAGGAGGATGCTCATGACGTCATCATCCACTGGGCAGCTCATCAAACTATGAGCCTGTCAGCAATCCATGTTTAAAATCCAAGGTCCCCCTGGGAAAGCGATGCAGCCATGTGCTACAACTCCCGTTCTTATCTGACGTGGAGACAGGAGACATGACAGCCCAGACGGGAGGAAAGCAAGTAAGAGAGTGTGTGGGGTGGAAAGGGCAGCAGGACTGGGGGAAAGAAAGGGAAACAGACCCTTCCTGGGAGTTCTGCTGGGGCCTGAGCTCTTCCAGGGTCATCATGTGACAATTAGCTCCTCTGGAGTGTGTTCGGAAATGAAGGGGACAGTAATTAATGTCATTAACCCTCATTAAGGGAGCATCTATGGAATGCAATCTGATTAAAGTGGAATTAAAGCTCTCCGTGGCTCTGCCCTCTGCCTGCCCTGAGGAACCAGCAGGTTCCGGGTGCAGAACCACTGCGGGCTAACACGGCATTCCTTCAAAGATGTTCTTGAGACCATCCGGGCTCCTCCAAACGCGCACCTCCATCCAGAACTAGCAAGTTTAAGACCCCTAACGCTGAAGAAGCTACTTTTGAGGCTCTTCCTAATCCTCCATCCATGTGTGATACGAAGACAGTAATGGTGGTCAGTGTCACAGGGCTATTTCAAAGAGCGACACAATTTTCAGCCACTAAAGACATTGTGGGACCCAAACAACTGAGAGAAGTGGCTTCTGATGTGCTCGCAGGTCTGAAGATGTTAATTTAAGCGAGGCATGGATGATGGTAACGAAAGCAGGGGAACCACGAAAGACCCGTGGGCTTGCAACCAAGCTGGCAGCTACCTCAACAGTGAGGTTTGGAAAATCAAAGGGCGCTTGACCCAAAATATGTGTCTCCAAGCACCTGCGATCCCCCCCGTCAGAATCACTCATTCGCCAACGCGTGGTCCCCTTAACCATCCCGGGTCACTAGAAGACACGGCTGCCAGCATGGCAGTGGTGTGGGGTTCACTCTCCAAGTCTTTTATTGAGTGCCTTCTACGTGCCAGACACCGAGATGCCCAGGGGAGCTGCTTTGCAGTCTAGTGGGGGAAGGGACATCAATGAAACTGTTGTGCAATGAATGTGTGTGGCCAGATCTGCACAAGGGGTGTGGGTGCTGGGCCCCCGACCTAGGACCTTGTCTAAGGGATCCGGCTTACGGCCGCCTGGCCTCATCCCTGCAGGAACGTTTTCCGGATGGAGAAGCTGAGACTCCACGAGTACGTGGCAGGTCTGATTCCTTTCCTCTTCAAAACGGCCACACTTAGTGCCCATATAACTACCTAAGACGGTGTATTTCGGGCCCCCGGCACATGGGAGGTACTCAGTACGGGTTTACTGCCTCATAGACATTCTGCAGTGCACTTTTCATATGGGGCTTTGGGAGGCAAACGGGAGCCCAGGAGTCGGCCTCCAGGAGTTTTGGCCTCTACCCCCTGCTCCCCTCCCCCACGCACTGGACTGCAGTGGGATGACTCTCTCTTCACCCCAGCTCACCCAGTTCCTCCACATGGCAGACAGACACAGTGCCTCGCTCTTGCTTTTGGCCTAGGGATTAAGCATCTTAGCAGTTTGGTCTCTGCAGTCAATTTTAGTGGTTTAGAGCAAAGGCCTTGACTGACCCAAGCCCAGGCTCCCCAGCTCTCGCCCTTCCCGGCCCCGCATCCTCCACGTTCTCACCAGGCAGGCAGTTGGTCTCCACTCTGTGGGGCTGCTGTGAATAGTGACCCCAGCTATGACTCTTGCACCCAGCACAGCGGCCGGCACCAAGTGAGGTCCCTGTGAGCACCGCCTGCTGTTCCATGACCGCAGAGCTTGCGCTACAGGGGAGATGACAACACAGCACTGCGATGAAGGTGGGGTGGGGGAGGGGAGGGGGGACGCTCCTGCATCCCCAGGGCCAGGGTGCACGGTCCTGTGAGAAGCCAGGAGGCTCTCTGCAGGGTCCCCCCTCACCCTCCATCCCCAACCATTTCACTTGGCTCTGTTTCCCTTGTTGAGGGCCAGCTTGGGGGTCTGGTAGACCTCCGTCACCCCTCTGGGATACCCCTGCTCCCTCTCTAGAGCCCTTGGGTAGCCTCACTCCGACCCGTCCTCAGGCCTCTCCCCGCCTGTCTGGAGGGAGGTCAGCCAGTGTCTGGGAGGAGGGCCGTGGCTTCTCGGAAAGCACCGTAGGCTGAGCTGGGCTCGGTCCAAATACACAAATGAGCTGGGTGACCTCGGGCCAGTCCAGCCACACATACACACACACACACACAACACATATTCACACTCTGCACACAGAAACACACATGCCCCACAAACACACATGCCCACACACATAAACACACCAACAGACATATAAACACACATGCACAGATACACCCATATATACACACCCCACACTTATAAATACATACACACCCACACACACGCACATGTTCACATGCATACACGCATGTACACACATGCTATGCACATGCACACGTTCACATGCATACACGCACGTACACACGTGCTATACACACACCTCACACATGCACACGTTCACATGCATACGTGCACGTACACACGTGCTATACACACTATACACATGCACACGTTCACATGCATACACGCACGTACACACGTGCTATACACACACCCCACACATGCACACGTTCACATGCATACACACATGCTATACACACCCCCCACACATGCACATGTTCACATGCATACACGCATGTACACACATGCTATGCACATGCACACGTTCACATGCATACACGCACGTACACACGTGCTATACACACACCTCACACATGCACACGTTCACATGCATACGTGCACATACACACGTGCTATACACACTATACACATGCACACGTTCACATGCATACACGCACGTACACACGTGCTATACACACACCCCACACATGCACACGTTCACATGCATACACACATGCTATACACACCCCCCACACATGCACATGTTCACATGCATACACGCATGTACACACATGCTGTTCACATGCATACGTGCACGTACACACGTGCTATACACACTATACACATGCACATGTTCCCATGCATACATGCACGTACACACGTGCTATACACACACCTCACACGTGCACACGTTCACATGCATACGTGCACGTACACACGTGCTATATGCACATCCCCCTCCCGCAGCCCCCATTTCCTCAGCAGGGCTGATGGCGGATGCCTGTGACCCTCGCATCCCTGAGCCTCAGGCCTCCCCCCAGGGGAGCAGTGGGCACTGGGGAGCAGCAAATTGGGGAGATGTCCCCACAGGTGCTACTGGGCTCGGAGCTGTGTGTTTACTGTCTACACTGAGCGAGTGTTTCGTGAAAACATCCACTTCCTGCTCCCATGCATACATGCACGTACACACGTGCTATACACACACCTCACACGTGCACACGTTCACATGCATACGTGCACGTACACACGTGCTATATGCACATCCCCCTCCCGCAGCCCCCATTTCCTCAGCAGGGCTGATGGCGGATGCCCGTGACCCTCGCATCCCTGAGCCTCAGGCCTCCCCCCAGGGGAGCAGTGGGCACTGGGGAGCAGCAAATTGGGGAGATGTCCCCACAGGTGCTACTGGGCTCGGAGCTGTGTGTTTACTGTCTACACTGAGCGAGTGTTTCGTGAAAACATCCGCTTCCTGCTCCTCGAGGGAGGGAGTCGCGGAGACCCCAGGCGCGGCAGGAAAGGCTGACATGGACGCCCGCGGCTCCCAGCTGCACGTGGAGCAGGAAGGGCAGGAGGGCAGCCCAGGAGAGGCTGCAAGTGCATCCACGGCAAACCGAAACCAGACTCCCTACTTTCCGGGTGGGGCCAGAAAGGTTAACAGTCTTCCCAGAGTCACAAAGAGCTGCTCCCCGACACCACCAGACCACACACTCAGTCGGACGAGTGGGAGGGAAGCTGAACGCAGGGTGATGTGGGGCCCATCCTGGGGGCCCCCAGGGAGCCATGTTTGTTTCCTCGTCTATAAAAGACCTGGGGTGAACCCCATAAGGATCTTTCTAGCGCTGAGTTCCTAGTGCCCTTAGGACAGAAGCATTCCAGAGACGAGGGATCTGTAAGCCTTAATCCTCGACAGTCGCCAGGGTCATTTGTGATAAGAGGACCATGACCAGGTTCACGCCGCGTCCTGAACAGTTGGGATCCAGCCACATTCTTGAGAAAGCACCCAAAATATCACAGGGCAAAGTCCTCTACCTGCAGCTGAACGTTCAACGTCACACAGCAAATGGAGCAAAGCGCCGAGGGTTTTATCCCGAGAGAAGCAGACCCCATGCTGATGAAGAACGTAAACAGCTGGGGGTCAGAGCTGGCGTGCAGTCACTCCGCACGTGATCCTCTGAGCATCCTGGCTTATTTTATGTCCCAGAGCTACAGCTTTAGGGCTGGAGCCCTATCTGGTCAGAGGTGGCCCTCATCCTGGAGAGCAGGGGCAACGTTCATCTTCGACCGTTGGAGTCTGACGACGTCTCACTCAGGCTGCATCAGCGCCGCTCAGGTGGCCCCGTGGGGAGTTCAGCTGCTTCCGCATCCTCCGGGCGCCGGCCGGCTCTTGGCACCGGCCGAGCACCTTGCTGGCCCCGCTTCGGGGTCAACTCCATCTCCAACAGCAGTGCCCACCCTGCCCCCCTGTCCTCCTGTCTTGCTTCATGTTGTATTTTAACCACGCTTTATTTACCGCCACCTGACATGGTAGACATCCGTCTGTTTTCCATCCTCCCCCAAGCTGCACTAGAACATACAGTCCACCAGAGGAGCAGAGTGAGAGCCTGGGTGAATCCAGGGAGAAGTCCTCCCTCACCTTTAAGTGGACTCCAAACGGCCGAGAAGCTTGTATTGTGCGAAGCCCCTGAGAGATTCTCGGGGTGGAGGAGAGCAGAGAGGACCAGTGGAAAGGTTTCAGGGGCCAGGCCTGCAACAGTGTACACATCAGGTCTATTTCCTTGGTCACTATGCAATCACACGGCCAGGCTCAAGAGCAGGAGAGGGGGGAAAATATAGGAAAGCTGTATGCCCAGCCTCTACCACAAATGGAAACATGAAAAATTACCTCCAATTTTTAAATTGTGGACTCAAGTGTACGAATTCAAGAACGTTTGCTACTTCCAAGCAAAAACACTAAAGATAAATGAATATTCCCTTCTGGACAATCCCATTAATATTTGCTCTCTGACTACCTGAAATTGCCTTCAGAGAGTCGCTCTTCGGAAAGAAAACTTTCCAAGAGTCTTTTATCAAAATGTGAATATCCATAAGAGGGGATGTGCATATTTGTGTTTTTATTGAGTTACGACACAAGTAGAACAAAGGCACCGTCCAGGATATGAAGGGGAGGTGTTGTCAGCCCCTGAGAAGCCCACTTGCGTAGCTGTACATCGACAGATGAATGGATAAAGATGTGGTATTATATACAGTGGAATATTGCTCGGTTATAAAAAGAAGGAAATTAATGCCATTTGCAGCAACATGGATGGACCTAGAGACTGTCATACTAAGTGAAGGAAGCCAGACAGAGAAAGGCAAATATCATATGATATCGCTTACATGTGGAATCTTAAAAAAAAAAAAAAAAAGACACAGATGAACTTATTTACAAAACAGAAAGAGACTCAGACATAGAAAATAAACTGATGGTTACCAAAGGGGAAAGGGGTGGAGAGGGATAAATCAAGAGTTTGGGATTAACATATACACACAACTATATATAAAATAGATAAACAACAAGGACCTGCTGTATAGCACAGGGAATTCTACTCGATATTTTGTAATAACCTATGAGGGAAAAAGACTCTGAAAAAGAATATATATAAAAATAACTGAATTTATATGGATGTATATAAATAACTGAATCACTGTACTGTACACCTGAAACGAACATGATACTGCAGATCAGCTATACTTCAATTAAAAATAAATAAATAAATATTTTTTAAAAAGAAGACCACTTACAGCACTTCTGCACTGGGTGTGGTGCACACGGGCCACTTCCAATGCCATCCGCCCTGTGGGATGTGGTGCTTTTCCCACCAGCCAGGCTCCCATGTTTATGGGGCTCAGCAGTGGGGAGGTCTCATTGGGTGGTACCCTAGCGGGGCTGGGCCTGAACAGAAGCTGATGCCACCCAGAAACCTCATTCTCCCCGTGGCACACGCGGGGCTGCCGTGCTCGGAGCCCAGACTTACACCCAGTCCTGGGGGCTCCCACAGCTCACTGAACACAGCATGTCACACCCAGGTGACCATCGTGCTTGACTCAAACAGCCAGAGCAAGGATGACATCCTCCCTCCTGAAAGATAATTTTACTCCAAGTGGAAACACTGATTCTGCCTCAGCAACTTTCCCAATTTGCGAGAATTCTACAACTGACAGATGAGCTGATGGGGAACGTTACCTTTATATAAAAGAGTGAGCCAGAGACTTCAAAGGGTTCTCAAAGGTAAATTTAATTACATCTTCCCCAACAAGACATCCAAAATACCCTCGCTTAGCTTTTGTGTGTGTACTTACACCAAGCACAATGCCCACGTCCTGTGACATTAGTATTTCTCTTTACATCATTGAAAATAGGAGTCCTTTGGAACTGGTTGGAGCAAATTATAATGCCCCTAGCCAGGGCCTTTTGTTACTCAGCTCTTCAAAGGGGGTGCCTGCCTGGCCCTCTGAAAGCTGTCGGACCACTGGAGTTCATTTGAGAACCCTCTACCCCAAGTTGGTCTTGCAAATTATTTCTGCCCTATGCAGAGAGTCTTTTTACTTTCCTCATGGCTTCAAGTGACTTTGAATCTTGCATAATACATACTCACACATACACAGGGAAGGGATTACTGTGTTGCCGGGATTAAGTAATGCTTATGATAATGAGCTGATAAGATCTGGAATGACAGAGGTTTTGTGTTTGTCCCTGGAGCACGGTGGTGCTGTGTCCAGTGAGGGAAGAGCTGCAGGGCTGTCTGCACCTACAGACTGGCCTGTGCCATCCTTCAAATGCTCCAAATATGGATTGGGGCTACATTTGACCTTGGTGAAACCCATTCCTGCCTTCTCTCCTGGTCCTGGGAAGGGGAAGAATGATAGGTCAGCTAACACTAAGATGACAACCAGACCACACCAGATTCTACTGTTACTTCGTGAGCTTGGTTTCCAAGGCTGGGCACCGAGGGGCACCCCACCCCAGATCCTCGGCTCTGTGAGGAAGGTGAACCCAGCCTCCCACCAATATGGAATCAAACTGGGACAGTCACCCATGCATGGATGGCAGCAGGGAACTCACTGCCCCTGCAGAGACTGGCATCGCTTCTCCAATGGCCAAGGACATCCGATGCTCTCTGTGCAAAGCCAGCACAGACTAACCAGTCACTTGGCTCAAGGCCTTTGTCCTTGATGAGAATGGAAACTTCTCCTGTTCCTCAAGGAGCACATTGAGAGTTTGATGAAGAGCTGGACCAGTCAGGCACTTGCCCAGGGTTCCAGTTGAAAGGGACACCAGAACAACACTGGGACCACAGTGCCCTCAAGTGGAGATTTGCAAGCACCACTCTTGGTCAGTTCCAGGTTGGGAACGAGCTCTGTTACAACCAGGACACATCGGGAATCTTATTCTAAATGTAAAGATGGCGGCAAGTCATTTTATGAATAAGTATCTTTGTTTACTAATGGAATATAAGCTATTCTGCCATCTCCAGTAAGTAAATGTACAAATATTTAAAGAATGCCCATTTTTTGTCTGCTTGGGGGGGTCTCCACACCTCTGCTTGTCCCTGACATCTCATCCATTTTGCATATGCTCACAGGAAATGTCCATCACAGGGCTGTCCCTTCCTTGGGACCATGCGACATTTGGGGGATGGACAAGTACATGTCGAAAGGGAGGAAAGAGTGACCATGAGTGAGAAGAGACACTTAGTGAAATGGCAATTCCTTTAGTCGTATTTTGTGCAAGGCACAGGCATCTACCAACCTCGCGATGAAGGTGGTTCTCAAGTGTGAGCTGACTGAGCGCTGCATGGACTTGGACTCGAGGTGGATCCTGGCCGCCGGGGGAAACCTGGAGCACAGAGTTGCTGTGGCCTCAGCTGACTGTGCCTGGTCCTGTGGTCCCAGCCACGCCCTCTCCTGTCTGATAGGAAACAGTACAAGTAAGATTCTGGAGTCCTCCTTGTGTGTTTCACCTGGTCATCAGTCACTAGCTTCTTCTATTGGATCATTATCACTGGCCAGGGTCTGCGGGGAAGACCATGGCTTTGCCTTAAAAGATGGATCCTGAAGACTGCTGCCGGCCACCCACCCTGCAGCTGAAGGACATATTCTTTATCTCAGCAGTATTAGCATCAGGTGACCACAGCTGACCATCTGGGCCATAACAGTCATGCCACAACAAATGTCATCTCACACAGAACTTTGTTCAGTGCCTCATCTATTTCTGCTTGATAGATTCTCAAAAGTGGCCCAGCTGGGTCAAAGTTTCATCTACACAAAAAGCAGAAAGTAGAGGGGGGTGAAAATCCTAGACTACAGGGCCGTGGCCTCCTGCCAGCCCTCCAGGGGTGAGGTCCCAGCCTGAGCCATGGACACCCCCAGCAGAGGACGCCTGTCAGCCATTTCTGTCACCATAGAAACTGGCCAAAGGCAGATGTGAGCAAGGTCGGGAGAGCCAGCCCTCGTTGGAGACATTCCCTGAATCATTCGCGTCTGTAGATGCCTTCAGAGAGGCCCCAGCGCCGCCATGGTTCCACCCTCCCTGGGGTCACTTGCCAATGGGAAAGCAGGCGGGCCATGACACCTGTGCTGCCGTGTGTTGAAAAGACCCAGCGCCTCCTGCCACACCAGACACAAAGGGAAAGAGAAAGAGGCAAGGAAGCCATCGTCAGGAAAGGGTTGAAATAAACTCCAAATACCTTGAGAGCAGAGCAGGGAAAGTGCTTCAGTCAGATTCCCATTCCCTGCACTCACTGGCGGATGGACATCTCTGGAAAGCGGCTCCCTAGAAGATTGCCGCCAGGAGCTGGGCGTGTGTGCACACCTTAACGCTGCTTGTGAGGGTCACAGAGGATAGCGCTGCTGCCGCCGCTAAGTGGGATTGCTGGCAAACATCTGAATTTGCATCAGAATGAGGCAATGGGTGGGGGTAGGGGGAAATGGGGAGCTGCTAATCAATGGATGTAAATTTCAGTGAAGCAACATGGATAAGCTCTAGAGATGTGGTGCCCAGCATTGTAACTATAGTCAACAAGACTGTATTGTGTGCTTTAAAAAGGTAGATCTCATGTTAAGTGTTCTTTCAAAAATGAAACAAATTTTTTTCAAAAATGAAGTGATGGGGAGAGGAGCTTCAGACTACAAGGGAGAGGAAGTCACCATCTTGACTCTGCACTTAAAAATATGCTCTAAAAGAGCATTTTAGCAGGAGCCCCTCAAAAAGAAATGGAGCATGCTGTACAGGGCAGCTGGCTCAAGGGGCAGAGACCTGCATTAACCAGCCTCTACCTGTACCCCCTCCTACCTCCTGGGAGGTGCTGTACCCTCCCATGTGCTTTTATGACTGGTGACCTCAGGATGCAGAGGAGATGCTTGAGACGAGTGCTCTACAGGGGCTATGCCCACACTAGACACAGAAGAAACAAATCTTTAGCACAGAGAATCCAGGAATGGATGAATCCATCTAAATATCTCCCCTTGAGTCCAAACACACTAAGGGACTGTCCTGCTTCAAGTGGGCAGCCCTGCATGCACAAGGTGGGGAGAGGACAAGACCCACCTTTGAGGACAAACAGCTCTGATGGTCAAGTGCAGACTCCACTGCAAGCTCACTCCCCCATCCCCCTTAAAGATGCCCCCACTTTGTCACAGGGGTATGAGTTGTAATGGTGGAGAAAATGGAGTGCAGGATGGGAGGGGTTATGCGGTGAGGAAGGGGATGTAACTTGTTTTCACTTCTCTGATAATTTACACACAGAGTAATAGTAGTGAGTTAAAGCTGCAAAGAAGTGTGATATTAACCAGACAGGCTTAATAGTCAAATGGATTTGGACGAAATGCAAGAGTAGAAAACTTGGCATCTGCTCTTTCTTCTCTCCTTATCAGAATTGCGGATTCGACAAGCCATGCCCAAAGCTAAATAAATCTGTTTGCCCAGTATTTTCTGTTTGCCTCGGCCAATTACATTAGAATAGGACTACAAACCACCATCGCTGCCATATCCAGATGCACACACACACACACACACACACACACACATCTCAGCTGACGTATATAATTGGGAAATGTTAGCTCCTAATGACTTCCATTGACGGTGGAGGGAAGAGCTAAGGTCCTTTGAACAGAACGCATTTTTCAAAGCCTTCCTCCCTGTTGCCTTGGTGAATCCCAGTGGAATGGAGATTGTCTTGGTGATAAGAGGAAGCCAAACCAGGAGAATGGAGGAGATGGTGTATTGGGGCCAATAAAACTTCCTTGAAAGTTGGTTTCTTGGAGACAAGTTGGGGACACCACGGTGGTTTCACCCAGCTGTCCCACTGGCGTTATTAGGTCAATAAACTCTCCTAAGTTTCTATGAGCCAAATGGCCTCTCTCTCTGCACATTACCCCCTAGCCCAGGCCCCGACTTCCATGAAGGGGAGGGAAGCTGCTGTCACGTGGCCACCTCTAGGATGCCTTAGGGCATCTGCAGGTCAATAAAATGTCCTCAGACCCTGCCTGCCAGACCCCGTCTGTGCCTGAGTCCCTGGGATTGTAGTGAGAATACAGCTTGTAAGATGGGGAGAAGGTCCACTGTACGAAACAGATGCCTTTTAACTAGGAAGACCCCCCGGGGTGGAAGGGAAGAAGGAAGGGAGCAGTGGTGGGTCATCAAGTTGGCCTGAAAGGAAAAAGCATGAAAGATCCAGATTGGTCTCAAAGAACCTGTCTGGGTACCAGGCAGGCTCCTGGCAGAACCTCAGGGCGGGTGCTGTCTGTGGGTTGTCACCAGCAGCTCAGGGTTCCTGCAGTGGCTGCACTGCTGCATCCCTGAGCAGCCCCTCTTCGTGCTGGATGTGCACTTGAATCTCCCAAGGAGCTTGGTAACATGCAGGTTCCTTATCCGCGGGTCAGGATTGGGGTCCAGGATTCTGCATTTCCGACAAGCTCTCGGATGATACCGATGCAGCTGATGCCTGAAAACTTCATGAGGAAGGGAGCATCTTGGGCTCCACCCCAGACCTAGGGAGTCAGAATCTGCAGTTTGTCACGTCGCCAGGTGACTCAGAGGTACATAAATTTTCAGCAGTCTTGCTCTAGACACTACTTCCACACTGGAAATCAGGAAGAAGGCAAGTCAGAGAAAACTGTACGCGAGCACCCATGTTTGGTACACTTGAAATGAGCCAACCAAGGGACCGCATGGAGCCACCACCTTTGAGTTTCTGCCGTCAGGGAGCAAATCCATCACACCTGCAGATGCCACCAGACTGAACATGCCGGACAAGGATGGGCAGTTAATTAAGCAGGACTCATGTTGTATACTTTGTCCCGGGGGGCCCCTAAATGTCATCCATTCATGTGGCCATTTGGCCAATTGTCTCATGTCAAGAATGCCCACAATTTTCTCTGATTTTCAAAAGGTAAGAAACCAATGGGTTTTGTTGAAATGTAGATGTACCAAAACATGTTAACACAAAGTTCCAGGAATTAGTCCTTACAGGTCAAAGTCGTGTGTGCTTATGTGAAAATTCAGTGACGTCACTAAAACACAAGTGGAAAATACTTTGGGAGCCTTTGATTCTAGGCCCGGCAGGAAGCAAAGCATTGTTTGCATAAAGGAATAGACATAGCAAAGCATTTCAAAAGGCTTCCCGCTGATAGAAAAACCCTAAGTATTATCAGCAAAAGGAACTTCCTTAAATTAGTAAGAAATGAAAGTCAATCTACGCTTCATCCAAAGAAACAAAAAAAGAAAAAAAAAAGTGAGAATAAAGAACACAGAACAGGGAAGAAGACCCCGGTACAAGCTGAGTTTTGTCACCAATGGGTGTGTACAGACCTTTGGCAAAACTCAATCTGCCCAAACCTCAGTTTCTTTGTCCCTAAAACTGGTCATCTGACTAGTCCACAGCTTATTCTCAGGTCTAAGAATCTAAATTTTCAGAAGTTATGACGTTACATTTTGCTGCTTTTCTGTGGCTCTCAACATAGACATACAAATGCATTTAAAATATCTTTTTAAAAATAGGGAACTGAAAAGACAGCCCACAGAATGCAAGAAAATATTTGTATTGGGGTTTTTTCAGTTGGGGTTTATTATCCAAGAAAGCTGCTATGAATATTTGCGTACAGGTTTTTGTGTGAACACAAGTTTTCATTTCTCTGGAATAAATTCCCGGGAGTGACATTTCTGGGTCTATGAAAATCAAGTGTTTGGTTTTATAAGAAATTGTCAAACTGTTTTCCAGAGTGGCAGCGCCATGTTACAGTCTCAGCAGCAGTGGATGAGGGATCCAGTTTCTCTGCATCCTGGTCAGCATTTGGTGTTGTCACTATTTTTTATTTTAGCCATTCTGGTAGGTGTGCAGAGATATCTGACTGTCATTTTTTTTTGAACCTGCATTTCCCTGATGGCTACTCACGCCGAACATTTTTTTGTGTGTGCTTATTTGCCATCTGGATCTCCTCTTCGGTGAAATATCTCTTCGTGTCTTTTGCCCACTTTCTCTCCTTTTAACTAAATTTGATTAACTAAAAAACTCAGCGCTGCTCTTAGAGGAATAGGAAGCGTGCACCCCTGACCAAAAAATGTGGGGAGATGTGCATCCTGAAACATTCACGGGAAGACCTGCAGAAACAGCCATAAAAATCAGCTGCATTTATTAAACAATCATTGTCCGGAAGAGCATCCAAACACAGAAGCCAAAGCCACAATAGTTTCTGCCAGATTTCAGAAGGCTCCAGAAGAATATTTCTGTACAACGCTCTTCAACAAGTTACCGTCTGTTCTTACTTGAAGCGGGGGGTGGCGTTTTCATACTTGGGCTAACGGGTCTTAGAGGCTCCACTAGGATTCAGACCACTGGGTGTCTGAATCAATACCCAGTGCTGATTCTAATACGTGGTGCCGTAAGAGGCGTATTAAGATTCTATTTTGGTGGAAAATGGACGTCAGGGAGCCCCTGGCTTCCCATATTGCTGACCACAATCGTTTCTTCTGGGCTCTGTGTTGCAGCGTTCTGGAAGATACTTGGCCATTCCAGAAAGTAAATAGATCGGAGTTGCTTTTGTTTGAGAGAAGTCCCAGGGCTGGGAACAGGAACTCCTGCAGCCCCTCTGAGCAGGGGTAGGGGGCCCACAGTGAAAGCAAGGCACAGGGCGGGCTCACTGCATGGGCACCCGTATTCACAGCAGCATTATTCCCAGTAGCCACAGAGATGGAAGCAACCCAAGTGCCCACTGATGGATGAAGGGATAAACAAAAGATGGTCTCTATATACAGTGGAACTCAGTTTTTAAAAGGAAGGGAATCCTGACACAGGCTACAACATGCATGAACCTTGGAGACATTAAGCTAAATGAAAAAGGCAGGTCACCAAAGGACAAACTGTGCAAGATGCCACTTCTATGAGGTCCCTAGAGGTGTCGAAGTCATAGAGGCAGCAAGGGCAAGGGTGGTTGCCAAGGGCCGGGGGAAGGAGAATGGGAAGCTGGTGTTTAATGGGGACCGAGTTTCCGTTTGGGAAGATGAAAAAAGTTCTGGAGAGGACGGTGGTGATGATTTGACCAAATGATGTGTATGTACTTGAAGCCACTGAACTACACACTTAGAAATGGTTAAAAGGGCAAAGTTCATGTTATGTATATTTTCCCACACTTTTTTTAAAAAGGAAAAGAAACGATGGGTTCTTTGCTCTCAGACACACTTTGATCTCACCTTCCCAGTGACTCTCCAGGTCTGTTCAGAAGCAGCCTTGTTCTGATTCCCCAAACCTCCAGGAAAGAACAAAGTGTAACAACCTGGCAACTGGTTCTCATTACCTTAGGAAGCAAAGACTATTCTCCTATTTGCCAGCAGCTGGGTCCAGCCTGATAAGGTCCACTGGCAACACTCCTCTGCCCCTCGGAACAGCAGGAAAAACTGGCTTTGGAGCAGAAATTTAAGGGAAATTCAGGCCTTGGTGGCAGAGGAGAGATCTGCTGGTGTTTTCTTATCTTCACCATACTTGGTGGACTCTGCCTTGGGGGATTCTTTTTTTTTTTTTTTTTTTAATTTTATTTATTTATTTGTGGCTGTGTTGGGTCTTCGTCTCTGTGCGAGGGCTTTTCTTTAGTTGCGGCAAGCGGGGGCCACTCTTCATCGCGGTGCGCGGGCCTCTCACTGTCGCGGCCTCTCTTGTCGCGGAGCACAGGCTCCAGACGCGCAGGCTCAGTAGTTGTGGCTCACGGGCCTAGTTGCTCCGCGGCATGTGGGATCCTCCCACACCAGGGCTCGAACCCGTGTCCTCTGCATCGGCAGATTTATTTTTGGCTATGTTGGGTCTAAGTTGCTGTGCGCTGGCTTTCTCTAGTTCTGGTGAGCGGGGGCTTCTCTTTGCTGTGGTGCGCAGGCTTCTCTCGTTGCAATGGCTTCTCTTGTTGCGGAGCACGAGCTCTAGGTGCGCAGGCTCAGTAGTTGTGGCGCACGGGCTTAGTTGCTCCGCGGCATGTGGGAGCCTCCCACACCAGGGCTCGAACCCGTGTCCTCTGCATCGGCAGGCAGACTCTCAACCACTGCGCCACCAGGGAAGCCCTGCCTTGGGCGATTCTAAGCATTAACTTTGTTCAGATATCAAAGTCTTCCGAGCTGGAATGGACCCTAAAGATGGTTTACCCCGAGCCCAAATGGAGAAGGAGACCCCACATGGCAACCGGAAGGGGCAGACCCAGGCCACTGCCCTCTGTCCTCCGTCCAGCTTTGGACTTTTTGTGCTTCGTTTATCACACCGTCTAGACCCCCGGCGAGGTCGTTATTACAATCAAAGAGCCCTGGGAGAAAAATGCGTGACTTCTTACCTGTGGCAGGCGCGTGAGCTGTCAGCAAATAGATCCACCGTCCCCTGCAGGGAAGAGGGAGAAAGTCCTGCCCTCACACAGGTCACGCCCACGGTCACGGGGTCCTGCTACTGTACACCCGGTGCCACGTTGATGCCTCACTGAACGATGTTCAGATCATCCAAATAGGAACATCGACGGCGCCCCTGCCTCGGGGCCACACCGCTCATATATCAACGCACGAGAAAGTGCTGTGTCCCTCCCATCCTGAGGATGAGACAACTAAGGCGCAGAAAAATCAATTAACCCCCAAGGCACGTGGCTGGAAGACGCTGATCCGGACCAGCTCCAAAGACCGAGATGGCAAAAAGGGGTGCTGCCCGACCTCAAGGCGACTGAACGTAAATCCCGGGTCCCTGTGGTCCCAGCTCTCGCTGCTAACCCTGGTCCTCCTTCACAAGTGGGCGTACAGCATCCTGAGGGCTGTGCCCTCTCGTCAGCATGACCAGGGCTCAGCTATAGTTCTCTGAGCCGGGGTGTGAGTGGACCAGGTGGTGGGTTAGCGGGACGGGCATCTGGCCGCTGCCGCCCCCTGCTGGGTGGCCTGGGCTCAGCAGCCATTTGCTGGGGGGCCCGCCCCGGAGAGAAATCCCCTGTGGGCAGGGCTGTGAGCGGCCACTGCGGGGAGGTCACCTCTCCCTCTCCTCTCCCCGCCGCTGGTCCTCCTCCCTGGTGGTGGGGGGGGTGGACGGAGGAACTGTGGGCGGATTTCTCAGCATCCCTAAAGCAGCTTCAGCAGGGCGGCCTGTGCTGGTCCGGGAGCCCTGGACGTGAGCCCCTCCTCCAGCCAGGGGAGGATTTCCAACTATACCTCGAGTGGGGAGGGGCCGAGGTCGGTCAAAACCAGAGCCAAGCACCTGGACAGTGTGGGCCTAAAGTGTACGCGGTCCAAAGGGGCCAAGCTCGTCCTTCCACAAAGGTGGTTGACCTCTTTGGATTCACCATGGGGCGCTTTCCTGAGCCAGACCTGGGAAGCAAGGTACTCCACGTGAGGTTGAGGTGATGAAATAAGCCGCTTGTGTCTGCACTACTTAGATTCAGAATTGTTGTGAACCGCTAAGCTGGTTTCAGGCTCCTTGGGCTTTAAGCTGCACCAACCAAGTTGCCAGCACATCACGCAAAACTAGTCTGAGGCAGCGGGTCAGGGATGGTGAGGAAGTTTTTTCATTTCCGCCTGAGTTTTGGGGCGACGAAAACGTTCTCTGTCTCAATTGTAGTGTGGTGACTTGACTGAACACATTTGTCAGAAAGTTAATTATATAGTTAAAATGAGGGAATCGTATATAAATTATGCCTCAGAAAAGTTGAGGGTTTTTTTAAATATCCATGTCAGGGCAATTTCTTCTCTTGTGGAAGGTTGACTGATTCACTTTCCCTGGTTAGGCGTGAATCCCCAGGTGGAAACCTGATTACCTGGCACCATCTTTTGCAATTCATTCTAGGGGTGCTTGAGCAGCCTTCGTGGACGGATGTGCTCACTGGCCAGGTAGCAAAGTACCCCAAAGATTGGAATGAACTAGATCAAGGACGACCCCTCAGCCCGGGGCTCGCGGCTCTCCACTCCCAGGCAGCATCTCCTCCCCTCACAATTCCCCGAGGCAGCTTTCCTGTCAGTCAAACACGTCTCCCTACTTTCCTCCTTGTCTTCTTATCCCAGATGCCCGGTCCTTGACTTCTCTTTCCTACCATCATTCGCTCCCTGGGTAATATCCCAGCGAAAGGTCCCAAGTATCTTCCAAAGGCTGATGACTCCCAAGTTCCTGTCTCTTGCCTGGATCTTTTTCTCAGACCAAAGATGGCGGACGTATCTCCAACTGCCCACTCAACGCCCTCCTTGGGTATATAATGGACAACTGAAACTTAGGTCCAGAATCGAACTCTGGTTTCCCCCCAAAACCTGTTTCTCCCCAAGTCTCCCCCAGCTCAGTGCCTGGAAACGCCATTCTCTAATTGCTCAGCCCGCCAAACTCTCCATTCATCCTTGACTCCTGTTCCTCTCACGGGCCCGTCTGTTCCGTCAGGAAATCCTGACTCTTCCGTCTTCAAAATGTACCCAGAGTCCAACTTCCCCTCACCTCGTCCATGGCTACTGCCCTGGTCCAAGCCACCCGTGCTCACCTGAATTGTTGTGATAACCTTCTAGGTGTCTCCCCGGTCCTACCCTTGTCCCCTGCAGCCCTCCCTGAGCACAGCAACTAAGGAAGGTGAGTCATCCCTCTGCTTCAATAACTTTCCATTTCCCCGAGCAGAGATTCAACATCCTTACGATGACCGTTTAGTCCTTCCGGGACTTCGCCCCCCATCGCGCTCGGCCTCACTCCAGCCCAGCGGCAGCCTGGCCGTTGCCAGACACCCCTTGCCTGTTCCTTGCTCGGGGACTTTGCGCCTGCTGTTCTGTTGGCCTGGAAAGCTCTCTGCTCCGATATCTGCATGACTCTCTCCCTCCCTTCCCCCAGTGTTCCCTCACCCTTGCCTTTGACACAGTGCATTAAAAATATTTCTAGATTTGTAACTAGTTGTGTAGTTGTCTCGTCAACCATCGTATAAAGCCTAGACAGGAGGGATTATGTGGTTTTTCTGTCTCGACTCTCCAGCGTCTTACAGTGTCAGGGAACAGAGAAGGTGGTGAGCGCAGACTTGTTAAATGTGACGACTCTCTATTTCATCCTGACCTCCACATATGGGTGGTGCCAAACTCAACGGTGACAGACTCCCACTCCAGGAGAGTTACCCTGGTCTGGGTCCCTGCCACTGCAGGCCATCTGGCAAGGTACCAGAAGAGTGAGCCCTCTCCTCTTCCCAGGCACACGTTCCTCGCCCCCAGTGATAGTGTCGGCTGGCTGCTAGGACAGGCGAGGTGATGCGATTACCAGTGCATGATGTATTAGCCCCATGGCCCATCGGTCTGAGGGGACATGCCATCTCTGCAGAACCACACCTTCTCAAACACCCGGGCTGCTCTTACACGTCTGTTTGAAAACAGCTTCCCCTCCTTTCTGGGTCCCTTATTTTGATCCCTCCCAGCTTGCCCCCTGGGACAGTGTGAACCACCCACAGAGGTTCCATGGTGGTACTCATTTCCCTGCCCAGCTGGATGTGGACATCCACCTCCCTGAGTGTCCTAGATGACCTTGGGTGGTGCCTGGAAATTCTTCTTGGTGACACTGGACTTCTCATTTACGCTACACGTGGAGACCCCTGAACCCTTCCAGACTCTGCTCCAGCGGGACCCTGCAGGATAAAGACCTGGGGAGGGCTGAGGCAGCCAGGCTAAGAACCAATCACTGCCTGAGAACGCAGTCCACATCCAGGAACGGCAAAGCTCCCAGAGAAGGCCGAAATCGGCCAGGATGGCAAACGGCGAGCGCCATTTGAAGACAAGATACGCGGGGAGCGGCCGCACGCCCTCGGAACTGTTGAGTAGAGACTACAGATCGTTCTGATTGTTGACTTGTGGTTACTTCCCCTCCCCCCTCCTCCCCTCTCACCACCAACGGAGAGGGAGCTTCAAGCCAGAATACATTTGAATGGCAAAATAATTTATGCTTAATTAGGGTGCTGGATTTAAAATTAGAAGTTTCGATGCAGAATCACATGGATTGTTTAATCGCATTGGTTTGCCACTCATTAGCCACTCTTCTTAGATGTCTGTGACCCTGGAGCCTTCTCCCTCTTCCTAGGCACCCCCTTTCTTCTCTATAAACTATGGCAAATTAATCTTCCTAAAATGCCACCCTGGTCATTTCATAAGCTGCCTCGAAAAAAAATCGAAGAGTTGGGCATCGATGGCATTTGAGACCTTGCATATGCTGACCGTGTCCCCTTCCCACGGCATCACCTCCACTCCTGCTGGCCGGGTCTACACAGCTGGCGGTCCCTCCATGTACCTTTGCTCACTTTCTTCTCTACATCTGGGAGGGAACCTTTTTACCTAACAAAATTCTGCCCATTCCTTAAGACCCAATTCAAACGCCACCTGCCCACGAATTCTCTGGTGACTCTACAGCAAGAAGTCTTCTCCCCACCACCACCACCACCGCTGATGCCTAGGCTGATCACGTTCCTTACTATATCTTCTTATCCAGTTGGTCCTGGAACCAGACACCTTGTGCTACAAGCCTTTGTAGCCTACAATAGGGGCTCACTAAGATGATTCTTTTGGATTAAGGGTAATTGAAAGACAGGTCCCGTTTCTCCTTAGCCCTTTGTGATAGCTCAGAGAACAGTAAGACGTGTGATATGCTCAAAGCACGAAGCTTCCGCTACTGCAGATGCCACTAAAATTCACAGGCTCTCGATGCCGTACACAGATTTTCTCTTTGCTCCTAGCCGGCTACCTCACCCACCAGCCACACCAGATATTTCTAGTTTTCGCTGCTCTGTTCAAGCTCTTTACCCCAATCATCTCTCCCAGCCCTCAGCAAATGACTTTGACCCTCATTTCAAAGAAAAGGCACCATTAGCCCTCCTCCCTTGCTCTTCTGGACCTGGGGACAGCCTTACCTCTGTCTTTGGGGCATCTGTGCCCTTCTGCTTCCCTCCAGCATCAGGTGTGCTACTGCTTCCGCTAGAGGCCAGGGCCCCCAACTTAACCTGGTGACAGCCCGTGTGCTCCATCATTTATTCCACTTTCTGCGGTACTTACAATGGTTCTCTCTCTATAAGCGTTATACCTCGTAGAATATAAACATGTTCAGATCTCTGCCACCTCACACAATTACAGGCCTATCACTGGAATGGTTAATTTTATGTGTCAATTTGACTGGGCCACAGAGTGTTCAGGTATCTGGTTAAAGGTTATTTCTAGGTGTGTCTGTGAGGGTGATTCCAGATAAGATTGGCATTTGAATCGGAAGCCTGCGTAAAGCCAATGCCCTCCCAACGTGGGTGGGCCTCATCCGATCCACTGAGGACCCAAATAGAACAAGAAGGCAGAGGAAGGGACAATTTGTTCTCTCTGCCTGTCTGGGCTGGGACATTGGTCCTTTCCTCCCCTTGGACTAGAACCTATATCACTGGTTCTCCCGGTTCTTGGGCCTTTGGACACAGGCTGGAGCTACCCCACCGGCTTTCCTGGTTCTCCAGCTTACAGAGATGATGGGACTTCTCAGCCTCCATAATCATGCAAGCCGATTCCTTATAATAAATCTAGAGAGCTAGTAAAATGATTCAAGTACGTCACGGCACTGGTCAGGGCGGCCTCAAGCTTCCTTCTCACAAAATAGATGGTTTTTCCTGTGGGTCTTTACCATTTGGAGTCCAGAGCCCAGAGGTCTTTTCCCTTTAACAGGAGACCCGTGTAAGCATTTTGCCTAATTGACTTTGTCTCGGATATATTGGTTCATTTTGTCATTTTATAACGGAGTCCTGCTGACCTGAAAACCATTCTCTCCTTTTTTACATTTTTATGGAAACTATATCTATTATGTGTTCTATTATAAAAGATGTAGATGCTCATTATAGAAAAAATATAACGTAGGTGAGTGAACAGAGTAAAATAAAATACATCCTGCAAATTTTTTTTTTTTTTTTTTTGCGGTACGCGGGCCTCTCACTGTCGTGGCCTCTCCCGCTGCGGAGCACAGGCTCCGGACGCGCAGGCTGAGCGGCCATAGGCTCACGGGCCCAGCCGCTCCGCGGCACGTGGGATCTTCCCGGACCGGGGCGCGAACCCGCGTCCCCTGCATCGGCAGGCGGACTCTCAACCACTGCGCCACCAGGGAAGCCCAAATCTTTAAATAAATAAATACAGGGTTGTTTTTTTGTTTTTTTTGTTGTTGTTGTTGTTTACAAATACTGGATCACAACATGCATTCAGCTTTGAAACCAGATTTTCACTTAAAATAAGCTGTAAACAAATTTCCATACCATTCAATAGTCTATCATCACAGATTTCCGTGGCTCTGTAGAACTCCACTGAATCAATGTACCATAATTTATTCAGCCAATTCCCTGTTAATTGGATATTTGGGTTTTTGCCAACTTGCAGGGGTTCATCAAGTAGTCCATCCCAAAGAAACCCCCCCACACAGAAATGGCTTGCAATCCTCCAAATGACAGTTTTTCAGCTTCAACAATTTTTAGATCCAGCATCCACTGAGAACTAATTCTGACCGTCTCCTCTGCTCCGTGGGTCTGTTATTGCCTACACCGGTACCACACCACTAATCATTGTTGCTTTCTACCTTCTAGGGAGATTCCATCTTTTACACGTTCCTCAAAGTTTTCTAAACTATTCTCATATATGTATTCTTTTTTGGGGGGAGGGGTACTTTCTCAGCATACTTACAAAAGTATCATTTTATTGCAGAAAACTGAGAAAATACAGATTTTTTTAAGTACTCATTTAGAGATAACCACTGTTAACGTTTGGAATTCGTCCTTCCAATCTTTCTCCAAGCTTAATTTCATATATGCTTTACCAAAAATAAAATCATGCCATAGCATGCTGCCCTCTGGTAATTGTATATCTGCCAGAAATGTATGTAAATACCCCTTTCCCTAAAGTCACCTCAGCACACAAACATGCACATTTTTAAAGATTTGTCAATTTAACATCTGGTTTTAATTTGCATTTCTCTGAATACTAGTGAAGTTTAACATCACTTTAAGAGATTTATTGGCAATTTTATTCTTTTTTGTGAGATGGCTATGAATGTCCTTGGCCCCTGTTGCCACTGGAGACTTGGAGTTGTGCTTATTGAACTGTAAGAAGCCCTTTACATGTGAAGGTTCAATCCTCTGAAATATTTCTCACAAGTGCTCTTACCATTTGTTTTTAGGGCTTTTTAATATTTAGAAGTTTCAAATTGCTTATTTGAGCAAATCTATCTTCTAGATTCTGTCTTTGTTTTAATAGTCAGGGAGCTCTTCTTCAGCCCAAGATAATAAAAACATGTATTTATAGTCTCCTTTAGTGGTGATATGATTTTATTTTCAGTATTTTATTTTTTTAATCCTCTGGGTCTTCTTTTGGTGCATAATATGACAGATTTCACTTTTTATTGTTTCAGCTACCCCAACTCCATTTATTGAAAATCCTTCCCTTCCTGGTGAATTAAATGCCAATATTTCATAATCTAAACTTATTTATTTGTTTCTGTTTCCAAGCTTCCTACTGTCTTCCATTGATCTTCCTGGAAGAATTATTGGTGCTCTACCCTGTGTTTTGCTATCTGGTGAGGCAGATTTTCTCTCAACGTTCTTCTTTTATTGAATTTCCTGAACATTGATGTGAATTTATTTTTCCAGGATTCTCTCCTCTACACCTTGCCCAATTTTCTAACTTTGCTGGTATATAGAAAAGCCATTAATTTTTTTTATTTGGGGAGGGACATAGGCTAGCTTACTGAACATTTTTATAAGTTCTAATATTTTTTCAGTTGATTCGCTTGGATTTTCCAAATAACTGTATCATCTGCAGATAATGGTTGCTCATTTTGATTTTTTTTAATACTTGTTGTTCTTATTTCTTTCCCTGACTTATCACACACTGGCAAACTTCCTGAAGGGTATAGAATATTGTTAGAGCTCACCTTGGCCTCATGCTTCCATACACCAAAACTTGTACTTGTGTGATGCTTCTGGCCTCCTTCTGATCTCATACCTTTCACTCTGGGAGTACTTTATTGGTATCTCTGGGAGAAAGAATTTGCTTGCATGGCTTAGCCACTTCTAGATTCATCTGGGATCTGTGTATCTGAGGAGAGGGTACTCTGGGTCTCTCTGCTTCTTGGGAAGTGTCAGTCCTTGTTGGGTGTGGGTGGGGAAAGGAGGGTCAGAGCTGCCAGGGACTGTGTACGTTGCCTAATTCGGGGATTCCTAGCAACTTCCTCTGGCTTCAGATCTAAAGCCACCTACTTCAGTTGGCTTTATCAGTAGTGAAGCTGACACTTTGAACCCCGTCTGTCTGATGCCTCCTCTCAATTGATTCCAAACTGATACATGGAAGACATAATAATACAAGGTTGGCTTGCCTGTTTTGTTCTTGTCAAAATAATCTGTTTCAGCATTAAATATGAGGTTGGCTGTTAATTTTAGAAAGATAATCTCTATCATGTAACAAAGTATTTTTTTGATCTAATTTACTAGAAGTTTTAATATGCAATATGTTAGATGTTATAAAATATTATTTTAGTATCAGTTGAGATGATCATATTGTTTTCTCCTTTGACATATTATGAGATAAAATATATTAGTAGATTTTTTTTAAAAAACTAAACAAATTTGGCAATCCTACAGCAAACTCTACTTGATCATATGTATTATTCTTTTAACACATTGCTGGATTTGATTTGTTGATGTTTTACATAGAATTTTTGCAATTATATTTGTAATTGATATTGATCTAGCTTTGTTTGTTATTATTGCTATTATTGCTATTATGTTTGTTATGTTTTATTTTGGGTTTTGTGAACATTTCTTTGACTTTTTTTTTTTTTACTTTTGTCGACAAAATTGATGTACTGTGGTTTTCTACTCCTTCCTTATTTCGTTTTTTTTTCTTTTTATTTTCCTGAAAAATCACCCGTCCCATTAAGACTTTCAGACAAATTAAAATATATTTTCTTATAGATTTAAAGTTCTATTCCTTATCTAGTTATAGCCTCTTTTCCCTTAAGGTTATGTATTTGTGCCTATTCTCTTGGCTTTTTACTGATCTTTTTTTTTTTAATTTTTAAAATTAATTTATTTTTGGCTGCTTTGGGTCTTCGTTGCTGCTCGCAGGCTTTCTCTAGTTGTGGTGAGCAGGGGTTACTCTTTGTTGCGGTGTGTGGGCTCCTCACTGCAGTGGCTTCTCTTGTTGCGGAGCACAGGCTCTAGGCATGCGGGCTTCAGTAGTTGTGGCGCGTGGGCTCTAGAGCGCAGGCTCAGTAGTTGTGGTTCCTGGGCTTAGTTGCTCCATGGCATGTGGGATCTTCCTGGACCAGGGCTCGAACCCGTGTCCCCTGCATTGGCAGGTGGATTCTTAACCACTGCACCACCAGGGAAGTCCCTCGCCCATTCTTTTTTTTTTTTTTTTTTTTTTTTTTTTGTGGTACGCGGGCCTCTCACTGTTGTGGCCTCTCCCGTTGCGGAGCACAGGCTCCGGATGCGCAGGCTCAGCGACCATGGCTCACGGGCCCAGCCGCTCCGTGGCCCGTGGGATCCTCCCAGACCGGGGCACGAACCCGCGTCCCCTGCATCGGCAGGCGGACTCTCAACCACTGCGCCACCAGGGAAGCCCCCTCGCCCATTTTTTAATCTTTACATTAATTATGTCATACGGAATTCACTCTTTTGTGTCGGGCAACTTTCATTTATTCAACACTATGTTTGTGAGAGTCAAGCACTGTTGCAAGCAGCTGTAGTACATTCCCCTTCATCATCGTATCTTTTCCATTGTAGGAACACCATTTATTTGTTCATTCTATTGTTAATAGACAATCAGATTGTTTCTAGTTTGAGGCATTAGGAACAATGCTGTTATGAACATTCCTGAACTTGACTGTTAGTGGGAATGTGCACACATTTCCGTTGAGCATTTACCTGGGAGGGAGATATTTTTGTAACTAGATGTGTTTGCCTTCAACTTGAGTAAATAATCTCAATTTTCCAAAGTGGTTGTACCGGTTTATGCCCTAGTAGGTTTTGGAAATCTGCATTGCCCCAAATCATCAAAATGAAATCGTAGGCATTCTGGTGGCAGTGTAGTTGTATTTTAGTGGGGCTTTAATTTGCATGTCTCGGTTGGCTAATGAGAATAAGCCCCTTACATTTATGTATTGCTATTTGCATATCCTATTTTGTGAAGTATCCACTCAAGTCTCTTGTCCATTTTTCTACTTGGTTGTCTCCCTTTTTCTAATTGATTTGTAAGGATTCTTTATCTGAAGGTGAACACTTTGTCTGTTTTACATTTTGCAAATATCTTTCCCCATTTTTTCTCAAGAGATGATGTCTGTGAGATATTTTCCAAGTCCTTTCATGACTGAAGATCTCGTTCTGATCCCCCACACATGGACATTAGATTGGCTGAGAATGGAGTTCTTGGGTTATAGTATCTTTCTCCCCCTGCAAAACATTTTGTGGGCGTTATTCTGTTGCTTTGTGCCACCTTATTATATAAAGAAAACTGCTATCAATTAGGTAATGTGGCTTTCCTACAGTAAACTTCTGAGAGCTGTTCCTTTATCCTTGAAATACCAAAATGTCATCAGAATATGTTCAGGTATGTTTCTATCTTTTCAAAGAATCTCTTGAAGGATACTTTAAAGACAATTTTTAATTTTTAAGGGTGCTTAAAGGGAGTTTTGATTTGGAGAGAAGACATTCTTCAGCTCAGGAAACTTATCATAGCCCATTTTTGTTATGGGCTACCATAATCAAATAGCATAGACAAGGTGGCTTAAAAAAAAATTTATTTCTCACAGTTTTGGAGGCTGAGAAGTCCAAGATCAAGGTGCTGACAAAGTAGGTTTCATTCTGAGGCTTCTGCTCTTGGCTTATGGGCGGCCACCACCTCACCGTGGGCTCACATGGCCTCTTCCCTCTGTGTGCCCAGGGAGAGGGGTCTCTGGTGGTTCTTCTATAAGGACACCAGCTTTATCAGATCATCCCCCCTCCCCACGTATGACCTCATTTAACCTAAGCCACCTGCTTAAAGGCTCCATGCCCACCAGAGTCACATGGGGGGTGAGGGCTTCAACATATAAAGTTAGTGGCGGACACAATTCATTCCACAGAAGAACTTACCTTTATTATTTCTTTGTTTACATGTTATATTCTCTCTGCTCCTATTTCTCCTAAGATAGAAAGAACCTCCTGAATCTGTCCTCAATGTTACTTTTCTCTACGTGCATCTTTTTGTCCCTTTTAAACTCTGAGTATGAGAAATTTTCTCTCTCCGATCTTAAATCACTGATTTGATTTTCTGCAATCTCCAATCACCGTGTCAACTGCATTTTAACACTTGAAGTAATGGTTTTCATCTCAGAGCAATCTTCCCTGATCTCCTGTCGTTCCTTTTCCGTGGACATAGTGTTCATCTAGATTCTCAGTGGCAACATAAATCAGAGATTTTCTCAAATTTTCTCTTGTTTCTTGCAGCTCTGGTTCATAAAGAGACATTTGCTCTGATGACTCAAAATAATCCATCCTTCTGTGGTTCTGAATCAGAGTTCATGTCGGTTTATCCTTGAGTGAGGAAGGAGAGAACGAGAGAGGAAAGAATGAGGTCCATGGCTTTCTTAAAAAGGTAGTTCAGGGGCTTCCCTGGTGGCGTAGTGGTTGAGAGTCCGCCTGCCGATACAGGGGACACGGGTTCGTGCCCCGGTCCGGGAGGATCCCACGTGCCGCGGAGCGGCTGGGCCCGTGAGCCACGGCCGCTGAGCCTGCGCGTCCGGAGCCTGTGCTCCGCAACGGGAGAGGCCACAGCAGAGGGAGGCCCGCGTACCGCAAAAAAAAAAAAAAAAAAAAAAAGGTAGTTCAGGTGGTGGATTAATTATGTATTACTTCATAACAAATTACCCCCAAAACCTAATGGCTTAAAGCAACAAGCACTTACAATTGTTCAGTTTCTGTGGATCAGGAAAGCAGGCATGGCTCAGGTGGGTGGTTCTAACTCAAAGCCTCTCATGAGGTTGCAGTCAGGTCAAGACTCAGCTAGGCTGGCAGTCCCACGGCCAGGCCCCTTCACTGACTGCTGGCAGCCTCAGAATATCCACGTTCAAGTCCACTCACCTAGGTCCCTCCATGGTGCCGCCTCATCACATGGAAGCTGGCTTCCCCCAGGATGGGCAATTCAAAAGGGAGAGAAAGAGAGCATCCAGAGCAGAAGCTGCAGTCTTTTTATAACCTAATCTCCAAAGTGACAGTCCATCCCCTCTGCTGTATCATAGCCATTAGAAGCAAGTCACCAGGTCCACGCTCAAGGCGAGGGGATGACACAGGCTGTGAAGATCAGGGGCAGGTCAGCAGGGCCGTCTCTGAGGCTGCCCACCACAGTTGGGTAGATCATAGATGGTGTGTGTCTGAGGTCAAACATTTTCAGACCCAGACTAAGAGAAGAGACACAGTTTAACCTTACAGACATGGTACTTTTCTATAACAGGTTTGTGTAGATTTGGAGAGAATTAGCCACAGACACGGCCAGGAGCTTCACCACCGGGCAGAGTGTTTCTTTCCAGGTTTCTGTTTGTCTTGTCGTCTTTTAATACATAAGCCTCTGGAATGGCTGGTGTGATGCTCCTTTCTGAAACACGCATGACGGAAACTAGACGGAAACTGCTCCATCGGGAGCAGAGTGTGACCTGAGATGCTAACGTTCTGGGAGCACCGCGGGGCTCAGGGCTCTTCCCCAAACTGCTGAAGAGGCGAGATCCACTCCACCCCCACCGCAGGGCTCCCCTCCTACTTACACCCATGGTGAACCCCTGGTGAGCCGGTCGGCCCTTCCTCGGTCTTGCCTGCCCTACTTCTCCCAGGAATTCCTCAGCACTTCCGTCATGCTGCACTCCGTCCTTAAGTTCAACCAGACACACAGCTCTCCATCTTTCTCCCTTTGCTATATTTCCAAGATTATCTAACATGGGAGGAGTTAAAACTTGAAAGCAGATGACAAACTGTGCTTCTGCCTCCTTGACGATGTCAAGGTCAGACAAGGGGTATACAGCCTGCTTTGCTCTATCAGGTTGATTTTAACTTTTAACTCTCAGAAGGCAAACTTTCCACCTTACAGTATTTTGCCTGATGGGTGCTGTACTGTCTCCCCCAGTCAATGGCAGTGACAGCCATAATTAGCTGGATTACTCTTAAAAAGCCACGACCCTGGTGGTCTGGGCTCAGCACGGTGTCTTGATTAGGGGAACACCCTCCAGCAACCCCAGATGATTTCAAAGCAGATGTCTTTCTTTTTTATCCAATTCCCACATACGTCAGAGCTGCTCCCAGACCTTTTCTCCCAAAGGCCTCCAAATATTCCTGGTCCCTGCCCTAGCCCTTGTACCTCGTTTCTTCCTTCCCATATGCCTTCCCCATCTTTTTTCACAAGACTGCATCTGGAAAGAAGAGCAAAATAGAAAAGAAGGAAGAGGAAGAAACGGATGAAGAGAGTGAAGAATTGGACCCAGTGGGGGTTTGAACGAGAAGCATGGCCACACAGTTCTAATGAGCACGGTTAAACTGCTCGCATTTGCATCTTAGCTCTGCCACCTAGCAGCTGTGTGACCGCCAGGAGATTGCTTCACCAGTCAGTTTCCCCATCTGCCAAATAGTAATAACGATAGCCCCTGCCTCACGACATTGTTGAGAGAAAGAGCGTTTACATGTGCAATATCTTTAAAAGAGGACCTATGCAATAAGTACCCAATATATAGTATATAGTGTATATAGTATACAGTATGTAGTATACTATATTCTCAGTACATCCAGAGTACCTGGCATATATGAGGGCTCAAAAAGTGTTTATTGCAGGGGAGGAATAAATTAGGAATTTGGGATCAGCAGATACATTCCACTATATAGAAAACAAACAACAGGGACCTACTGCATAGCACAGGGAACTATATTCAGTATCTTGTAATAACCTATAATGGAAAAGAATCTGAAAAAGAATAGATATAGATACAGATGCAGATATAGATATGTATAACTGAATCTCTTTGCTGTACACCTGAAACATTGTAAATCAACTCTACTTCAATAAAAAAGTAACAAAAATAAATAATTAAATTAAATTCTGCTTCAAAAATGTGTTTATTGAGTGAAACTCATTTGTTTGTTGTTGTGTCTTTGATGGTTATACTAATGGAAAATGTCCACGTCTCCAGCTGTATAACTTCATCCTTGTGTCATCATAAATCATGCCCCTAACAGGAAGAAAAAAAAACAGTCAAGAGTTGTAAAGGGCTTTTATCACATCCAGCTAGTGCCCACATGCCATCACGTTGTTTCAAGCCTTCAAGGACACAAAGGAAAGGAAAGTGGCCCCTGTTTTCTGGGTGCATGAATTGCTGCCCATAAAGACCACGCAACAACGCCCCTTCACAGAGCAGCTCCCCACAGCCCAGCAGGTTGATGGGTGAGCCCTTCCCGCCACACGTATGTCTTGGTTGAAATTGTCAAGCCTGAAAAGCTATGAGGAACCCCTTAAAAAGGAATTTAGAAAAATCTTCCACCGAGCTGAAAAGCTTCTGACCCCGGGGAGACACATCTGTGTTGCTAAAGCTGGCAACGGGAGAGAGGAGAGAACAGCCAGAGGCGGATGGAAACACCACGGCCAGGAAGGGAGCCCCGGGCCAGCCCCGAGCTGATAGGGTCCACAGCTGGATTGGACGGTGAGGTTTGAGCCAAGAGCACTTGGGGGCTGACCCACAGGGAACCCGTATGTTGAAGGAGCAGCTCTCCAGGACCTCAGGATCTAACAGGGGCCTTTCAGGCTCAAAGAAGCAGCCAGTCTCAGAAGTGGACCCGCTTCACAGCGGAATTATGCCACAGGCACTTTGAGTTAACCTGGATATGCCTGGTGTTTGTCCCTGACCTGAGGTCACAGTGGGGTCTGTGCATCTGGGACTGACCATTTCTCCCAGACCATGACCCTCCATTGGCAACCGACTCACTGATTTTCATCCTAACACGGGGCTGAGACCAAATTAGACCCACACTGTGTTCATTTACTCATCAGGCATTGTTATCTTGCTGCAAAATAGTTCAAGACCAAGAGTATTGACAGAGAAAAAGTTCCAAGGCTGGTGGTCTCTGAAGGCGTGCTACTGGGCTCTGCACAGCTATACCAAGCTCGTTGGATGCCAACTGTATGATGCAAAAAGAATTCTAGCTAATGTTTATGCTTTTCTACGAGGATCTGTTACCAGTCCTCATCTAAACACATTTGTAAACATAACTTGATGTAAATCACATACAATATATCACTGAAAATCTGTGAATTATGGTACCCTCTGATGAGCATTGAAACATCCAAGCAGAACAATGAAGCGACCTTTATCTGATTCAGAGAAAGCCAGGCTCCCTCCGCTATTGATTGCTTAAATATCTTCTGCCCCTTCAAGGACAGTCAGTGAAGGAGAAAGTCAAATACAAGATTTCCAAGAAGTTAAAGGGGAAATATTGATACTGCGTCCCTTCCTCCTCAAATGATTGTTCAGCCAGTGGGGGACTGAGGCAGGGTGGACAGTAGGGGCTCCCATGAACTAATCAAAACAGGAAAGACAAAGAAATAGAGATCAGAAGATTTCACGTTGAAATAAAGAAATTCGTGTTGCCTTAAATATAATTTGTGTTAGTTACATTTCAATTCCTAATTTATACATAGCAGGGTCGATAAAGAATTACATTATGACAAAATTAGCCAGAATAATTAGCATAGTATATGTGCTACTGATTAAACACCCAGCAGATAGCTTGGTAATTAAGATCAGTGAGTGCCGTATTTTGAGGCTTTGTCATCTTATTATCTGCCTAACAAGTGCTTCATCTTTAGCTCCCTTCTGATTTGAAGTTTGATAGCAATCTCTAATAATTCTCAGTTTATTTCTTTAAATTACCTTACCCAAATTCCGATCATTTTCCTGTGGTCACTACCCTCCCTCTCTTTGTATTGACACAAACGTGCTGGTGTCAAATTTCTTTCTAAATGTAAGGCATCTGATGCTACAAAACATTTGTGCTTGGAAATTCAGGTTCAAAATCTCTTTCAAAACCCATCATTCTTCGGCTGAAAGAAAGAACCAGAGGCCAACCACACGCTCTGCAAGTTAGTCAAACATCTGAATACAGATCTACAGAGTTCATACCTCCCTTCTAGGCAGAGCCCCATTGCCAGCAATTCCAAGAACATCTCCATCGGGGTCCAACAGCAGCCCCTCAAGTGGCCCTGGCTGCTTTGCTCACTGATGACCCTAGCCCATCATGCCACCGCTCCATATTCGGGGAGGCTGGGGTCAGCTGCTGTCCTTGCAACACACAGTGAGATTTTGTCATGGAAGGCAAGAGTTCAACTACCAAAGAACAGAAAGCTTGGGGGCTGCCTCACATTCTTTTCACAGGCTGAGCTGTGTCTGCTGCGTCTCTTTAGGCTGAAACCAGAATGTGTCCATGGTTTTAAAGGCAGAGTGAACACACCTACATCGACCAGGAATACTTTTAGCTGCAAGTCACAGAAAACGCATGAATAGTACTTAAGGAATAAAGACAAGAAATCTGGCAGTTGGCGGCCTGGAGCTGGGGCAAAGGTTCAGAAATGTCATCAAGGAAGCATCCGTCTCGTCCCCTCTTTCTGTCCCACTCACCTGAGTATGTTGAGCCTTCATTTCATGTCCGTCACCTCATGGCTGTAAGTTGGCTGTCACAGCTCCACACATTATGTCCCTGTTCAAGGAAAGAAGAAAGGGAAAGGAAAAAAGTGCCAGCCACTACTTCCCCTTTCAATCAGGAGAGCAAAGAACTTTCCAGACGCACCAGAGCAGACCATGCCTGCCCTCACTGGCCAGAACTGGGTTGCAAGGGAGGCTAATTCATAGAGTGGCTAGCAAGGAGACTAGGGCGGAAGTTACTGACTTAGATAAACATGATTCATCACCAGGGGCCAGGCACATTGTCACAACAAAGAAAACCCAGGGTCTCTTAGGTAGGAGGAAGGAGAACAAATATTAGGTAGTAACTTCAGGGCTGGCTCCTCAAATGCAGATGCAGACATGTCGGGAAAAGCATCAGTGTATGGAACAGAAGCTGCAAAATCATGCAGAGGAGCTGAGAGGAGAGGGGTGTATTGTTCATGGTTCTCCAGAGAAACAGAACCAAGAGGATGTGTGTGCATATATATATATTCTTAAAATAAAGGTATATATGATTTATTTTAAGAAATCAACTCACACAGTTGTCGCAACCAGCAAGTCCAAAACCTGCAGTGTAGGCCAGCAGGCTGGAGACCCAGGAAGAATTGCAGTTCTAGTTCAAAGGCCGTCTGCTGGCAGTACTCCATCTTGCTTGGGGGACATCAGTCTTTGTTCTATGAAGGCCTTCAGCTGATTGGATGAGGCCCACCCACATGATGGAGGGTCATTGGCTTTCCTCAAAGTCCACCAAATTCAACATCATCATCTCATAAAAAAAAAAAAAAAAAACTTCACAGGAGCGTCCATAATATGTTTGACCAGGTATCTGGGCAGTGTGGCCCAGCCAGATTCACACATAAAATTAACCATCACACAGGGAGACGAGACAAAGTAAGAAAGGGAAGAGGTAGCAAGACTGGGACACAAGGTGAAGAGGGCTCTATAAAAGCTATGTGATATATATACATATATATGTATAACCGAATCACTTTGCTGTACACCAGAATATAACACAGCACTGTAAATCAACTATACTTCAATTTAAAATTTATTTTTGATTTTTCAAATTTTAAACTTAAAAAAAAATAAAGCTATGTGAGGAAAGAAGAGAGATGTCATTGAAATGCACAGACTTGCAGCCAGCGGGTAAATAAGTCCTGGAGATCTGATGCACAGTATAGTGTCTGTAGACAACAATATTGTATTATGAACATCAAACTTTCTAAGACACGAAGAAAACTTAATTATCCCCACCACGAAAAAAGAAGTCATAATTCTGCGACATGGTAGAGGTGTGAGCTAACAGTACAATGGCAATCGCGTTACAATATATAAATGCATCAAACCAACATGACGTACACCTCGAACTTACACAGTGTTTTACGTTCAATGTATTTCAATTTTAATATATCCAAAAATTAATTTTTAAGCTAAATGGCGTAGCCTGGGCCCCTCAGGTCATTACAGCATACAGGCGCTGCTGGAGCAGCTGTGTTTTGTGCCCAGGTTCAGGTGGGGAGATACAGGACCACTAGAGACAGAGGCTATGGAAAAAAAGTCCACTACCCCGCAGGAATGCACGGAAACCAACATCAGCGCTTTGCACTTCCACGGGGCATGGAATTGGGTGCTTTAAGCCAAAGTTAGCAGCCTTGAGAAGTACAGAGGCTGCTGCTAATACTTCGGTTACTTTTGGGGTTCACTTATGTGATGCTTTTGTCTTCTCGAGACCAGCCAGTCCATCCTGAATTTGGAAACCAAAGATTTCCCTGCATTCTCAATTTCAAGGCATGTCAATTTATAGTCAACCAGACTCTCTTTTTAGATGAAGTGAAGGAATACGCGGTGTAGAACGTTACCCTATGCTCCTTTCAACAGAACAGAGGTTGCAAGCCCAGGCTCGGGAAAAGGATTTTAAAGTTTCAGGACAGAGTCTCACTGTGATAAAAGAAGAAGTTGATCAGCAGTACCGACAAGAGCTTTTTTTAAAAAAACCCTGTCCCCTCTGCTTCTCCCACTCACAAACAGGTCTACTGCCCCCCTCTCTAGAATGATCCTTAAGTGAGGCCTTGGGGAGATTAACTCCCATCTCCCTGTGAGGTAGGGGGTGGGGAGGACGGCTGGCGGGTGGCCGTTCCCAGGCCTGTAACTGGAGCCACGTTTCTTCTATTTATAGACACGCCCGCAGCCCTCTCCGCCCAGCTGCTGACTTTGGACTCAGTTGGGAAGAAGAGCAGCTTGGTCAACACACAGACGACATCACAATGTCCATCTCTGATTGCCTTCCCGATTACCCGGTCAACTCGGATTTCGTAAATACATTGAAGTCAGCCCTGGAAGCCAGGGATGAGGCGAGAGTGAGGGACTTGATCTGCACTGAAGTTCGGCACGTGGACGCCGTGATAGAACTGGCCAACGACGACTGGATGAAGGACCCCTCGGCCCAGCTGCCCCCCGGGGTGCTCCTAGGTAACTGCGATGAATCCGCTGCTTCCGCATCGTGTGCACAGGGTCGGGGTGGGGAACATTCGGGGGTGGAAGGGCAAATGGTTGAAAAAAGGCGAATGGTACGTGCCCAGCTGTATGATTCTTATTTATATACATACCACATGCTGCATATACTGTATATATACATGTACCTAGTATATATCTGTTTATATATACATAGTATATGTCATAGTATATATATAGCATAGCATATACATAACACATATTTACTGCATTTACTATACAGTACATAGTAAATATATATATATACTATGTAAATATATACACAGTAAATATGTATATATATACTATGATATATAGATCTATACTATGATATATACTATGTGTCTATATATATACAAATACACATACATAGATATACACACAGTATGTCACATAGGCAACAATTAAAGTACAATACAAAAAATTTAAAAAGAGAAAAATTAAACCGTGGCACCACCATCCCGACCCAGCACCTCTTTTCATTTCTCCACTGTTCTCCAAGCTAGTCTATTTGCATGTGTAAATTTCCTCTACTTATAACCGTGTGGTAGATAATAAGTTTGTGTTCTGTTCTGTTGAGTTAATACACCTAAAGTACTTTCCATATTGCTACATGTCTTCTTAATTTCAATCACCTATTGAGGTGATTAATCACAAAATATTTAAACCAAATGCCTACAAGAGGGGGCTATGTGTTTACATTTTTACTACTATCAATAATGCTATACTTAGTGTCTTTATTAGCATTCATATGCTTTTTTCTTATTCAGGGTTCTGTCCTTAGGATACATTCTCAGGAGCTGTATTACTGGGACAAGGATAACAAATTGTCCAAATTGTTTTCTGAAAGGATTTCTGTTCCTCCGGTTAGTGAGTGTGTGTCACATCACACCCTGAACATTACGGGTGGTTAATATTCATAGTGAAGTCTCCAATTTAGTAAGTGCACCCTGGTCATTCTCCACTGCCTGCTCGTCCATCCTTTTATGTTCGTTTTTTACATCTTTATTGGAGTATAATTGCTTTACAATGGTGTGTTACTTTCTGCTGTATAACAAAGTGAATCAGCTATACATATACATATGTTCCCATATCTCCTCCCTCTTGCGTCTCCCTCCCACCTTCCCTATCCCACCCCTCTAGGTGGTCACGAAGCACCGAGCTGATCTCCCTGTGCTATGCGGCTGCTTCCCACTAGCTATCTATTTTACATTTGGTAGTGTCTATATGTCCATGCCACTCTCTCACTTCATCTCAGCTTACCCTTCCCCCCATCCTTTCTTTACTGCTCAGAACCAAGTCTTATCTGTAGCATTTGGGTTTTCTTTGTAGACCTTTTTACATGTGGGTCCTTGTCTAGTCAGGTCTTTGGGCAATATCTCCTCATTTCTTTACGCCTTTTTGGTCATTTTGTAGGTCTCCTTCCCATAACATGTATATAATCCCATCGTCATATTTGCTGAAAATGATTTCCCTGACCAGAGCTTAACTTTTCATTGCATCGTGCTAATTCTAGCTTGTCAGATGTGCCCTCCACAATGTTAGTCTTGACTCCTAAGGAATGTTCAGGGCTCCCCTCCCCCCACTAGACAGACTCCTTCCCAACACACACGAGCGCATGTACACACGCGTACCATTGCACACACGAGGCCCAAGCGCACACGTGCACAAACACATGCTCACACATCCAGGAAGGACACCAGAAGGGAACTGCCTGGGGCATTGGTGCTGGCGAGTGGAGCTTTAATGTGATGAAGGGACAGATCAGAGACTGGAACTTCTGGGGGTGACCATCCCTCTATTCCCCTGTGATTTGGGTGCAATCTCGGTGCTGCTTCTCACTGGTGGTGTAAACAAGCTGCAGAGGCTTTAGGGAGAAACCGGCCCCTGCTTCTTCTTTTGCTTGGCCTTCCCAATATCTGGGGCCCCGATCATGGTGAGGGCCCAGAAGGCGTGAGCCCAGAGAGCACCACACCTCTGTTCAGACCTTAGCTCTGCCTGGATGGGCAGGGGTCCTCACCGAGACAGCACCTGGTACACGCAACAATCCAGGAGCCTGCCCTGGGGTGCGGAGGGGACTTTGAAATCCTGAACTGCGCTTTGGCCAGGAGTGTTGAGCTCTACATTTTGCGTGTGCGCTCCAGACCCTCCCTGCCCCTTGCCCCCTGCCCCCTGCCCAGTGCCTGCCCATGAGGTGCTCTTATGAACCACATCATCCTGGCCCGTGCTCTCTGACCCCCACTGGGTGTAGCTAACGCAGGGTGCTGCGAGGAGCGGGGAGGGGAGGGTGTTTGCCCTGGGGACCCCTCCCTGCCAGATCATCGCTGTGATTTGGTTTCACCATTGGGCTGAAGGCTCAGCTCCTGGGTGGCACCTCCTACCTCCCTCTTTGCCCCTTCAGACACAGGGAGGGGGGCTCCCACCGTGGCCCTGGGGACCCCAGCTGGCTTCCCTAGCCCTGCCCGCCTTGGTTACGCCCTGGAGTCCCGCCGTCCGCTTTCTGCTGGGATTCTGACTGGAGCGAGTGCCCGCTCATCACAGCTCCTTTTACAGACCCATCCCGGCAGGCTGGGGGTTTGTGTATTTGGAGTCCCTGAGTTAAAATGTCATTTCTTGTCCTTTAACAACAGCCCTAATCTGTCCTTTAGATCCATTTATTAACTAGCATAAGTGTTTTCACAGTAGGGCACGTCGTCAGTGCTACACATTAATATAAATTACAGGTAACATCTTACTATTTTAAATGAACTGCGTGAAAAGCTAATGATGTGATAATATTTTTCTTTCAGTATTAATAACGTATTTTTATTAATCCAAGATCAAAATCTAGTCTTTCCAACAAAAAATAAAATAAAATATCATTTCTTTTCACATTACTAATGCCCTGCACCGTCTTTACTGTCCCCACCACTTTACTAAACACTTGAAAGCAATGAAATCTGTGTGAAGAGTGTCCCTTTCCCTCCCACGAAGAACCTGTATGTTCTCAATCATACCCGTATCTACTTCTCCCTGCCGAACGGTGCAATTCAGAAGGGCAAGAACAGGTCAATGCTGCTGACATCTTGTAAGGACTTGGGCTTGTTCTGGGTTGTTCTTGTTTCGGGATGATGGTAACTGAATGATTAAGCCCGTGACCTTAGGGCACGTACTGTTCCCAGTGATTTTATTGCGGGGGAAGCAGGCTGGGCTTGAAACCGGGGTAGAGATGCAGCACGCTCACACCTGCCTTGGGGGGCCGCCTCTCTGGCTAACATGTGAGAGTGGGATTTGAAAGAAACAAGAAAGGTTAGGAAACAAGATCTAGTTCGGAGGTGACTGAAGGCAGTCACCCAGGTGAGAGATGACAGGGTCTAAACCAAGAGAGTGGGGTAGACACAGAGATAAAGGCGAGAAGTGACAAAGCTGAGCAATGCTGGGAAGGGGTTGGGGGTGAGTAGAGGATAGCACCACCAATCCAGACAGAAATCAGGGGGGCTCTGTGATTGTGACAATGTTTGAGCCTTTGCTGTGAGCCTGGCAGTAACGAGGGGAGAATAGAAACAGGGATAACACACAGGACGGCCTCCCAGGAGTTCAGAGCCCAGCCTGTGTCATCACAGGTAGGCCATCAGGTGCCTCAAGTAGCCTTGGAGTGAGCCGCTCCAGAGGGAAGCTTGGACTCTGCCCCCAATGAGCTGTGTGACCTCGGGGAAGTCACTTTCCCCTCTCTGAGCCAGTGCCTTTACTTATTCAGTAGTTCATGAGATTCGATTAGCGATTCGCAAGCAGAGGTCCCTGAGCAAACCTCCACGGGGGAGGTCCCTGCAGAACCATGCTGTCAGAGAATACGCAAGGGCAGCTTAAAGGCTCTCTGTGGCTTCGCCACCACCAGGGGGACTGGTGGTTTGCAGACGCGCCTTGGGCAACGCTGGCTCAGATCACTGGTGAGGCCCCTTCCATCTCCAGGCTCCTCTGAGGCCGTGATCCCAAAGTCTCACTGTCTCAGCCTAAAATGGAGCGAGGCCTCCTTTTTCCTGAGTGTGGGAGTAAATGGGCTCTTTCTCGGGGGGTAATTGTGAGTCATGGGGGAACAGCCCCGAGAGAAGCAAGAGCTGTTTGCATTCAGACATACACGCTGGCGCTTTAGAATGTGTGAAGCGGGGTCAGAACTTGTAGCAGCACCTTGAAGGGCAGCCCACGTTGGGAATGGATACTGCAATTGCAGTCCTCCTGAGGAGGAAGGTGAAGATGAAAGGCTGATGATGAGCAAGAAGACCAGGCCGGGCCCGGCGAGGGGCAGGGGCTGCAGGCGCCCACCCCGGCCAGGAGACGCAGGGCCGAAGGTCAGGCTGAAAAGGCTTTGCGGGGAAAGGGGAGGAAAAGTTGTCCATCCCAAGGACAACCCTTGTTCAAAGAACTCTGAGTAGTGTTCATAAGACGACAATTTGCAAAAAAAAAAAAAAAAGAAAAAGAAAAAGAAAAGTAACAATTCTTTCTGCTTGTCAACATAAATATACAAGGACCCGCTTCTCTCAGCGAGACCCCCGTGCCTGTGTGCGAGCTTATTCCTCCCACTGAAAAGAGCAGAAAAAATGATTATTATTTATTTCTGTGCAGCCATGTCACATCACAATAAAAGCATAGGGAAAAGAGGTACCGGCCAAGAAAACGGCAGGAATGACTTGTTCCGGAGAACCCCTCAGGTATACATGGGTCCCCTTAAGGAGGGCAGAGGACAAAGGAACTTAAAACTTCAGCCCCAGCAGATAATGGGTCAAAGTGCAGAATGCACCCTCCCTGCCTGGCCACGAGGCAGAAGAGTGGTCCTCAATCAGGATTCCCCTAAAGACGCAGCTCACTTGTGCCCTTGTGAAGCCACCTGCTCTCCTGCAGAGCTGTACATTGGATGGCCTGTGGGATGCTGGGAAGGGTATGGAGGTCGCTAACAGACGCTCAGCCCGCTCCCCGCCAGTCAGATTGAGACTGGCCCGCTGTGAGGAACCAGGGAAGGAGGCCTGGGACAGGGACACAGCAATCTCTCTCGTTCTCTCCGTGTGTGTGTGTGTGTGTGTGTGTGTGTGTGTGTGTGTGTGTGTGTGTGCGTGTGCGCGCGCGTATGCGCGTGTGCGTGTGTGCGCGTGTGTGCGTGTGCGTGTGTGTGTAATGAGGGGAACAGGGCTGAGGCCCCAGCTCATCCACAATCTGCTCCCCCATCGTTTCCACCTACCCCCTCCCAAGAAGAACCTTCCTGCCAGGACGACTCCCAAATCCCAGGGCTTGTCAGGACCTCACCTGCCTCCTCGGTTCACCTAGGCCATGCCCTCCTTCCACACCCCACACAAGAGGGCCCCCCTGCACACCCGACCCACAGACCCACCACTTCCCTCCACAAGAGCACAAAGCCCTCAGTCTCCATCAGTTTCCGAAACACACAGCCTCGCTGGGCTAATTTTTATACCCACTGAATGTTTCATTCTCAAATATGGCCTCGTCGAGGTCAAGACCCTTGCCTGGTATCCGCAGCCTGGCTCAGGGTCTTAGCCCTGATAAGGGCTCAAACTCTGGGTGCCCTGGCTGCACGGATTGGCCAAGCTCTTTTGCTAACATTCACCCGGGTGGACACAGACTGCGTTTCCACAGACATGATTGGGATATGAGTCTTTCTGCAAAGAAAGATTCGATTCTACTTTCTGCTAAAGGCAAGTCTCTACTGTTGAATATTAGCAACAACGGAATTTTCGTCCTCGCCTCTTTGCAATGCCTACCAGCTCACTAACCAGCGAGCACACAGCAAGGGAGAAAGGATGCGGGGGAGGGGTGGCGAGACCCCGCTTGCCCCCCAAATGCATCAACTGTACAATTTGGTAACTGGCGTAATCAAACTACTTAAGAAACAACTGATTACTAATTGCTATTATTAAGGATGTCAGCATTCCATGATTTTGCTGCTGATATCTTATATACAAGTCAAGATGCTACTTGAATTCTTGATTGAAATAGACAACTAGAGGCATTATGGTGTGTTTGGGGTAATGGTATTTAAGCATCTGGAGGCAAGTTAAAGAAATACTAATTGGGTTTTTATTAAGAGATCTCACCCAGCAGCAAGTATAGGTGGGGAACGAGTGTGGGTGAACGTGGGATGGACATAGACCCAGTGGGTCCGTTGGCAGAATTTAACTGTTCATTCAACCAGCTTGACGCTGAGCACGCTGTGCCATCCAAGCTACATCTACTCCCTTTGTCCCTGTGTGCGGAGGGGAACATCGCCCACAGAAAACCCAAGAGCTGAATGTCAGTTAAGTAAGCAGAACCCCTGCCTTGGAGGACTTACATTTGAACCAATGACAAGTGTGTGTACATTGCTGGTGTAATGGATACAGCAAGAGATTAACGGTGAGGTGACCCTGGCTCTCCCACGGACTGAGTGGTCTTGAACCTTGAACCTGTGCGGTCAGTCCATCTCTCTGAACCCTAATTTCCTCATTTAAAAATATGGGATTGGGCTTCCCTGGTGGCGCAGTGGTTGCGAATCCGCCTGCCGATGCAGGGGACGCGGGTTCGCGCCCCGGTCCGGGAGGATCCCACATGCCGCGGAGCAGCTGGGCCCGTGAGCCGTGGCCGATGGGCCTGCGCGTCCGGAGCCTGTGTTCCTCAACGGGAGAGGCCGCAGTGGTGGGAGGCCCGCGTACCACACACACAAAATATATATATATATGGGATCGGTGTGGTCATCTCTCAGGGTGTTTCCAAAAGGGACGAACTAGGGTTCTAAGAACAACGACTTGTGTTTATGGAGATTAACAAAAGCCTGTTGCCTTCACAACACCTTCAGGTGTCGTGCACCCTGGCAGAGTCCTGTGTAGACTGGGCCCCAACTTCAAAGGAACGGCTGGCTCCCGGCCAGATGGGCAGAGAAGGTATCGCGTGGTGGTAGGTTGGTTTACGAGCTCGAATCACCAAAGACCAGCCCCCTTGCACAGGGCCAGCCTTGTTCTGATTGTTAGGAGAGTAAGTCCACAGACTAGAGCTTGTTAGCACTGGAGCCAACCGCAAGTGGGGGCAAAGATGGAGGAATCACATGCAGTGAACACTTCTCTTAGGTACGCGTTTCCCAAGGGCTATTGTCTTTCCCGCTTTTCCGGCTGAGGAGAATTAGGCTCAGACAGGGTGAGTTCCACATCTCAGATGCCACAGCCGGAGGAGGTGGAAATCCAGAGCTCTTCCTGGTACTCCTTAATGCCTGTAATTGTCCTATGGCTGCATTTTACAGATGGGGACACCAAGGCTCACATGTGTCCCTTTACTGGGCAACAGCCAATTAGGAGCAGCACACAAACTGGGTATGTTTTCTGACTGGTAGTCAAGGGTTCTTGACACATACCCACCCAGAGACGTGTGGCAGGAAGGTCCATGAATATGTCCCCACTGAGGCCGTGACAACTGATCAACTTTACATCAGACACACACACACACGTGCACAACATCAATAGCATGGAGTCCATCGCTTCAAATCATTCAAATAAGAGCATTAAGAAAAAACATGGAGGAATGAACGGGGCACTCAGTTGCAGAATAAAAACAAAAATGCGGAGCAGGAGGTCAGTGATGACAGGGAAGGACGGAGAGGCAAGAGCTCTGCCGCCTCGGCTACAGCCCTGATCAGAGCATGTGGGGGCAGGGAGACCCTGCTCGAAGCAAAATGAAATTAAACCTTTCTAAGTACTTATAAATCAGCACCTAATGACACCATCCCACCACCAGCCGGAGCATTGCTCTTATTACTTTGATTCACAAGCCAGGAAAAGATCCGGAATTATGCACAAATTATTGTCCCATCTTCTTAATTAACGCTGATTGCAAAATTCTTGCTAAAGTCCTTGCTAACAGACTCAATTATGCGCTGCCTGAATTGATTCACCCAGATCAAGTGGAGTTTATTAGAAATACACTTTCCTACAATAACATCAGATTATCTTTGAATATAGTTAAATTATTTAGGAATAAAATGGCTCCAGCAGCAGCCCTTGTTTTAGCTTCAGAAAAACATCTCCCACCACCTAGAATGAAGATATTCCTGTGCTTTCTGCCAGACACACACCCTAGGCTCTTTTCTCCCAGGAGCAGGTTGAATTGCTGTGGTGAGATGAGATATATGCTTTCGAGCTAATGGTCCAGCTTCAGAGCATATGGGCAGGAAGAAAAATCCGACAGGGTCAAGTCTCAGCTCCCCCCAGTATGAACCGTCACTGCCTGTGGAACACAGTGAAATTGCAATTAGGCTAAATCAGGATATTTTCAGAATCAAAATTGAGAAACAGGCTAATAAAGACATAATGTATGCTGATGACATACTTCTATTAGCATCACTCCCCAGCACACTGGAGAGTTTCGAAAGAACAAAAAGAAACGAGGATAAGAGGGGAGAGGCTTTTCTACCTTTCCAGGATGATGGTGGTTCCTGCAATGGTGCACTCTGCTGAGGATAAACATTCCAAAGAAACGAATTGGAAATGGCCAATGCACTACCTATGGCCTGGTACCAAATACCAAATTCAACAGCCAGATATTGAACAGGGTCTGGGCTTGTCCTAATCACCACATCCTGGCACATAGTAGGTGTGTAGTAAATATTAACAGACCAAATAACATATGAAGGACACAAAATCTCCCGGGTTGGCCCTTGAAAGACGAACGTGTTCTTGACAGGCTGGGACGGAAAGGAAGTTCTTCCACACTGAGGGAGCAAAGGAAGCAGATGTGGAGCACACAGTCTGCACTCACGGAAGTAGGAGCTGGCTGGAAATAAGGTGTGTTAGTCAGGGGAGAGGGAGGAATATCTGGGCAAGCACTTTGGGACTGCATTGTATTGTGTGAGGCCACAGATCCTAGACATAGGCATTTTCACTTATATGCAAAGACAGTGAGGAGCCACTCAGCAATGGAATGAGATCATCTAATTTGGAAAAAAATGAAAAACTCCTACATATGTAGGAAGGATAGAGGTGGAGAGACTGGTGCCGGGAGTCATGGCTAGCTGCACACACCCACTCCCCCTCCTCCTTTACCAATAAAGTCCCTATGACAACACCATGTGCCCAGCTGGAGAAAAAACAACATTTCCCCAACTCCCCTGAAGCCAGGGCTGGCCTTGTTCAAGTCAATAATGGACTGAACAGCAGGTCAAAGATGACGGGAGAAAGAGTCAGTGAATTTGAAAACAGATCAATAGAGAGTATCCGGTCTGAAGAACAGAAAGTAAAACGATTGAAAATAAAATGAACAGGGACTGTGGGACAATATAGAAGGTCTGACACATTCAACCAAAGTCCAAGAAAGAGGATGGAGCAGAAAAAATATTTAAAGAAATAATTACCAAACATTTCCCAAATTGGATGAAAGATATAAACTTACAGATTCAAGAAGTTTAGCAAACCCAAAGCAGGATAGGCATCACAGGAGACAAATGTGTGCCTGGTATCTGGATGCTCTGTTGGCTGCTGTTCAGTCAAACTTGCCTTGAAAATAAACAGCACGTTTCATTGCAGTGAAGGGAGGGAAAAAGGTATGCAGAGAAAAAGACGCAATAACAGTTTCTTATTTGGGGGTGCATGTAACTCTCCTTTCCACAAGCCTGCAGTTGTTCCCTGCTGCCTACAGCAAAGGTCGGCAAACTATGACCCTAGGGCCGGCTACCTGTTTTTATAAATAAATTTTACTGGAACACGGCCCTGCTCATTCATTTACACAGTGTCCATAGCTGCTGTCATGCTACAATGGCAGAGCTGAGTAGTTGCCACAAAGACCATACAACGTACAAAACCTAAAATATCTATCTGGCACTTCACAAAAAGGCTTGGCAACCCCTGTCCAACAATGTCCAGTTCCAATTTTATAGCAGGTGTCCAAGAGTCCAAAAGATGTGCTGTGAACTAACCCGCCCCACCATCTCTCCCACATCCTTCACCCACCCTGTACTCCTGGGACTCTGATCAATAAAGACGCTACTCATAGCTCAGTGGGGAGTAGGGGTTGCTCTGCAAAGTGTTCGCCATGAAAATTGACAGTAAACATTTAGAAACGTTGACAGCAATTTGACAATTAATATAACACCCATGTGTGTGATTACTGGACTTGTAATTATGCCTTTTTTCCATTTTATTGTTTCTTGTAATTAATTTTAATTGTATTTTGAAAGAGAATCACTCTGTGACAAATTGGGACCAAAAAAAAAAAAAAAATCCTTGGTCCTTCACCTGTGGTTGAGAAACCCTGGTCCGAACCAGGCCTCAGTGACACCCCCAGGCCCTCTCTCCCCTCTTGGCCTTGGGGCAGGCCATCTCTGATCTCCTGTCTTCACGCGCTCTGACAACGTGCCCACCCGTCCTTCCAGGTGGCCCAGGAGCCTCGGGGTTCACAGCTGGGCGCCGTTTGCCCTGCAGGGTATTTGCTGGGGATCCACACCTTCGAGGCGGAGGGGAGAAAGAGGGATTGGCCGGTGACCCAGGCCCCGCCATGCCTCGGCCAGCCCCAAGGGGAGCTTTGGAGCTGATCCACGTATCACGGTTTTCCCACTTGGGGTCACGGTGGCAGGACCTGTCTACCGGTACCCATCAGTCACTGGATCTGCCACGTCGAGAAGCATATTCTGGAGTGAGATGCCTCTCTACCCAGAAGGAGCTGACAGCCGGGGCAACAAGTCCTCCCTAAAAGTGGGGTCTGGGCAGCGCACCTCTGTGTCCACCAAAGGTCTCGGCCCTGCCGTGCACCTCGGCTCTGATCCCTCAGACCTGCTCTCTGCGGCTTGCATCCTCCCCAGATCCCCCAGCTCTGCCTGCCTGATCGCTGCCTGGTCTCTCGATCACCCACCTTCCAGACTGCACCCTGGGCCCCACCAACACAGCCCTGAGGCCAGGGACGCCTGCCTGCCTCTTGCTCAGCCCAGAATAATGGGACACTCATCCGTCACCACAGGCCAAGAGGAGGAGACAGACACCCTCAGGGGTCATGAGCCATCTTTTCCCTCAGTTCCCTCTGTGCTTAGCTCAGATGCCACCTTCGGAGAAAGCCTGTCCTACCCCTTCTTCCTGTCGCTCTGATACCTTACCTGATGCGTTCTCATCTTCACACCTGTACCCCTATTGATCAGTGATCTCACTCCACTTGCCAGCTAACAGCTGCCTTGTCTGTCTCTCCCACAAAGTGTAACCCTCCTTAAAGGCGAGGATTTCTACTCTGAATCTCCATAGGCCTCTAGTGCCTGAAAAATGCCCCTTATGTGTACACTCAATACAGAAGAGTTCCAAATGGTATAGAAATTTACCCTTCCGCCTGCAAACTCTGAAAATATCAGTTTCACTAAACACTTCCCAAACTTGATTTTTTAAAAACCTTTCACCATTGGATAGGCAAAAAAGATGTCTCCTTTTAACTTGCATTTCTAATTAGTAAAAAGGGACGTTGTGTATATGTTTAGTGGTCATTTCTATTTCTTATCATGCCCTTTTCCTATTTTTCTGTTGGAAATTCAAGGTTCTCATTCTTTGCAAACCGAAACATAAGGACAATGAAGTTTAAATCCATCAGACATCACTGGGCTCGCTTTGCTCTGTGCAGACTTGCAAAGTAACCAAAGGACTCCACCAGAAGCAACCCCCCTCCTCAACTACAGGACCAGTAAACTTCTCATTTCTAGAACGGAAGTAAGGATGATAGGGCATAGCCATCGGACCAAACCAACTTCAGGAGAGAAGTATTTTTCTCCCTGTGTGAGACTCATAAAAAACAATCAGTCTGAACAGGCAATTTGTCTCAAGAGGCAGGAGCTGCAATTTTATCATGTAATTAAATCCCCATGACAGTTGTAAAGAAACTTCGTCGCCTTTATTAGGGAGAACTTCAATGAGATGCTTTCCAGCTCCATCACCAGAGTCTGTAAGTGTCCTTCCAGGGCTGTTTACTCGTGGCTGTGCCTGCCGAGGTCCGGGCTGCCCCATCTCCCGCTCAGCCACGGGGGATGGCAGTGCTCAAGGGCACCTTTGCTTCTGAGCTCCCGGAAAAGCCCTCCTGGGCCCTGATGAAAGCAGCACTTGACCTTTGGATGAGATGGCATTCGTAATGAGAAGTGACCACGTTGCTTTGCAGGATCTGCACCAGGCTGGGTAGCGCTGTCAGGAAAATAAGTTAGCGGGGTGTTTTCCCCCAGTATTGTACTCTTCTTCCACAGGACGGGAATGAGACTTCTCAATCATGTGAAATGAGTACAGACAATTTAATCCATTATTAATAGATACACTTGATCTGAGGAAGTAAAATGTTTTAATGTTTTGTTAAATGAGGTGTGCTGTGCTAACATTGTTATTTGGAGAGAAGGTTAGGATACGTTAATACTTTTGGATGATAATGTCTGTGTGACTAACTCTGGTGAATGGGTGGGTGGGTGTGTCCTGGGCTCTTAAAAGCAGAGCCTTACATGCCGACTCAGCTTATTATTTTTTAAAAATGTTTTCATATTTTTGTGTGAATTGCTTCTTTCACTTACGTAGTATTTTCTTTTTTTTCTTGAAGTCTAGTTGATTTACAATGTAGTGTTAGTTTCAGGTGTACAGCACAGTGATTCAGTTATACATGTATATATATATATATTCTTTTTCAGATTCTTTTCCCATATAGGTCATTACAAAATATTGAGTATACATAGTTCCCTGCGCTATACAGTAGGTCCTTATTGTTTATCAATTTTATATATACTAGTGTGTGTATGTTAAGGTTAAATTCCTAATTTATACCTCACCCCACCTTTCCCCTTTGGTAACTGTAAGTTTGAAAAAATGTTGTAATTTTAAAAAGCTATAGGGAGTAGGGATGAAGGAGGAGTGGGCTTTAGAAATTAAATAAGGAAAGCGAGGATCAAAAAAGGCGTGAAAGTAAATCCACAGTAAGACCTGGGGCTGGTGCCAGGCGGTAGGAACGTTGAATTTAGTCCATCGGATTTAGTCCCTGGCCATTTACAGAAACAATTCGGGTAGGAAGCAGAATATTGATCAGGATAACAGGATGCATTAGTTTGTTTGAGAAAGTAATCAGGATCTCATTATGTCCCCAAGGGGAATGACTTCCTGCCCTAGTGTTGCCCATTTACTTGGACGCTTGACCCCAGAAGGAAGCTAGCCATTTGCCCAATGGCCTAGGAAAGAATCCACACAGTTGCCCTTTCCCAAGAGCACAAGGAAACTCTACCTCGTGGCCCGAACACATGGGCAGTCGCAGCCCTGCATAACCAGCCTGACCCTGTAACAAACACGCCAGCCCCACATTTCAGGCTCTGCTGGGTTGTTCCACAGAACATCACCAGAACTCATCCTCAGACGCTTCTGAGGAAAAGGAAATCATTCATCGATTCAATAGCAAGATGCAAAGATCCTGATATCATGTGAAAATAATAATTACCATTTGAACACTACCATTTGTATATCTCATTATCATTTTAAGGTGGATTTTTTTTTTTTGTCTCATTTGATAGAGAAGCAAAAATTCCCTCTTGTTAGCTACCAAAGCTACAAGACTTGGTATGGAGAACCAGTTTTTGTGTCTCTCATGGGCAAAACATTACACTTATAAGTCCCCAAAATATTCTTTACAAAAGTATATTCAGGACTTGAGGACACGGGGAGGGGGAAGGGTAAGCTGGGACGAAGTGAGAGAGTGGCGTTGACATATGTACACTACCAAGCGTAAAATAGATAGCTAGTGGGAAGCAGCCGCGTAGCACAGGGAGATCAGCTCGGTGCTTTGTGACCACCTAGAGGGGTGGGAGAGGGAGGGTGGGAGGGAGACACAAGAGGGAGGGGATATGGGGATATATGTATACATATAAATGATTCACTTTGTTATACAGCAGAAACTAACACACCATTGTAAAGCAATTATACTTCAATAAAGATGTTAAAAAAAAAAAAGTATATTCACATCCAGTGGACTACCTGGCAAGCTAGGTAGAGAGATTTAGTCTGTTCACTGAATCATTCAGCTAAAAGTTGGGTATCCTCTTCTGCTTGCATTTTTGTCTTCTCCTAAGTTCACTCCACACTCTGCAATAAAAGGCCTCAGCAATTAAATTTCTTTACAACTGAGGTTCCTCCATCAAATAGGTACCATCTGAAACTTCATCTGAAACGCTAAAAGTATTAAACATATTGATGTGGAGAAAATTGTATTCATCAGAACCCCTCTCTTTCAAGAAGGGCACTGTGTTTGTTCAGAAGAATTTCCTTGACCAGCTCCCTGAAGCTGAAGCTGAAACTAGCAAGGCCTGAGATGTGTGGAACCACACTGAAAGGGAGAACAGGAAGGAAGATTTCAGTCTTTGCACCGGAGGGAGATGGAGGAGATTCGTGGGACAAGCCTGTACAAACTGTGATAGACCCCTTCACGCCCTCAGTATAGTTACCAAACTCGCTAAGTAACATTGTTGGTTGGCTAACTTGAAAGCAAACAAACCAACCAGAAAAAAAATTAAATGAGCTAACTTTGTGCCACAGGCGGGACAGAACACACACATTCGAGCAGACACAGAAGTGGGGAAGCATGAGGAGGCAAAGCACAGGGGTGTTCAGGGTTCCAGGGAGGACTCTGGGTTACACAAAACCAAGCGTCCCAGTGAGTAAGGGAACTCAAACTGACACAAGTTACTCTATACTGGCATGCTTTGAGGGTTTTAAAATAAAGTCAAATAATTTGCTGCACTGAGGCCACCTAAAGTTAGGTATAAACATCACCACATCCATAGCACGGCTACCTCTGAGCTTAAAAACAAGAAAGAGAAAACTCGGGGCTTCCCTGGTGGCGCAGTGGTTGGGAGTCCGCCTGCCAATGCAGGGGACACGGGTTCGATCCCTGGTCCGGGAAGATCCCACGTGCCTCAGAGCAACGAAGCCCGTGCACCACAACTCCTGAGCCTGCGCTCTAGAGCTCTCGAGCCACAACTACTGAGCCCACGCGCCTAGAGCCCGTGCTCCGCAACAAGAGAAGCCACCGCAATGAGAAGCCCGCGCACCGCAACGAAAAGTAGACCCCTCTCGCCGCAACTAGAGAAAGGCCCGCGCGCAGCAACGAAGACCCAGTGCTGCCATAAATAAATAAATACATAAATAAATACATAAATAAATAAATAAAATTTTTAAAAAAGAAAGAGAAACCTCTAGTGCCAGAAACGAGGGGACCCCCCAGCAGCGAGTGGCAATTTCAACCAAGTGATTCACGAGGACAACAGGATCCTATGGACCTGGGATGTTGGTTTCACGCACCAATTTGATACCCACTCGTCCACATGTTCACTCAAATCCTCAGTGAGCATCTATACAGTATCAGGCTGGAAACAGATTCTGGTCTTCCCTTGTGAGCAATGGTTCTCAACCTTGGCTGCATGTTAGAAGCATCTGGAAAGTTTCTAACCATCCTGATACCCACACTGCACCCTCCAGCCCATTACATCAGAATCTCTCAGGCTGGGATCCAGACATCAATGTTTTTAAGAGCTCCTCAGTGATTCCACTCTACAGCCACTGCTTTATAGGCACCATGTATATTATTTCTCCAGTTCAAGTTTTTTAGCAATATTTTCCTAAACAAAGACCCATATTTTTCCATCTTCTCTAAAACGTTTTCAACCTTCGATTACAGGTTGAAATATTCACACCTATGCCTACATCTCCTTGCATATTAATGAGATAACCACGACACAAAAGAAAATTCTTTGAGTCCACCCTCACTGCTTCCTAGTGACCCACAGAGCTCCAAGTGCCCCCGCTTCCTTTTCTAAATACTCCCAACCAATCCTTTTCATGATCCATTTAGGGATCTTGCCCAGAACTGACGTCAATTCAGACTTGAAGAATCAAGTTCTTTTCCTGTTTGAAAACGAAAACTCTAGTCTTCTGGTCCTTCTTCTGTTTTATCTCAGTTTCTCAAAGATTTTGACAATTGCGGAGCAACTTCGTACACAAATTCACCCTTGGAATGAATTTGTTTTCATATGGACTGAAGTAGGAGAAAATTGTATTCATCAGAACCCCTCTCTTTCAAGAAGGGCACTGTGTTTGTTCAGAAGAATTTCCTTGACCAGCTCCCTGAAGCTGAAGCTGAAACTAGCAAGGCCTGAGATGTGTGGAACCACACTGAAAGGGAGAACAGGAAGGAAGATTTCAGTGTTTGCACCAGAGGGAGATGGAGGAGATTTGTGGGACAAGCCTGTACAAACTGTGATAGACCCCTTCACGTCCTCAGTATAGTTACCAAACTCGCTAAGTAACATTGTTGGTTGGCTAACTTGAAAGCAAACAAACCAACCAGAAAAAAAATTAAATGAGCTAACTTTGTGCCACAGGCGGGACAGAACACACACATTCGAGCAGACACAGAAGTGGGGAAGCATGAGGAGGCAAAGCACAGGGGTGTTCAGGGTTCCAGGGAGGACTCTGGGTTACACAAAACCAAGCGTCCCAGTGAGTAAGGGAACTCAAACTGACACAAGTTACTCTATACTGGCATGCTTTGAGGGTTTTAAAATAAAGTCAAATAATTTGCTGCACTGAGGCCACCTAAAGTTAGGTATAAACATCACCACATCCATAGCACGGCTACCTCTGAGCTTAAAAACAAGAAAGAGAAAACTCGGGGCTTCCCTGGTGGCGCAGTGGTTGGGAGTCCGCCTGCCAATGCAGGGGACACGGGTTCGATCCCTGGTCCGGGAAGATCCCACGTGCCTCAGAGCAACGAAGCCCGTGCACCACAACTCCTGAGCCTGCGCTCTAGAGCTCTCGAGCCACAACTACTGAGCCCACGCGCCTAGAGCCCGTGCTCCGCAACAAGAGAAGCCACCGCAATGAGAAGCCCGCGCACCGCAACGAAAAGTAGACCCCTCTCGCCGCAACTAGAGAAAGGCCCGCGCGCAGCAACGAAGACCCAGTGCTGCCATAAATAAATAAATACATAAATAAATACATAAATAAATAAATAAAATTTTTAAAAAAGAAAGAGAAACCTCTAGTGCCAGAAACGAGGGGACCCCCCAGCAGCGAGTGGCAATTTCAACCAAGTGATTCACGAGGACAACAGGATCCTATGGACCTGGGATGTTGGTTTCACCCACCAATTTGATACCCACTCGTCCACATGTTCACTCAAATCCTCAGTGAGCATCTATACAGTATCAGGCTGGAAACAGATTCTGGTCTTCCCTTGTGAGCAATGGTTCTCAACCTTGGCTGCATGTTAGAAGCATCTGGAAAGTTTCTAACCATCCTGATACCCACACTGCACCCTCCAGCCCATTACATCAGAATCTCTCAGGCTGGGATCCAGACATCAATGTTTTTAAGAGCTCCTCAGTGATTCCACTCTACAGCCACTGCTTTATAGGCACCATGTATATTATTTCTCCAGTTCAAGTTTTTTAGCAATATTTTCCTAAACAAAGACCCATATTTTTCCATCTTCTCTAAAACGTTTTCAACCTTCGATTACAGGTTGAAATATTCACACCTATGCCTACATCTCCTTGCATATTAATGAGATAACCACGACACAAAAGAAAATTCTTTGAGTCCACCCTCACTGCTTCCTAGTGACCCACAGAGCTCCAAGTGCCCCCGCTTCCTTTTCTAAATACTCCCAACCAATCCTTTTCATGATCCATTTAGGGATCTTGCCCAGAACTGACGTCAATTCAGACTTGAAGAATCAAGTTCTTTTCCTGTTTGAAAACGAAAACTCTAGTCTTCTGGTCCTTCTTCTGTTTTATCTCAGTTTCTCAAAGATTTTGACAATTGCGGAGCAACTTCGTACACAAATTCACCCTTGGAATGAATTTGTTTTCATATGGACTGAAGTAGGCAGAGGAGATAAGACTTGAGTTACATCTTGAAGGCTATGCATTGCCTTTTAAACAAGCTGAGAAGGATGAGGATGAGATACAAATGGCTTTGATCCAAGCAAGGTTTTGATGGGCAGAATTGGTGTGCAGCAGGAAAGGAGGAGCCCAACCAAGAGAGCTGGGTGAGGAAACAGTGTTACTCACGTAACTAAAAGACATCGTTCAGCTGGTGGGAAGGAAGATAAAGAACTCCTGTGTGTTGGGGTCCTAGGGTCACTGCTTTTTTCCATGTGACCTTTTTCTATTGAGTTATGATTAACACACAATATTACATTAGTTTCAGGTGTATAACATAGTGATTCGGTGTCTTTATACATTATGAAATGTTCACCACAATAAGACCAGTTACCATGTGTCACCATAAAAAGTTGTTACAATATTATTGACTATATTCCCTGTGTGTATTATTACATTCCCTTGACTTATTTATCTTATAGCTGGAAGTTTGTGCCTCTTAGTCTCCCTTAGCTATTTTATCTGTCCCCTCAACCCCTCTCCCCTTTGCTAACCACAAGCTTACTCTCTGTATCTATGAGTCTGTTTCTGTTTTGTTTTGTTTTGTTTTGTTTTTGGATTCCACATGTAAGTGAGATATTACAATATGTGTCTTTCTCTGTCTGACTTATTTCACTTAGCATAATAGCCTCCAGGCCATCCAAGTTGCCACAGATAGCAAGATATCATTCTTTTTACGGCTGACTAATATTCCATTGTATATACATACCACATCTTCTTAATCCATTCATCTCTGGATGAACACTTAAGTTCCTTTCATATTTGACTGTTGTAAATAGTGCAGCAACGAACATAGGGGTACATATATCTTTTCTAATTAATGTGTTTTTTTTTCCTTCAGATAAATACCTAGAAGTGGAATTGCTAGATCATATGGTAGTTCTATTTTTAGCTCCATACAGTTTTCCATAGTGGCTGCACCAGTTTACATTCCCACCAACAGTGCATGAGGGTTCCCTTTTCTCCATGTACTCATTAACATTTGTTATTTGTGATCTTTTTTGGTGATGGCCATTCTGACGAGTGTGAGGTGGTATCTCCTGGTGGTTTTGATTTGAATTTCCCTGATGATTAATGATGTTGAGCATCTTTTCTTGTGTCTGTTGGCCGTCAGTATGTCTTCTTTGGAAAAATGCCTGTTCAGGTCCCCTGCCCATATTTTAATTGGATTGTTTGTTTTCTTGATATTGAGTTGTATGCATTTTTAATATATTTTGGATGTTAACTTCTTGCCAGACATATCATTGGCAAATATCTTCTTCCATTTAGTAGGTTGCCTTTTTGTTTTGTTGATGGTTTTTTTCACTGTGCAAAAGTTTTGTAGTTTGAATTGGTCCCATTTGTTTGTTTTTGCTTTTGTTACCCTTGCCTTAGGAGACATATCCAAAAAAAATATTGCTAAGACTGATGTCAAAGAGGTTACTGCCTATGTTTTCTTTTAGAAGTTTTATGGCTTCAAGTCATATTTAAGTCTTTAATCAATTTTGAGTTTATTTTTGTGTATGGTGTAAGAGAGTGGTCCAGTTTCATTCTTCTCCATGTAGCTGTCCAGTTTTCCCAACATCATTTATTGAAGAGACGTTTCACCATCATATATTCTTGCATCCCTTGTTGTAGATTCATTGACCATATGTGTTTATTTCTGGGGTCTCTATTCTGTTCCACTGATCTATGTGTCTATTTTTGTGCCAGTACCATACTGTTTTAATGACTATGGTTTTGTAGTATAGTTTCAAGCCTGAGAGTGTGATATTTCAGCTTTCTTCTTCTTCCTCAAGATTGATTTGGCTGTTTGAGGTCTTTTGTGGTTCCATACAAATTTTAAGATTATTTTTTTCTAGTTCTGTGGAAAATGCCATTGGTATTTTCATGTGGTTTGCATTGAATCTATAGATTGCTTTGGGTAGTAGAACATTTCAATGATATTGATTCTTCTAATCCATGAGCACCAAATGTCTCTCCATTTGTTTGCGTAACCTTCAATTTCTTTCCTCAATGCCTTACAGATTTCTGAGTACAGGTCTTTTACCCACTGAGGTAAGTTTATTCTTTCTGATGCAAATGTAAATGGGATTGTTTTCTTCATTTCTCTTTCCGATAGTTCATTATTCGTGAATAGAGATGCAACAGATTTCTATATATTAATTTTGTATCCTGCAACTTTAGTGAATTCTTTTACTAGTTCTAGTATTTTTTTGGAAGAGTCTTTGGGCTTTCCTGTATATAGTATCATGTCATTTGCAAATAGTGACAGTTTCACTTCTTCCTTTCCAAGTTGAATGCCTTTTTTTTTCTTTTTCCTGCCTAATTGCTGTGGCCAGGACTCTACGTGTTCCCTGAGAGTAAATGTGTTATATTTTTTGTCTCTGAATCCCCCAAACCTAATAGCACACCCTAGAACATAATATTACACAAATGATTATTGAATAAATAGGTGAATGAATGGGTTGATTTTCAGCCATTTGTGGGGGTTTTTTTGGTTTTGTTTTTATTTTGCTTGGCTTTTTTTTAATGTAAGAGTCACACATACAGCTCTTCTTGTTCTTTAAAACAACAACTCTGCCATGCTGCCATGTAGAACTAATCTCCATGTCCTACTTGTGAAGCCAATTCTGTCTACCATAAGCTATTTTTAAAGCTCTCACAAAGAACCAAGTCTGTTTCTGGACTACTACCCCCTACCCACTGAAATCAAGCTTGAGTATTTAGGGTGCTGTTGACAAATATAACACTTGGAAAGCTAAATTTAGCATAGAACACAGGGTGGAATGGCTCTTATCCCTGGACTCACCTCCAGGGTCCCACCCCTTTTAAAAATAGCCCATGACAACATGTATCAGGTACAAAAGAATGCTCCAGTTTAAAGTACAGGCTCCGGTTGGATCCTGGATTATAGCTGCATATGAAAAGTCTTTCAGAAATGTATCGAATTACAAGCTATCAGTCTGAGAAAATAACAGGGCAGAAAGGCTCTGTTTAAAGAAACGAAATACCCAAAGAATTAATATTGCTACTGAAATGAATAGAGCAATGACATAATATGGAAATGAAGAGGGAAGAGTAGATGACTTTACTTTAGTGGACATTCCAGAAAGGAAATGGTCTCCGTAGTGTTGCTGTTTGTCATTCTCCGTATGCTCTTGTCTCTTGTGTCTGATAAAGGCTGCATGCTCCTTGCACACATGGTCTGCATAATCTTTACCACTGCATTTTCCATAGCACTCAGCAGTGTTCTGGGACACCCCCAGCCCCTACACTGTCTTCACCAACGTGAGCCCTTCAGCCTTTGAGGCACTGTCAACACCACTTATCCGCCTGCACAAAGCATCACAGATGAGCAGAGGCTACACCTCTCCCATCCCAGCACCCTGCAGCCCCCTTCTGTAGAGAAGATGTGGGTTTTACCATTTGGGGGAAGCTCCAGGCCTTGGGTCAGCCCGTGTAATACAGTTATGCCTGCAAATCAGGTCTATGATGAGGGTAAAACATCTTTATTAAATCGTAAGTGCATCCACTCTCCCCTCCACTCTTTACTGCAAGCCTTGCTAAGAAAGGTCAAGGGTATTCTGCTGGGTCCCCCTTTTGTGGAAAATCTCAATGAAAGGGGCACCCCAGGGTCCAGGTTACTCTGAGAGATCCTGCTCAGGCTTTAGAGGGACTTAGAGAGAGGAAGGGGGTGGTCAGGGGGCAGCTTTGGGGAGTGAATGAGAGTGAGAGAGAGGGACATGGGAAAAGAAGGTGCTTACGAAGTCCAGCTCTGGCTAAAGAGGTGCTGCCTCGTGAGCCCTAACTCTTGACATCTGGTCTTTTCTCCTGTTGTCTCTATGCTGTTTGACTGCAACACCACATAGCATTGGATCCCATGATCCCTGGGCTACCGCTGGCACTGAGAGGATGGTGGCTACTGGTATTCACACCTCCCTCCCCCGGAGCCTCTGTGCCTAACTCTCCCGGGCACATGCTCCACCCCCTATGCTGGTCCAGGCAGTGCCCTCCCGACTCTCCTTCCTCCCTCTAGCCTCTGGTCACATTTTTTACTGTAAGTCACATAGACGTGGCACGGGATCCTGTCGGCCAACTGCACTGCCCCATCCCAGCTTCCTAGCAGGGGAAAAACAAGAACTGGAAAAAATATATGAGAATTGTGTTTTATCTATGTTTTAAGAAAAAAGTGACCTTATTAATTTTTTAAAAAACTTTCCATTGAAGTATAGTTGATTTACAATGATTCAGGTGTACAGAAAATTGACTCTGTTTTATATATATATATATGAATATATATATTATTTTTCAGATTCTTTTCCATTATAGGTTATTACAAGATATTGAACATAGTTCCCTGTACTATAGTAGGTCCTTGTTGTTTATCTATTTTATATATAGTAGTGTGTATCTATTAATCCCAAATTTGCAATTTATCCCTCCCTCCCCCGCTTTCCCTTTTGGTAACCATAAGTTTATCTTCTATGTGTGTGAGTCTATTTCTGTTTTGTAAATAAGTTCATCTTTATCATTTTTTTAGATTCTACATATAAGTGCTATCATATTTGTCTTTCTCTGTCTGACTTACTTCACTTAGTATGATAATCTCTAGGTCCATCAATGTTGCTGCAAATGGCATTATTTCATTCTTTTTTATGGCTGAGTGATAGTCCATGATAGATAGATAGTTAGATAGATAGTTAGATAGATAGATAGGCAGATAGATAGATAGATAGATAGTTAGATAGATAGATAGGCAGATAGATAGATAGATGGATGATAGATAGATCACACCTTCTTTATCCATTCATCTGTCGATGGACGTTTAGGCTGTTTCCATGTCCTGGCTATTGTAAATAGTGCTGCTGTGAACATAGGGGTGCATGTATCTTTTCGAATTAGTTTTCATCTTTTCTGGATTATATGCCCAGGAGTGGGATTGCTGGATCCTATGGTAACTCTATTTTTAGACTTTATTAATTTTTAGACAACAAAATAAAGCCCTGAACCACAGTGTAGCAAGTAACTAGTAAGTTACCAATAAAGAACTGTTACCATCCATTAAAAAAAAAAAATTTGTGATCTCTCATCTTCAGCAAGGGATGTGCATTTTGGGATGAGCCCTCAACAACTGGAGGAAACTCACAGGCCACCTGGGGCCCCAGATGATGCCTTTGGGAATCCCTGGTGTGACTTACTACGGAGCCTCCCACCCGGGGACACTTGTGCAGAGCCTGGTCATTTGCAGTGTCCAGCTGGGCCTCCCTCACACAGCCTCGGGGCTGACACAGCCCTCAGAACACACATCCATTCACCACTGGCCACAGCAGCTAAGGAAGTGGACGGGATAAAAGCAAGAAGACACTACAGAGCAGGAAAGAGAAGCCCTGCCTATTTTAGGCTGTCTGCCCTTGTCGTGCGGAGAGCTGTTTGGAAGATATACAGATGTGCCCGTCTCTAGAGTTTACAGCTATATAATCACAAGGGGGTGGCTGAGCTCTTTGGCATATTAGTGGTCACATGATGCTGGCCATATCAAGTAACCGTTATCACATCAGGGCCCACAGGAGTTAAAAATACACCACCAGCCGAGCCCCAACTGGATGACAATTGAGTAATAACAATAGAAATAGCTCACACTCCGTAAGACCATCTTTCCCCTTCCTGGAGAACTTTCCTGAGATCATCGGCATTGCGATGAAGAGACAGCCAGAGCCAGTTAGAGGGAAACTTCAGATCTTTCAGAAGATGGGAAAAGAGTCTCAAGCAGGAGCTGGGTGGCCGGTGCTCGAGTACCATGCTGCCTTGGTCACAGGAGACCTGGACCGTCTTAAGCTCCTCACGGACCAGTTCTTCCAGGATGCCAACGTGGTGTTTGAGATCAAGAAGGATGAGATGGAGTGGCAGGTGAAATCCCCGGCCACGTTTGGAACGTCAGGTACCTTTGCTCCTTTAAAGCCCGGTTATTTATTTTTTTAAGGAGCTACTAACACACCTCCGAACATATAGCTCCAGCGTGTAGACTGCTCACACGGGTGCTGCATTTAACATACTCGAGCAAAAGACATCTAGAAGCCAAACTTTGCGTGCATGATTGTTTTTTAACATCTTGATTGGAGTGTAACTGCTTTACAACGGTGTGTTAGTTGCTGCTGTATAACAAAGTGAATCAGCTCTACGTATACACATGTTCCCATATCTCCTCCCTCTTGCGTCTCCCTCCCACCCTCCCTATCCCACCCCTCGAGGTGGTCACAAGGCACCCAGCTGATCTCCCTGTGCCATGCGGCTGCTTCCCACTAGCTATCCACCCTACGTTTGGTAGTGTATATATGTCCGTGCCACTCTCTCACTCCGTCCCAGCTTACCCTTCCCCCTCCCCGTGTCCTCGAGTCCATTGCATGCATGATTTTTAAGATGTAGTTTTTAGGTGAGAGATGAGGGAGATCAAATTGGAAAAGCCAAGCTGTTGGTGAGAAGTGCCTTTCTCATGCTGGAGGTGCCTCTTGTCTTTAGAAAGAGATTTGGTTTGAAGGCTGATCTGCCAGAGCCTGGATCTGGCTGCCAGGGAGGCAGGAGATAAAGTACGCCTCTCCTTTGAGTGCGCCCGGAGCGGGCCCCTGGCGAGCAGCACTGGGCAAGTTTCCTCTGTGAATCCATGAACGCCATGGCTCCAGCGGGGAAGCTGGGACACAGCCAGCATCGTGGAGGGAGAGCTCTCGGGAGACGCTCCTCCTGGAACGCAGGGGAGCCTGGGAAGGGGGAGGAGGGGGAGAAACCAGAGGTCCTTAAGTTGTATATGTCTGCATTCTTGGCGCCTGGACACTGTCGCTATGTGCCGGGCAGGCAAACATACCCCCAGGGAGAGAGAAGCCCCCTCGCCCTATCTGGGATGAACAGACTTTCTGACCGTCAGGCTGCAGTGTGGCCCCCTTGGCTGGCACTCTGCATCGGGCACCCTTCCTCCCGTGCACCCCGATGCCACACGTTTACCAAGAGGGTTCATGTGTTGGAATCTGTGAGGATTTCAGACTCTGTGGAAGTGGGCCAATGGCCAGTGCCCCGCGCCCCTGACCCATGATCTCTGGCAGGCCAAGAATGAGGAAGGGCGGTTGCCAAAGCACTGACGCAGTCTGTGTACACCTCACACAGGGAGAAGGGAATAAACCCAAACCCTGCCAAAGGGCTAAGCAGCTCAGAGCCACCAGCGAGGCGGCAGAGGCTGCGGGAAAGGCACACGCAGCTCTAGCCTGGGCCAAAACCCCTCCCAGCCAAAGGCATCCCAGAGCCTTTTTGGGTCTCCTCTCCCTCACCTGTCCCAGATGGGGCACACATCTTCCTCCAGAGGGCTGCGTGACCATTCAACCAAGAATGTCAGCTGTTTGAATGTTCGATTAATGTTTTTTTAATCACATGCCTCGCAGCCCTGGACACACACACACTCAAATGTTGCACTGATAGATATTAATGTCAGTTCTTGGTCTGAATCAAAGCCTCCTTCCTGTTTTCCCCCTCAATCTTTCCACCCCTAAGTTTGCTGTTTTTCTATGGCACATCTGTATGACAGGAGATTAGAGCAGCGTGGCAGTGAAGGGACCTGAGATATTACCGAGCAAAAGGGTAGCCCTGGGAGTTAGTGCTGGCCTGAGGCCTCGGTGCAGGCTGGAAAGAGAGGATGGACACTTCTGGACTCTGTGCTCTTTCAGCTCAGGCACCTGAATTCTCCCAGCTGGTCCAGTAGCAGAAATGACCAAACCCGGGCTGAGAACAGTGGGCCCCGACACTGCCCTCGCTCATACGAGGACTTCCTGGTGGCCAATTCAGCTCCTCCTGAAGGGAGCCATGGGGAAGGGGATACGTAGGTTCACAGTGGCTGGCTCCTGGGTACCACATCCACGATGGGATGCTGGCCCCATCAAGCTTGCAGTGCCAGGAAAGCATTAGCATGGAGGAGCGGATGTTTAGAGGGAGATATCACACGGGGAGAAGCCTGCTTCTGTGTTCCTCCTGGTGGCGGAACCTGGACCAGGGTGGGATTTATAGGAAGCTGATGATGATTCAGGTTTGCTGAATGAGAGAGCTGCCTTCGAACGGGATTCTCTGGAAGGCCTGATAGAAGCTCACCACCATCTCCAGGGACCTGGCGAAGGGGGCTGGCCCTCAGCTATGGCTGAGCTAAATGCCCAGCCAAGGCCCCTTCCCATCAGTCCAGGGGAAGACTTGGGAATCTTGGGTGGGTGAACAGAGCTGCTGATGGTGGGAATTTAGCATGCCCTAGACAATGGAGTACCCCCTTCCTTGACCCTCAGTAAGTAAACTTCCTATCTCAGGAAAATGAGTAGAAACAACAACCAGGAGCTGGCCCCTACAAGAATGGAGGCCACTGTTACGGTCAAGGACCATATCCATCATCTCCCTCAAATCAGACCCGGTCTTCACCGGGCAGGGCAGCTCAAACCCACGCAGGCCCACGTCCGCAGGGCCTCCAGCCACCATCACCCACCACCGGGACGAAAGGCCCCCTCTTCCCCCACCGAGCGTGCACAACCTCCAGGCTGGGCCTTGGGGACGCGGGGCGGGCTGGAACCGTGCACTGCATGGAGGTACGTAATTATGAGTGGTCTTTCAAACTGCTCAGCATGGGTCCCGGGAAGGAGGTGCCCTGTGAAAAGGTCTCCTCCACAGCTCATTACAGCCACAGTATCGATTCTTCCATCATTATCAGAAGGCATCCCTGCCATGTGAAATCCTGTCCCTTGAAGTGTATCCACCAGGGACAGCTTCCCCCGTTTCCAGGAGTGCTCATGGCTGCTAACAACCTTCCACAGGCCTTTTGAAAGCCCAAAGTTTTCAGAGAAGTGAAATGTATAGCTCCTGCTCCATTCTTCCCTCAAGAAAGAGCAACCCTACACACACACACACACACACACACACACACGCACGCACGCGCACACACACACACGCACAAAACCCTAAAGAGCGCAAAGGAACAAACCAGAATTGAGCTCAATGCAGACCACCACATCAAAGGGTGCTTCTGAAACCCGGCCACTTCCAAGACAACTAAACTTTCCGAGTCCTTTTCTCGAGCAACCTTGGTGATGTGGGTCAGTTTGTTTTGTCTGTTGTCTTCTCCTCTTAATGATAAAGGGGTAAATGTGGGGCTCGAAAAGAAAGGGCTTGGATTCCAGAAAAATCCACAGCTCACTTTCCTCCCTCAAGCTGCCCCTAATTCAGAGTCTGGAAAAGGTGAATTCCTCACGTAAATTCTCCCACTCTTCACCCTGCTTGTTCAGCTTTATAACTCCGCAAATCTTACCCAAGTTACCCTCAGGTTTGGCAAAACCCTCTTGCTTCTCAATAACCGCCCACCCCAATCTCTCCTTTGTATTTCTTCTCTCCCTGTTTCTCCATCTCTGTCTTTCCAGTGTGTCTCTGCTCTGTGTGCTGTTACTCTCTTTCTCCCCTCTTCCTACACTTTTTTCCCTTGCTATCTCTCTGTCCCTCTCTGTCAGGGTCCCTTCACCTCTACCCCAGGCCTCCGTCCATCCCTCATCCGTGATCCAGCTGGACCTCACTGGGTTCCTCTGTCGCGAACCCTGAGCATCTTTGTGTATCTCCCTACATGCCCACCTGGTACCTACTTCTAAGAGACGGTTTCACCCTATTTCAGTCTTAATGGACACCGCTCCCCACCAGCGTCCCCCGACTCACCTGACCTCTCCCCACCTCCCCTCCACCCCCAGGCCTCTGGACCTTGGAGTACAAGCGCGAGCTCACCACGCCCCTGTGCATCGCCGCGGCCCGGGGCCACACGGCCTGCGTGCGCCACCTGCTCGGCCGCGGCGCGAACCCCGACGCCAGCCCCGGCGGCCGCGGCGCCCTGCACGAGGCCTGCCTGGGGGCCCACACGGCCTGCGCCCAGCTGCTGCTGCAGCACCGCGCCGACCCCGACCTGCTCAGCGCCGACGGCCTGGCGCCCCTGCACCTCTGCCGCACGGCCGCCTCGCTGGGGTAAGGACCCGGGGCCCCGGCCACCCACCCGACCCTCGACCCCCGACCCCCGACCCCCGACCCGTGACCCTGCCCCCGGGCTCCCTCAGCGCCCCGACCCCACTCAGACCCCGGACCAGGGCTGCGTCACCGCTCCGGGCCCCGCCCCCAGACCCACCCCGCAGGCCCCGCCCCCAGACCCTCGGCCTCCGCCCCGCCCGCCGCCTGACCCCGCCCGGACCCGGACCCGGACCCGGAAGCTCTCGGCCACGTCCGCCAGAGCCCCTCGGAGGCCACCGGGCCCCCCGCCCCGGCCTCGGCCCCAGCCCGGGCCCCGCGCCGGCTTAATTAGCGCTTGATTGCGAGCGCGGGGGGGGCAGGCGCCACACGGAGGTAATGAGCCGGTGATCACCGGCCCGCAGACGCCGGCGCTGGAGAATGCTAAAAGGCCACTGGCGGGGTTGGAGGCTGAAAAATTAGGGTTTTTAATGATAATTTTATGCAGAATAATTGTCACAGTGTGACATAAATGGTTAGCTCCTCGGGCGGGGCTTCGGCGTCCCACGAGCCAGCCGAGCTGCGCCCGCATTTTCGGGGCCCACCCCCTCCCAGGTGCCGGGGTTCTGGAAGTTCTGCTGGTGCCGGGTCCAGCCTCGCGGCTGTCCTTGCGGAGGGTCTGTCCCCTCGGGGTCCAGTAGGTCCTGGGAGAGACGGCGGGGGCCCACCGCGCCATTGCATAGGATTTCTGTTCCGGGGGCCCAGCTTGCGTTGTGTCATCTTGACATTTCTTTTAGTCCCTGTTCTTGGGATTAAAATTTCTTGGCCTTCTGTCTCTGTGATGACGATTAAATAAAATCACCACGTCATGCGCAGGCAGGCAGGACTACTGGGTTCTCAGGGACCAAGGCGGAGGGGCACCGCCTACCAATGTCACGTGGAGCAGGGACTCAGAAAGGCACGTGTACCGCCAGGAGTCTTGAAGGAAGGTGACTGAAAACAATATATTTTTCAAAAGCAGCTTTACTGCGTTGTAATTGCATGCAGTAAACTGCGCATGCTTAAAGTATACAATCTGATAAATTTGGACACAGGCATGCACTCCTGAAAACATCCCTATAATCAAGATAGTGAACCCAGCCGTCACCAGCAAAAGGTTCCCTTGCCCCATTGTAATCTCTCCCTCCCTCCCCCTCCTCCAATTTCCCACTGATCTGCTTTTGGTCACTATAGTTTAGTCTGAATTTACTGGAATTTTATGTGACTGGAATGTAGTCTCTTTTGTCTGGCTTCTTTCATGCAGCAATATTACTTTAAGATTTGCTTTGAAGCATATATTATATTTTTTATTTTCATTTTATATTGGAGCATAGTCGATTAACTGTGTTGTGTTAGTTTCAGGTGTACAGCAAAGTGATTCAGTTCAACATATACATGTATCTATTCTTTTTTCAAATTATTTTTCCATTTAGGTTATTACAGAATATTGAGCAGAGTTCCCTGTGCTATACAGTAGGTCCTTGTTGGTTATCTATTTTAAATATAACAGTGTGTACATGTCAATCCCAATACTTTGAGAGTTGTCATACTGTTGTGTGTATCCATAATTCACTCCTCTTCATTGCTGAGTGGTATTCCACGGTAGAGGATAACACAATGTATCTATCCACTCATATGTTGAAAGACACTTGATTGTTTCAGGCTTGGGGCTGTTACAAGTAAAGTTGCTATGAACATTTGTGTACCAGCCTTTTTCTGGGTATATGCTTTCATTTCTCCTGGATAAATACCTAGGCAGAGCTGTGTCACATGATATGATTAAAAGATAGTCTTTTAGGAAATGACCTTCCAAATTGGATCTACCATTTTACATTCCCACCAGCAATATATGAATGTTCTAGATGCTTCCCATCCTCACCAATACTTGGTATGGTCACTCTTTAGCTGTAGACATTCTTTAGGTACTTAGGAATATTCCATTGTAGTTTTGATTTGCATCTCCCTGATGACCAGTGATGTTGGGCATCTTCTCATGTACTTATTTGCCATCCATTTATCTTCTTTGGTGAAGTGCCTGTTGAAATCTTGTGCCCTTTTAAAATATTGGGTTGTTTGTTTTCTTCTTAAATTTTGAGATTTCTTTATATATTCTGCATACAAGTCCCTTGTCAGGCACGCGATTTATAAATATTATCTCCCAGTTTCTGGGTTATATTTTCTTTCCTTAAAAGTGTCTTCTGGAGAACAGGCATCCAGCTGATCATTTTTTTCTTTTAGGGATTGTGTTAGGTTATTTTATCTTAAAAAAAAAAAAATCTCTGCCCAACCATGGCCACAAACATTTCCTCCTATGTTTTCCTCTAAAATTTTTAAAATAATTTTATATGTTACATTTAAGTCTGTGACCCATTTTGAGTTAATATCTGAATATGGTGTGAGGTATGGATTGAAGCTTTTTTTTTCTCTGCGTGTGGATATCCAGTTGTTCTAGCACCATTTGTCAAAAAGCCTTTCCTTTCTCCATGGATTTGCCTTTGCACTCTTGTTGAAAATCAACTGACTACATATGTATGGGTTTATTTCTGGCTCTCTTGTCAAGTACACACAAGACAGGGCAAGGCCTGACCGATTCAACTGGTAAAGATCCACGGAGCCACTCCTAGATTCGGACTTTTAACGCTTACATAAACAGTGAAAAGAAGAATAGCCAGAAGTACCAGTTCTGCACGGTCCTTGTCCCACACACCACAAAGGACAACACCCAAACAAAAGGGGCCAGATAATGGCAATGTGAGTTGCAGGATACCCTGTTACAGAACACCCGAATCTAGACTTCAGGTGAGCGGTTTTACAGTCTGCAGCTCTATCCTGAGGGGGGCAAGGCAGGAAGTCCCAAAGCTCATCAGAACCCAGGAGGTGATGAGAAACGTCTCAGGACGGCCTCCCAGGGGCCATAGGGAGGTGAGTGGACGATGGTCTTGTAGCAACTCCTTACAAGACTTTCATTCTGGAGGATCACAAGGCGCTCTGCCAAGACTTAGGTCAGCAGTGGTTCAAACATTTGTTTGCGTGTCCTGTGTGGATACATGCAAGTCGCTGGGGATCCATGGCAGAGCCGTGGTTCTGTGTCTCTACTCCGTTACATTGCTCTATCGGTCTTTTTTGACACCAGTACCACATTGTATTGAATATTGTAACTCTGTAAGAAATCTTCAAGTCAGGTAGTATAAGTTCTCCAGCATCATTCTTCATTTTCAAAGGTGATTTGGCTGTTCTAGCCTCTTCGCATTTCCACTTAAATTTTTAAATCAGTTTGTCAATTTCTACAAAAAAAGCTGCTGGGTTTTGACTGAGGTTAATGTGAATCTATAGATCAGTTTGGGGAGACTTGACTTAAAAATATTGAACCTTTCAACCCATGAACCCGATAAATCTCTCCATTTATTTAGATCTTTAGTTTCTTTCAGCTTTGTTTTATAGTTTTCAGTGTGTGGGGCTTGCACATATTTTGTCAGATATATCCCTAAGTATTTCATATTTTTGATGCTTTTGAAAGTGATATTTTTATTTAAATCTCTGTTGTGGTAGCTACTATATAAATTGATACGAATTTATTTTTGGATATTAATTTGAAACCTGCAACCTTGCTAAGCTTACTAACTGTTCTAGTAGCCTATCATAAATTCCATAAGATTTCTATGTAGACAATCATGTCATCTGCAAATAAACAGAGTTTTACTTCTTTTCCAATCTGGATGCCTTGTAGTACTTTTTCTTGCTTTATTGCACTAGATAGAACCTCCAGTGCAATGTTGAATAGAAGTAATGAGAGCAGACAACTTTCCTTATTTGTAATCTTAGAGGAATTAAATCTTTCACCATTAAGTATGATATTAGATGTAGATGACATTTTTCAGATTGAAAGAGTGCCTTTATATCCCTACTCTGCTGAGAGTTTCTACTATGAATGGATATTGAATTTTCTAAATGCTTTTTCTGCATATACTGAGTTGATCATATGGTGTATTTTTTAGTCTGTTAATATAATTATTTACACTGATTGATTTTCAAATGTTAAACCAACCTTGCTTTCTTCAGACCACAGTTTATAAATTGCTAGGTTTGATTTGCTGAAATTTTTTCAGTCTGCATCTATGTTCACGAAAGGTATTGATCTGTAGTTTTTTCTTGTATTGTTTTTGTCTGGTTTTGATATGTGAGTAATGCTGGCCTCAAAAATGAGTTGAGAAGTGTCCCCTTCTTTTCTATTTTCTGGAAGAGCTTGTGTAAAACTGTTATTATTTCTTCCTTAAATGTTTGGTAGAATTCATCCGTGAATCTTGGCCTGGAGTTTTCTTTATGAGAAGGTTTTTGGCTATGAATTCAATTTCTTTAATGGCTATAGTGCTATTCAGGATATTTCTCTCTTTTTGAGTGAGCTTTGATAGCTTGTATCTTTCAAGACATTTATCTCTTTCATTTAAGTTGTTCAATTTATTGTCATAAAGTTGTTCCCTATTATCCATTTAATAGCTGCAGAATCTGTAGAATCACCACTCTCATTCATGATACTGGAATTTGTGACTTTTATTCTTTTTTCCCTGTTCAGTCTTGTTTGGGGTTTTATTGATTTTCTTTTTTGTTTTACTGTTTTATTTTTTCATTGATTCCTGATAGGATCTTTATTGTCCTCCTTTCTTTACTTACATTGAGTTTTATTTGTTCTTGTTCTATTTCTTAAGATGGAAGCTGATGTCTTTGATGATTTTTATTTTCTAATATAGGCTTTCAGTGTTATACATGTACCCTCTATGTACTACTTTAGCTGAATCCCACAAGTTTTAATATGTTAAAATTTCACTTTCAATCAGTTTTAAATATTTTCTAATTTCCCTTTAAATTTTTTCCTTTTGATTTTTTTCTTTGAAACATAGGTTGTATAAAAACGTGTTATTTCATTTCCAAATATTTGGTTATTTTCCAGATATCTTTCTATTATTTATTTCTAATTTCATTCCATTATAGTGAGAGAACTTACTTTGTATCACTTTACTCCTTTGAAATTTATTGAGTCTAGTTTTATGATCCAAAATATATTCTATCTTGGTAAAATTTCCACGCGCACCAGAAAAGAATGCATATTCTGCAGTTGTTGGGTGGTGTGTTCTATAAATGTCAATTAAGTCAAGTTGCTTAATAATGTTGTGTAAAACTCCTATATCCTTACTGATTTTCTGCCTACTTGTTTTACAGGTTATTGAAAGAGGAGTGTTGAAATCTTTGACTATAATCATGGATTTGTCTATTTCTCTTTGCAGTTCTATCAGTTTTGTTTCAAATATTTTGAAGCTCTATTATTAGTTACATAGATGTTTAGCATTGTTATTGCTTCTTGAAGAACTGACATTATTAAAAGATATTCTTTATCTCTGGTAATATTCTTTGCTCTAAAGTCTCCTTTGTCTGATATTAAAATATACAGTCTGACATTAATATAGATTTCCTTTGATTAGTGTTAACATAGTATACCCTTTTCCATCTGCATTAGTTATCTGTTGCTGTGTAACAAATTACCACAAACTTAGAGACTTACTACAACACCCATTTACTGTCTCATGGTTTCTGTGGGTAGAGTCTGGGTGTGGCTTCACTGGGTCCTCTACTGCAGAGTCTCTCATATGACTGCAATCAAGGTGTCAACAAGGGCTAGGGTCTCACCTGAAGGGTCAACTGGGGAAGAATCTGCTACAAAATTCATATAGGCAGAATTCAGTTCTTTGGGACTGTTGGACTGAAGCTCTCAGTTCCTTGCTGACTATTGATTGAAGGCCATGCTCCGTTTGTGTCTTTATTTTTAAAGTGGATTTCTTGTAGGCAGGTTATAATTGAGTCTTTTTTAATCCAATCTGGTAGTCTTTGCCTTTTAGATGGGTTTTTAGATCATTTACATTTAATGAGATTTTGATATGATTATGTTCAAATCCAAAATCCTGTTATTTTTTTTCTATTCATCTCATCCATTCTTTGTTCCCTTTTCTTCTGTTTCTACCTTCTTCTATACTGAGTATTTTTCATGATTCCACTTTATCTCCTTTTTTGACTTATTATATATAACTTTTGGTTCTGTTATTTTAGTAGTTGCTTTAGGGTTTATAGTATACATCTTTACCACAGTCTGCCCTCAAGTTGTATTATACTACTTCATGTATAATATAAAAACCATATGACACTATACTTCCATTTCTCTCCTCCTGACCTTTGCACTATTGGTATCATAGATTTTACTCCTGTATATAAGTCCCACAGTGCATTATTATTTTTGTTCAAAGTCAATTATCTTTTAAATATATTGAAATAATACGAAAAAAAGTTTTTTGTTTTTTGGGTTTTTTTTTTTGGCGGTACAAGGGCCTCTCACTGTTGTGGCCTCTCCCGCTGCGGAGCGCAGGGTCCGGACGTGCAGGCTCAGCGGCCATGGCCCACGGGCCCAGCCGCTCCGCGGCATATGGGATCCTCCCGGACCGGGGCACGAACCTGTGTCCCCCGCATCGGCAGGCGGATTCCCAACCACTGTGCCACCAGGGAAGCCCAGAAAAAAAGTTTTTATGTTTACCCATGTAGTTCCTATTTCCAGTTCCCTTCATTCCTTTGTATAGACTGAAGATTCCATCTGGGATCATCTTCCTTCTGCTTGGAGGACTTTCTTTAATATTTCTTATAGTGAAGGTCTGCAGGGAATGAATCCTTTTGGAGTTTGTATGTTTGAAAAAGTCTTTATTTCATCTGAGTGTTTGAAAGGTACTTTTGTTGGGTAGAGAATTCTCGGTTGACAGGTTACTTTTTTCTTTCAGTGTTTTATACTCATGGCTCCACTGTCATCTAACTTGAATTTTTTTTTGGAAGGGGTAGGAGTTGAATTAATTTTATTTATTTATTTTTGCTGTGTTGGGTCTTCGTTTCTGTGCGAGGGCTTTCTCTAGTTGTGGCAAGCAGGGACCACTCTTCATTGCGGTGCACAGGCCTCTCACTATCGCGGCCTCTCATTGCGGAGCACAGGCTAGAGACGCGCAGGCTCAGTAGTTGTGGCTCACGGGCCTAATTGCTCCGCGGCATGTGGGATCTTCCCAGACCAGGGCTCGAACCCGTGTCCCCTGCATTAGCAGGCAGATTCTCAACCACTGTGCCACCAGGGAAGCCCTAACTTGAATTTTTAATCTTTAAATCTTCTGTCTATCTGATCTTTGTTCTTTTGTATATAGTGTCCTTTTTTTCTGGCTTTAATATTTTCTCCGTATCACTGGTTTTAAGCAATTTGATCATGATGTGCTTTGATGTAGTTCTCTTCATGTTTCTTGTCCTTGAGATTTACTGATTTCTTGGATCTGTGGGTTTACACTTTTCATCAAATTTGGAAAACTGTTGGCAATTATCCCTTCACATATTTTCTATATGATCCCCTCCTCTGCCTCAGGGACTCCAATTGCATATATATTACACCACTTGAAGTTGTTCCACAGTTCATTAATGCTCTGTTATTTTTTTTGCAGTTTTTTCTTATGTAATTGATTTACCTTTTGTTCTGAAATCCCTGATCTGCCATTAAGCCCACCCAGTGTATTTTTCATCTCAGACATTATAATTTTCAACTTTAGAAGCCCAATCTTAGGTCTTTTTAAAATATCTTTCATGTCTTTACTTAACATGTTCAATCTTTCCTCTAGCTTCTCAGATATATGGAATACAGTTCTAATAACTATTTTAATGTTTCTGTCTATCAATTCTATCATCTGGGTATGAATGACATTTTCTTTATTTTAACTTTGTTCATTTTGTAAATTTCAGATTCACATAAGGCATAGTTGTGAGAGATAAGATATGTAGATATAAGATTCAAAGTAGAAATGCTTATGAATACATTTCTCAATGATTTTTTTAAAGCTGTAAGTAGATAGCTATTCTGCATGGATACTAAATAAAGATTAACTTCTGGGGCTTCCCTGGTGGTGCAGTGGTTGAGAGTCCACCTGCCGATGCAGGGGACGTGGGTTCGTGCCCCGGTCCAGGAAGATCCCACATGCCCCGGAGCGGCTGGGCCTGTGAGCTATGGCCGCTGAGCCTGCGCATCCGGAGCCTGCACTCCGCAGCGGGAGAGGCCGCAACAGTGAGAGGCCCGCGTACCGCAGAAAAAAAAAAAGATTAACTTCTACCTCATTTTAACTTACAGTTTCTATCATTGAGTCATTTGGTAGATGATTTGCTGGTGTACAAAGTTACCATCTGGTGACAAAATTATAGAAACCCCATCTATTTTTGAAAAGCACAGCTCTAAGTTCATCCAATAATGATTCCTTCCCTACAAGCATTCAATCGCAAATTGTTGAACTCTACAAGGTGCTGGGGCTGCGCTGTGTTATTATACACAGTCTATTCCCGCAAGATGCTTTTGGTTTCAGAGGAGAGGAAGGTAATTTACATTAGTGTGCTAGACACTGAGCCAAGAATATGTAGAATCCACTATGTGCACGGAAGTTGAGAGTGTGGGCTGGTAAATTTCTACTGGAAATTTTCTAGGAGAGAAAGAGGCACCAGCTCTATTAAAGGACATAAGCCAATCAAATCAAAGCAAATGTCTTTCTATACACTAAGAAAACGGGCAAAATTATTAGGCAGTTTTACATGGATTGCACTCAGTTTTCATCATATTTTTATACCCTACAATTTTATATGTTACAAGTACATATTTTGCTACATCTGAGGTCTGGGTTGAACCCCAATTCCAACACTTACTAGCTGTGCAAGCTTGGGTAAGTTATTTTATTTTTCTGTGTCTCACTGTAATATTTGAGCCTACTATGTAGGGTGGTTATTATGAGAATTAAATTAGCTACTGTAGGAAAAATGTTTAGAAGAGCACCTTGCATATAGTTAAGAATTATGTAGGTGCTGACTGCAATTCCTGAGGCCTCTTGTATAATCATTGTGTCTATCTTACGAGAAACGAAAAAACATTTCACTATTTTTAATTAATATGGGGTTTGTGGTTTCTTTTCTTTATCTCCATATTTGTTGGTCATCTATCATTTATTCCCGGTAATATCTCTAGTCAAGAACATACTCCCAATTATAACATATTCCTATGGAAAATATAACCCATTTGATGATATTGCATGTCTAAGAACACACCAAGCTTCTCACCCCCCCAAGAAGGCATGTCTATATTTACTTTTCTCTTGCTCAAAATTAAGTTCTCTAAATGCAGCATGGTATCCTGGATTGGATCCTGGAACAGAACGTGAACATTAGTGGGAAAAGTGGTGAAAGTCAAACAAAGTCAGTTAATAGTTTTGGACTGATGTTAATTTCTTAATGTGGGCAAAGGTACCATAATAATATAAGATGTGAACTTCTTTAGAGGGAGCTGGATGAAGAGCATTTGGGAACTCTGCACTATCTTTGCAACTCTTCTGTAAATCTAAAATAATTTTAAAATAGAAGTTTTAAAAACCAAGTTTTCTTCATACCTTGGGCTCCAATCTTCCACCTTACAGTATTAGAAAAATATTGTTCTTTACTAAGAAATGAGAACGTATCACCTACTCAGAACACAAAATATTGTGAATCCTGACAACAGCCCTTAAGACAAACCAACAGGCTTACATTTGGAGCTGAGGCATATGCAGACCATTCAAGCTTCTCGGCTTATACACTGTGTGATAGAAACTAATTTCCTGGCTTCAGCTGGCTTTTCAGAAATCATTCAGATCTAGCACTTTGTTTAATAAAGACTTTTAAAATGCCTTTGTATTAAGATGGGGCTTTTAAAATCTCTTTTCTTTTGTCTTTCTCTTCCTCTTTGTTCTTTTTCTTCTCATTTTCTCTTCTGTCTCCTTATGTCTCTCTACATGACTCTTTCTCCCTGGGGATTTCATTTGACAGTCTTGACTTATTTAAATCCAGGTTATTGGGGAAAAGTTTAAGATAAGTGATGAACACACCAGAAGTTCAGGCAGAACTATGCAACAGCTGACTTAGAATATCAATGATTTGATGGAAGATGCTGGCGGGTCCCCTTGAACACCTCTACAATAACATAGCCAACTACCTTGAAGGATAAAAGTTAACAGATGTCAGAGAGGGCCTGAGGTTTAGACTACGGCTTTTCAGCTCTGAAGAGTCCCCCTAAAGTTAGACTCCGAGGAGGTCTGGCTTCAAGTAGTATAAACATTATTACTTTAACAGGAAAGAGCTACTTTCTCCACAATCTTTTTATACATAGTAGATTTTAGGTCATCCTTAATTTTTTTACCTTACAGTAGAGAGGGGGTCGTTGACCTACATACAGAGCCACTTCATTTTCTTACTCTTGATGACAATGGTCTCCACACCTAGGGACCCAGTTCTGCTCCATCCCCTTTTAGTCAGCAATTCTCCATGGGTGCAGGACTTTAAAACCTTTGAGTCTCTGAGTTCCTGGGATTTAAAAAAAAAATTATCTGTGCTTCCTTCCAACCAGCAAGCTTCAGAATTCAGAATTCAACACACAAAAAGGGATATCGGAGCTTTAATCTAGGAGCCTTTTGAAGAGATTTTCCCAAAAAGAAAAGTTCCAGTAAAGTTACTCTCTTCACGTTAGTAGCCTGCATGCCAGCCTCGCCCTATTTATTATCAGATTCCTCTCCTTGACCTTTTTAAAATTCTGAGATAATTAAAATGAGAAAAGAATTAATAGAGTCCTGATTCTTTTTCTCATCTAAAGCTGTCTTGATTTAAACAAAAGTGAGGAGGATTTGCTTCCTTCACAAACATATTAGTTAAAAAGCATGCAAGTTTACTTCTTGGTCCCAGTTGTGTCAATTCAACTAAATAAAAATTCATTCGTAAGCCAGAATTGGACTTGTGGGAGCAGCTAATTATCTTGGGAGGAAAAAATTATTGAAGAAAATCACTGGACAATTCTTTTCTAACTCAGACCTGGTAGGTTGAAATCTGGGCAGAGAGAAATGAAGTATGACTCTTCCTGAGGAAAGAAAGGCACTCTCTGGTCAGGATTTGAACAGGGACAACTATTCTGAGTCCTCGCCCCAACCCCAAAAGCCTTTGCCTAATAACAGGAGGTTTGCTTGCATGAGGTTCCAGCTCACGAGCATCGATGTATATTCCAGTAAACGGTCCACTCTCCACATCCCAGATGAGTGACTGATCGTTGTTCAAGTGGAGGGGAGAAAACATGGTCTGGTTCAACAGGACTTTGAGGCATCTCAAGGAATATTAAAGAACAAGGTGTCAGTTAGGGGCTACTCCCCTTGGATGATTTGATATTTGTAGAAGAACTTCACTTTTTTTTTTTTTTTTTTTTTCTTTTCTGCCATGCGGCACGTGGGATCTTAGTTCCCTGACCAGGGATTGAACTCGCGTCCCTGCAGTGGAAGCACGGAGTCTTAACCACTGGACCACCGGGGAAGTCCAGAACTTCACATGCTGAGCACTTGCAAATGTCTTACGTGCTATGATCCTCCCCGCCGGCCTGCAAAGTTCCCTGACCAGGGATCGAACTCGCGTCCCTGCAGTGGAAGCACGGAGTCTTAACCACTGGACCACCGGGGAAGTCCAGAACTTCACATGCTGAGCACTTGCAAATGTCTTACGTGCTATGATCCTCCCCGCCGGCCTGCAAGGCATGGTTATCCCCAGTTTACAGGTTAGAAACCTGAGGCTCACCAAGAGCCCATGTTTTGCTGTTAAAGTGGTACACAGTGTAAACTGTCAGAGCCAGCTTTGAAAGCCAAGTGCCATAAGAGAGACGGATGTTGAAAGATAGCTTCTCCCTTGTTAACCTAATTTTTTCAAAAACTGCCAAGAGTCAGAAAGTGGCTCTGCACATCTCTAATCACGACCTTTCAAACATGTTCTAACATAGGTTTATCCTCTTTCCTTGCCACTTGTGGCATCTCAGGCAGAGTCCTCAGTTTTCTGGTCACTTGCCAAGTTCCATTTGAATACAGACAACTCGCTGTCAGGAATTAAAAGAGGTAATCCAGGCCAAATCAAACCTTCACCCTCTGGGCAAAATCCTTGATCAGACACCTCAGGAAAGACATACAAATGGCCAACAAGCAAATGGAAAGGTGCTCGACATCATTATCATCAGGGAAATGCAAATTAAAACCATGAGGAAATATGCTTTACGTTACACCCGTTAGGGTGGCTAAAGTCAAAAAGACTGACAACACCAAACACTGGCAGGAATGTGGGGCAACTGAAACGTCATACACCGTTGTTAGGAGTGTATAATGATGTAATCACCTTGGAAAACTGTTTGGCGGTTTCTTTTAAAGTTGAATATACACCTCCCAGCAATTCCACTTCTAGATATTTATCCAAAAGAAATGAGAACATATGTCCACAAGAAGACTTACATTAAAATGTTCAGGCAGCTTTATTCATAATAGCCAAAAGATGGAAATACCCAAATGCCCATCAGTATCAAAAGGAGAATGAATTTTTTCATTGTGGTAAAAGTCCATACAATTAACTATGACTCAGAAATAAAACAGAATGAGTTACTCATGCATGCAACAATGTGGATGAGCGTCAAAGACATTCTGTTGAGCTAAAGAAGCCAGACGCAAAAAAAAAGTAGAAAATTCTAGAAAAGACAAAACAGGGTGAGAGAACTCAGAACCACGGTTGCCTGTGTGGGGGTGATGACGGGCTGGTAGCAAACACAAAGGAAATTCTTGGAGAGATGAAAATATGCTACGTCTTGACTGGGATGTTGGTTACAAACATGTATTCCTTTGCCGATTTCTGCGGCTATACCTCTCAGACCTGTGCATTTCTCTGTATGCAAATTTACCTGACTTAAATACATAAATACATGCATATAAAACTGTTCTCTCATACAAGTCCCAGCTCCCCCCCACACACACCCTCATCCCTGCCTAAAAAGAGAGTAGAGTCTTTTATTTCACTTTTCCTCCCCCTTCTCTCCCCCTCACTCTGATGCCTCTGGGTCTCCCTCTTCATCCAGTGCGCTGGCGCCAGGGAAGGAGAGAAAGGTTGCCCATTTCTTGTTGAGGAGGGGACACTAGTGAAGCTTCCAGAAAGTCAGATACTCCTTCAAGGGCAAGTGAAGCAAACAGTGGAGCTAACTTCTCTAAGTCTGCTCCTAAATCAGTCCTCAGTCCACCAAAAGGCAGAATTTCACTCGCTGTCCAGGGAGAATTTGCCGAAAATATCATCAGCAGCCACAACCATTCAACACTTCCGAAGCAAATTAAATGGCAGCTATTGCTCCAAGGGAAAACGTAAGGATGGAAATGGCCAGCAAGTTTCTCTCTCTCCATCTCCCCACTACCCTTAAGGATTTGTCCATTCACATCAGCCGTTTCAATTGTAAACATTTATGCTTGATCGTCTCACAGCTTAGCATCCCGGGAGAAAGGGAGGGAGAAGAAAATACAGAGCAGAAAGGGGCGGGTGGCAGGTCCCCAAAGGAGAGGTTCAGCAGAAGGTCCAGGGAAACCAAGTGGAGATGCTCCTCCATCGAAGTCAGGGCAGCGGCTTCCCCACCTTCATCTGGAGCCAGCTGGCGAGTCAGTCCACAGAGGGAGCCTCCTTTCATTAGAAAGCACGGCTGTGTTTTCCTCCCAGGTCTCTCCCCTCTGTCCCCTGCCTCCCCCCATTCCTGCCTGCCCCCACCAGCGGACCCAGGCTTCGGGCTCCAGCCACCCTGCCCCGGGGACACGTCTCCAGCCCATCTGCCTCTGCGTCAACTCCGCGGAGGCAAAGCAGCATAATGATGATTCAACAAGACTGGCTCATGACACCCATTACTCTCGCCGAGCACACTGCCTAGCGTGAAGCCCCTCCCGTCTGTCAGAAGGGATTCGGGCAGCAGCCATGGGAAGAGGACACTGAAGGACAGTCGGGATTGTCCGAGGACTCTGGCGACTTCCAGCCACTGAAACCGTTGCTCAGGAGACAGATGCTGAACACACCTGACAAAGGGCTTAGAAGCAATGTCTGTCTCCCCTCGAAATAATTTAAGAAATCTTCGTGAATTTCGCCTTACGTTTAATAGTTCTTTGTCATTGCTGTCTTTCAGTACCATCGTTAGGTCGCTGACTCACTCTCTTAGCCAGCGGTAGCTGGGGTTCGCATCCCCAGCAGCATGTTCTGGCTGTGGCGTCACCGTCACGTCCCAGGTCCCCACCCTTGAGATCACTGCTGAACCCTCAAACACCACAGCTTCGCTGAAAACCAGGGAGAATGAAATCTCTGGCGCAGAGTTGCCCACAGGACTGGACGAGCAGCAGGTTCCTGTTGTTTGTTGATGTATAGCACGAGGTCCACGGGCCAGGCGACCTCCTTGACCTTCTGCTGCCTTCAGTGTTCTATCGGTGAGTCTGTCCAGGAATCCCATGGAGTGCTCAGAGAAGAGACCCTCCCCCTCGCCTGGACAAGCTGCTGGCGTACAGAGCATGGAGGAAATTCTCTACTTACTGAATGAGCCGATCAATGAAAAGTTTAGAGAGAACTTACGGGAAATGCCTAGTACCATGCCTGGCTCACAGAAGGCGCTTCACAAATAGTACCAACGGGAAGAGCAGCCGGGCGGGTAGGAAGACTGAGAACTAAGCCGGACACAGCAGCCAGGGTCTCTGCTCTGCCACCTCTGGGCTGGATGGCCCTATGCAAATCACCGGTCTTCTTCTAAGCCTCAATTTCCCCACCTGCAAACTCCACCTACAACACAGATTCGCTGCAAGGAATAAAGATAACATTCTTCTAAAAATAAATAAAAAGACCACGTGCTGGGGAATGCACTGACCTCCCAGCTCAGAACCAGAGGCTGTGAAATACGACTTTTGAGGGCTTTGAGCAACTAGAGGGATGGTGAGGGGGGAAGCCGGAGAAGGAAAGCCTGGAGCTGGCTCTGTCTCGTGGGGTGCCGGGCGGCTTGGCAGGTGGTATGAAAGGGTGAGGAAGAGGTGAGCAGTGAGGAAGCCCGGGCTGAGGCACTTGGCACCTTTCCGCACCTGCGAGGTGAGTGGGAAAGCCAGCGCTTCGGGAAGATGCTGGAGGTGGCTGGAGAGGGGGGTGCGGGACGTAGGCTCCGAGTCCGACTTGCCTCTTTAGAAATAAGTTAAAATGACATTCATTCAACAGCCCCTGATGGGTTCATCTCTGTTAACTCCTGCCTTTTGGCTCAAGTCACTTTTTCTGTGTGCTGTCAACCTTGGGCCCCATAACAGCTTGTCACCTCGATGATTATCAAAGACGGAGATGGGGGACGGCGGTGAGGTGAGGAGTGTTTGCCCAAGTTGCTTCACATCTGAGGTTGTTCAGGCAACAGGGCATCTCCTTAATCTCGTAAGACAGAGACAAGTCATTTTGACATCGTCAGATGGGAACTTACCCTTGGTTCCCGACAGCGAATGTCCTACACACTGGCTCCAGGCCTTTCTTCTTGTGTCTATCAGGATAGCAGGAAACCTGCTCGCACCATCTCCCCTGGGAGGAAAGGGCTTGGCCAAAGCTGGGTTTCCCACACAGTCCTGCAAAGGCTTGGGTGGTGCTTTCCCCGCTGGGCCGTCTCTTCCTTGACTGGAGACACTGACCCATACAAGGTCAGGGCTTGCGGGTCCCCAAGACTGTTATAGCGCTGCTCTGCTTAGCACTGGGGACCTTCCACCCACCCCCGCCCGCTCCTCTCGACTCACCTTCTCGGAGGCACTGCCATACCGTGCTTTCCCGGATCGTTGCTTACGCCTGGACAGATCATTGGAAAATATGAGAGCACTCTGGAAACCTGGAAAGCTGAGCTGACGTTCTTAGAATCCAAGAGCTGCTGCTGTGGCAGTGGGGGATGGTTTGGTTATTAAGAAGTAACCTCTGTTGTTGTCCCTCTGTCAAACTGCAACTCTGATTCATTTTGGAAAATGAATTTGAAAATACAGGCAGGCAAAAAGGAAATAAAAGCACCATCACCCCACCATCCAGAGGTAAACACGCTGGCTTGTGTATTTCTGGGCTTTCTTCCTATGCCTATACACACCTGCTCTTTTTTTTTAAACGGGAGGGTTCGGTGCTGTTTTGTAACCCGATCTTTTCACATGACCACTGCAAATAGCTTTCCATGTCATTAAACAGGTTCCCACAACTTCATTTTTAATGACTGCCCAGTGTGTGCCAGCAGCGATGTGCCCCAGTCAATTTGTTGTGTTGTTTTTTTCTCATGCCTGTGGTCTGCAACTTACATCATTATCTGCTCTAAGGAAGTACCAAGGTTTAGCCAATTAGAAGCTCTCCATTAAAAATGAAAAGGGCATCTGCAGCCCTCCAGAGGGTGAGCCAGTGTCCTCATTCTTCTGAAAGGTATCTTTGTTGCAAAGACCAACCTGGCCATCAGCCTGTTAGGCTGCGGAGGTGGAAAAGAGACCCCACTTGTATTTCCCGGTGGGCTTCTTCAGAGAGGTTGGGCTGCTTTTAAAAAAAAAAAAAGAGAGCAGAAGAAAATGTTTTGCAATTGTTTGTGAGTGCACACAGGCTCAGTGGCAAAATGAGACGGAACCCTTGATTTCTAACCTCCTGCTGCACTGTTCAAAATTCCTCCCAGAGAGGCAAGGAGGAAGCAGATCTGAAGCACTCTGATTGTCAAATCTGCATCCTCTCTTAGCCGGTTATTGTCCCAAAGGACATTTCACATCTAATTGTACTTGTCTGTAAAGATCTTTCACCCAAGACAGACCACTTCCCAAGATACTGCTGATATGGAGGCTAGAGAAATACAGAGAGAGGATTTAAAATATTGAGAGTCCCTGGGTAGAAATGTAAACAGATTTAAGGGCAGCAGCTTCCGTCCGGCCTGGAAACCCCCAAAGGATCCTGTTCAGAGCCCCAGTCAGGTAAAGAACAGGACAAACAGCGGCCACACGAAGGAAAACGGGAGGATGTTCATTAACGAAATACATTCGTTCAACAGGCTCCTAGGGAATACCAACAGTGGGCTAGCCCTGCCCTCGGCGCGGAGAAGCAGAGATAGATAAACCCCCATTTCTACACCCAAGGAGCCAACCGTCTAAGAGAGGAATCAAACGTGCCAGCGACCATTTGAAACACGGTGTGATAAAGGCTGCGCCCAGACACTTAGGCGCAAGGAACATGACAACACAGAGGTGTGACCCAGAGGAAGAGGAAGGAAAGATAGGACGTGTCCTAAGAACCACAGCTGGTCAGGGAGGATCGAAGCACGGGATGGAGCATCAGGAAATGAAACTGGTGAGGCCCACAGAAGCTGGATCACGCGGTGTCCTGGGTCCCGGGCAAAGGAGCCTGGGCTTTCTTCAGCCGCCAGGAGGAGCCTTTGGGTTTTCAGCGGGCACAGGTCTTATGATTCACACTGGAAAGGCTCTTTCTGGGTAGAGTATGGAGCTTGTTCGACTGGCACAGGCAACAAGTTAAGAGACTGTCATTAGCTTCAGGCAAAAAATGATTGGGGGGCCTCAACAAAGGACAGCGACAACGGGCATGGATGGAGGAAGCAGTCCAAGTGATGATTCAAGAGATGGAATCGACAGGGCCGAGTGGCCCACTGAAGCGGGGGTGGGGGACAGGGTGAAAGCGAAGAGCAAGTAATGCACAGAGCAAGACCCCCAAGGAAGCAGAAGAGGACTGCACCTGGGTCAAGAGGATCGAGAGGGATTCCTTTCCTCAGACCTACGCAAGTAGGAGAGGACAATCATGTAGAAGCAGATTCTAATAGGTATGGGGGCCGACTCAGAGGCACAAGGCGGGAAGGACGGCAGTTCCGGGGAGAGCGTGCACACTCTGAGTGAAGTAGGGGTTAGACTGCTGAGAAGGAGGGGCGTAGACACAGGATGTCTTGGGGACAGCGGTCAACATGTGGGACAGCCAGTAAAGGGCAAGGGAGGAGGAGCTGGTGCTCGGCCCTGGGAAGTGTGGGCCAAAGGGCCCTGAGGACCAGCTGAGCCCAGAGGCCAATCTCCATGCATGGTGTTCCTCCCAGCAGCACTCTGCAGCCAGGGGTGGAAGAGCGGGTGCGTGATGACTGGGTTCCCAGCTGAAAATGTGGCCACCTGACGCAGGGGACGGCCGCGTCCCCTCAACTCAAGGACACTGAGGATGTCGAGAAGAGAGAGCGGAGGGCTGCCCAGGGAAGGAAGTGAAGCCAGGAAGGGCTGAGAGAGCCAGGGGCCGATGACCCCAAGTCTCAACAGAGCAGAGATGAGGAGAATACCAACCGGAGGGCTAGCTGGACGGACCAGAGCCTTACGCTGTGAAGTGAGCATGCTGGCGCGTCAGACTCCAAAAGTGGAGTAAACACACTGATGGCAACGTCCAGGAGGTGACCCGGGAGTGGGGGATTGAAGTGGGGCTGGTGTTCTGGCAGTGCCCATGAAGGACAAGGGCCAGCAGAATGGAGGAGGGTGGTGGGAGGGTCTACGAGACTGTCCTACCTTCAGGCTGGTCCAGGCTGAGTTCCCCACCGGTGTCTGAGGCCCCAGGTCCAGCACGGGCCGACTGGGCAAGTCAGCAACTGCCACCTGGGCTTGCAGTGAGGTGCCTGGAGTTCTCCCAGGCGGGGAAGAGGCTCTGAGGAAGCTGCTCTCCTGGGAGAGGACAGTCTTGGGATCCACCTGATGGACCTGGAAGCAGCAGGAGACACCCACCTCTGGGGGAGACCAGTGTCCCACGGGAGCCTACAAACCCCAGGGCACCACTGTGGGATTTAGCAACAGCCAAAATCCACAGTCTGTTCAAGGAGAGCTTGGTTGAAACCAAGATAGTCCCACAGTTAGGCATGGCTGCGGGTTTCGCCCATGCATCCAGTCCTGAGGACACCCCAGTGCCATTCTGTGTCAGTGTCTTGAAGGATGGATAGATTCCCTCCCAGGGAGTAAGGCAAGCCTTGCCTCACACCGTTGCCAAAGCGCACGTACCTGCTGGCTGATAAAGAGCCCGACGGCCTAAGGGGCCCTCCTTAGAACCCTGACTCCCAGACCCTTCAACTGCCTCCTGTGACAAAGAGCCCAGGTAATTCGTGTTTCCGGCACCGTCACCTGAACCACATTACCTTCCAGAGTAGCACCAAGTAGTTACAAATTACAAGGTAAATGTTAACGCTGCGCGTGGGTTCTTAGGAAAAGTTCCTAGCTGTTGCCACCATTTAGTAACCTGTACCCCCAGGTTGGCCTTAATCTTTTTTTTTTTTTCTTTTTCCAGCTCAGTTTGAACTCCTATAGCCTGGGCACGGGAGACCTGGATTCCTGTCCTGGCTGTTTTAGGAGCCAACACCCCCGGTGGGGAGGGAGGGGGTCCAAAGCCCCGGAACCCGCAGGCAGGGCGTGCCGGGCTGGGGGAGACAGGGCGCCGGTGCCGGGACGTCCGGCGGGCCCAGCCCAGGTGACTGACCTTGGCCTCCCCGCAGGTGCGCGCAGGCGCTGCTGGAGCACGGCGCCTCGGTGCAGCGCGCGGGCGGCGCGGGCCTGGACACGCCCCTGCACGTGGCGGCTCAGCGCGGCCTGGACGAGCACGCGCGCCTCTACCTGGGCCGCGGGGCGCGCGTGGACGCGAGGAACGCCCGCGGCGAGACGGCCCTGAGCGCGGCGTGCGGCGCGGCGCGGCGGCCCGACGAGCACGCGCCCTGCCTGCGCCTGTGCGCGCTGCTGCTGCGGTGCGGCGCGGCGGCGGACGCGCGCGACGAGGACGAGCGCAGCCCGCTGCACAAGGCCTGCGGCCACGCGCGCCACGGCCTGGCGCGCCTCCTGCTGCGGCACGGCGCCGACGCGGGCGCGCTCGACTACGGGGGTGCGTCGCCGCTGGCCCGAGTGCTGCACGCGGCCGCCTGCGTCCCCGAGGCCGCGCCGCAGCGCACGCTGCAGGCGCTGCTCAACCACGGCTCCCCCACCGTGTGGCCCGACGCCTTCCCCAAGGTAAGAGGGGGTCGGGGACAGGCCACGAGGACTTTGCAGCGCAGGGACCCGGCCTGCCGCCGGGGGGCATGCAGCGCTTCTCAGGCTTTCAGGGGCCCGGAACCCCCCTGGAGACTGGTCCAGATGCAGATTCTGACCCCGCAGGAGGGGGTGGCAGAGTCTGCATTTCTAGCAAGACTGGAGATGAGGGTGAGGTCCTGGGACCACGCTTTGAGGAGCCAGGGCTGGGCAGCCCCTTCTAGAGTCACTAGAAAATGAAAAGGTTGGGGGGGGGTCAACAAGCATACTCGAGTGAGACCTTGCAGAGTTGTCACCTGGGGACGTCAGGCACTTGTTTCTATGATGCCGTCATGGCTCAAAATATTTTGGCAGATAATCTTTTGGTGTGATTGCTGAACAATGAAATCAGTCTCTTGTCGCATCTGGTATTTGGCTTGAAATGAAATACCCAGTGTGATCATCCACCTTATTGATAGGATTAATGATAGCACTTCACAGACGTCTCTCATTCAGTCCTCACCACACGCCTGTGAAATACACCAGGCTCCTGACATTCCCTTACCTGGATTTCAATCAGCTGAAGTGCCCTGTTCAGGGTCAAGGTTGTGTTGGGACCTCAACCCCACTTTGCAGACTTGACTCTGAGCAGCTTGTCGCCTTTCCACGTGTTAGATCTACACTGAAACGATAAAGATGAAGAATGAACATTTCTTATCAGAGAAAATAAAGACAGAAAATGTTTCCAAAAGGAAAGTTCCCAAAATACTGGTTAAAATAAGCGATTGTCCTCCCCCAAAAGACTTCATTGAAGGGAAGTCATTCCGTTCGATGTACAGTTGGCTGTGCTTAATTTAAAAATTATCCCAGACTCACCAGTCATATGCCAGAGACGTGTTTGGCCTGATAAGCTTTACACAAATAGCCTAAAAGCTGTTATCCTAAAGGGACAACAGCTAGATGGTCTGAAATAGTGAGATTCACACATTTCTTTCAAATGCTAACTTTGCATCCCATCCGGGATGCATACAGAGTAAAACTCTTGTCTCTCAAAACACAGGTGAGAAGGAAAATTCCCCCAGACAATTGCCTGGGTGTTTCCTCACTTGACAAACTTTATGACAAGTTTCTTATGCCAAGTCTCGCACCATCTTCGAGTCATCCTCTCGAGGCATTCTACTAATGCAGTGATTTCCCTACCGTGCGTGGACTCTTGAAAGGGAGGAAACGCCAGCCTTTTTGTGTTCTATAACACTTCCCTTTTATATTCATGATTTACATTTAGACGTTTCCAAATATTAGCAGGCTTAGTTCATCTACCGATAAAATGGAAACCTACCACCCCTCCAGTTCACACTGTGTGTGCCTTAAACCAAGATGCACCCTTCAACCCTTATGGTGTGAAACTGCATAAAGAATGAACAAGAAGCAACAAAGAAAGAAACAAGACTTTACATGATGGCCAACAGTGAAAAACACCTGGGACAAATTCTTTTAAAGAAAAAAAAAAAGTCAGTGTATTTCAGTGGTGACAGTAATAATCCTCTGTTAGCCTCGAAGGCATTCGATTTTTAGAGATCTCTGTCTACGTTTCAATGTCCGAGGTGCAGCCCCACAGGCATCATGTGGGGGACAGGACTTCTAGCACCTGACCTCTGTCTCCAAGGCTGTGGGAGTCACCCCACCTTGATCTAGAGATGCAGGGCAAAGCCCAGTGCCTCCCCTTTGGGCCTCCAGGGGCCCCATCCTGGGATCCCCTCACGACATCCTTTGTCAGCCACACAGGACTGGAGCAGGTCAGTGGGGGTGTGGGTGGCTGTGGGTTTGGGTCTGGGGACACTTAGTTACAACGGGGACCCAGAGGCCACGAGAGGGGCTTGGCCCCTGGACATGATGATGAATCTCCCAGCAGTTCCGCACCGTTGCGGAAAGAACCGGAGTTTCTTTGAGAAATCTTAATACTTTGAGGCTTTCACAGAGCACAGTGCAGGGGACCTTCAGTCAGTTTGTTGAATGAGAGAAGGTGGTTCCGGGCCTCCGACGTCTTTGCGCTGAGGCCCGCCCACACCTCGGGGTGGGGGGCGGGGCGGTGCTGAGGAGGTCCGCAGCCCCCAGCATCCCCCACCACCGACGCCCCCGGCTAGGAACAGGTTGCGGGCAAGAGCGCGTTTACTACCAACCTGGACGTCCTCCAAGCCAACGTACAAGTGCCTGTGAGGCTCTGGCCTCGCCCCAGGACAACCGGGGCGAACACTCTGGAAATGTGGCGTCAGCATCCAGGCCCCCTGCATGTGCTCCACCGGGAAAGGGGTCTAATCAGCACGCGGGACATCAAAGGGCAGACCCGACTCGCTCAGCAGCCCCGTGGAGCGCGCAGCAAACACGCTGAAACGAGCCACAAAGATGCTCTGCAGGCAAGACTCAGCGCCATGGCGAGGCGTACACAGAGGCACCGGGGAATGTCACAGAGCACGCCGGCCGTGGGCAGCTGCCGTGCTTTAAATAGATGTAAAGAGACACCCACGGAGCTCAGAATTACTGAGGCAAAAGGTTTCGCAGCGAGCTTATGACATAAATCACAGTTCCCCCGTGCCCAGACAAAGGCACCAGCGCCGCAGCAGGCGGACTCGAAGCATCAGTCGGAGCCGCGCGCACTGTGCTGCCGCGAACATCAAAGCGGTGTCACGGCTGGGAAAGCAAGCGTGTGGACAATGCCAGGCCTTTCTGCCCGGCTGACCGCTACTTAACACCGGAGTCAGGTGGGGACGCGAGGGCAGGTGCAGGTGCCGTGTGAGGATGCAGCCAGGTTTGAATTCTGGAAGTTGCCGGGACGCAGCGGGCCCGGCCTGGAGGAGAGCGGGCCGGAGGGCAGAGAAACGCACACGAGGGTGGATCCAGACTAGCTGCCGCTAGTTGACTTTGTGGGTTGGATGCTTGGTCTGGGATAAAGGCCTTTGCTCACGTTCCTCTCTTCTTCTGCCCCGCACCTGGGCAGTCATAAATAATCCACGCTTAGATTTGCCCAGGAGCTGGGGAAGTGCCAGGCCAACACCGGTGATGAAAGCTCTCCCCCACAGGCATCCCTTAAGCACTTGTTCATTCCACAAACATTTCTAGGGAGCAGCTGTGCTCCCGTGCTGGTGGTACAGTGTTGAACCGGAGCATGGGTATTTCCTGCCCTCATGGAGCTGCCAGTCAGGTGGGTGAGATGGCCTTGACTCAGACAACCACACACACCACTGTGAAATTGCTGTGATGTGAACAGCTGCAAAGCCAAGGCCCTCCAGACCTTGAAGGTACCAAACGAGGGGCCGGACCTGGCTGAGCAGGGAGTCCGAGGCTCCCTCGAGGGCTTATAGAGTGATTCCGGATCTGAAGGCTGGAGACTTAGCTGTGTGAAGAGGGGAGGGGAAATCATTCCAGGCAGAAGGAACAGCAGGTGCAAAGGTCTTGGGCCGGAAGGAACTCTGCAGTATGTGCGGGGGTCGGGGGTGTGGGGGTGACCCAGTAGCTGGAGGGGAAACAGCAAGAGCCGGGACCCTAGGCAGGGCCCTCGTTAAGGGTTTGCGCCTTTGTCTTAAGAACAGTAGGAATCGATTACATCATCTTAAGCAGGACAGGTGACATAGTCCAGTGAGAATTGGAGGGTGCTTTCTCTGCTCAGGGGTAGAGAACATGCTCTCTTGGGGGCGGTCCAGGTGAGGGATGCAGGTAGCTGGAGCAAGGGGAAATGGGAGGTGGAGGGCGAGAATGACAGATTCTAGAAACATCTGCAAACCTCTGGTCTTGCCTCTCCTTCTGGGCATTGACCACGCTGCACATATGGACCTGAAGTTTTTGTTTTCTTTTTACCGAATTACGGAATTAGGTAACGTGACTTCACACGCCAATTTCCTAGTGTTTTCCGTGGGGGGAGCCTGGGGTAGCGGTAGTCAAAACCCAGGGCTCCCTCCCCTGCCTTTACACAGCAGTGCCTGCACGCTGCCCCCATGGGAGGGGGGAGGTGAGCTATCAGCAGTAGCGCACCTCTGTTTTCCTTGCTCTGGTTTTATTTCTCCATCTACATAGAAGGCAGTGTGCCTGTGTGATTTTTCCCCTTAATTTTCTTTCTGCCGCCTCATTAGCTGAAGAGAGTGTGCGCGGACCCTAATGCCATCAGCGTGTCAGAGTAACGTGGCAGCCGCTTCTCCACAGACAGCAAGGAGGCAGCGGAGATTTTTAAACTGTGTTGGCGTAAAAATAATGAAGGCAGCCAGCTGCCTGGCAGACATGAGGGGGGCACAGCACGGAGGGGTTGGGAAGGGCGCGGGAGCCCCAGAGAGGTGGAACAGAGGAGAGACAGGAAATGAATTCCCAGAGACAGGCAATAAGACTTTGTCACAGTCCGTGACCCAGGGAGGAGGGGCCTGCAGGAGGGGGAGCTCTTACTGAGGGAGGGCTGCTGTTCCTGGGGGATGGGGCTTGAGGGGAGGAATGGGGATGTCCAGGTAGCATGCAGTCACTGGGAACCATTGAATATTTTGCAGAGAAGTGAGAGGGCCAATGGGAGGGTAGCTGGAGGGTCCGGGTTGGCCTGAGGAAAGTCTGAAGATGCAGGAATTGCCTAGGATACCATGTAAAGACAGACAGACTAGATCTGGAGGGATCCAGTGTGAACTGCTCTTTTCAATGGCATGGTTTCCTCCCAACACAGAAAAGCGGCCGATGGAATTCACTGTGCTCCCGGAAATGGCATGTTAGTGGTGGCTCATGTAAGCCAGAAATACCAACATGTCAAGAGCACACGGTGGGGCGCGAGGCTAGGCTGGGAAGATGCTCGCCTGCCTGGCTCTCCCCCTGCAGCTCAGCCTACCGTGTCCATTCTCTCCTTCTCTAAAGCCCCCTTAAGCCAGAGCTTGTGACAGTAATGGATTAGGGAAAAAACAAAATTGGGGTAGGGAGGGGACCAGATATGATAACAGTAATATGATTACTAATTTAAATGGGCAGCTGCTCCTGTCTTCATGTTAAAATATCTGTGAAGACATAGACAGGAGGAAGAAAGAATGGAAGGAAGAGGGGGAGGGGGAGAAAGCAAATCCACAGCACCAACGGAAAGATCTCATGTCTGAGTCAGGAAGGGCTGACGCGGCTCTGCTCCACGGCCCTAAGTTTTCAGGCAATCAGGCAGACATTACAGACAAACAGTTTAAGTCCACCAGGCAGTAGGGGATGCTTGTGGAGGTGCAGTGCATCGTGGGAGATGCAGTAAAGTGCAGAGGTGGAAACTGAGGAACCTGAGTTCCATAGCAACCTGCTACTTTGCTGGGGGGAGGGTGGGAGGAAGAGGCCTCCTGGTGGAGCACAGGTCACCAGGCTGGGCATTGCCCTCGCCAGCCTTCCTCCACTTTGCCCCTCCGCCATCCCACAGGTGAACAGAGAACGCGACCATGGACTTCCCCTGCATGTTGACAGACCTCGTGTCTGGATCTCACCTTAATCAGAGATGAATACAGAAAAAAATTAATGGATTCATTGTGGGGAAGGGCAGAAGAAGAAAAATGAGATAGCATCCTGAGAGTAGAGACGAAATCTGTACCTCTCATCAAAAGATCCAGAAGAAAATCTGAAAAATTGTGTGCCCTGTGTGCCATCCTTTATGGAATGCAAGAAGATCTAGTCTTTAAATCCATAAAACTAGACAAGTTAAGATGAGGAGTCAATAGAATGGCATGAAAAGGAAGATGGAGATAAATTTATACCAAGAAAGCAAGAGTACAGTGGTAGGTCAGATTACACATTAAAGGAAGTAAAAGGCAGAACTGATTCATTAAAAACAATCAAATCAATGAGGTAAGTAAGGGTGCTGTGCCGTTTGCATGTGTGCCCCCAGATCCAGTCCCTGCTGTCTCTGTGTTCCGCTCTGCATCCTGATACGGTACAGAGCCCCTTCAAGCTAACACAGAGCCCCATATCAGCTGGCTGCTGACTGGGTTCAGCCAAGGGAGACACCATGGGAGATTGGAGGCGGAGGAGGGAAAAGCCAAGGTATTTCTCCCCCTCTTCGTCCACCTCAGGTAGCTTCTACAGCAGCACGTGCATCTCCATGGCTCCAATACCCCCAGGCGGCTCCTTCTCATAGTCACAGCCCCACCAGGCAGCCCCTGCCTGACTTGGTTCCAGCCTCCCTTATATCTCTCATAACAAGAAGCACAGGCTTCAGAATTGGTGGTTTCTGAGTCTCAGTGACATCATCAAAGAACCAGATGCCTTTCAAGCTCAGTAAGGCAGCCTTGCCCTCAAAATGGTCCTTCTCTTGGTCCCTAAATGGCTTCCAGCAACTGGGCCAACCAGCCTCCTATTCAGATCCAGCTGTTTTCTCTAGAAGCCCTGAGGAAGTCTTTCTCTGTGTTTTATTGGCCCCAGTTGGCTTAAACTGCCCTTCCCCAAACCGTTAAATGATGAGTGGAATAGAATTATCATGATTGAATTAATCTAATCATTTGGAGTGTTGGGAAGTCAACCACAATGTTCACTACAAAGGACTAATATTAAAAGATCTTCTGGGGCTTCCCTGGTGGCACAGTGGTTAAGAATACGCCTGGCCAGTGCAGGAGACACAGGTTCAAGCCCTGGTCCGGGAAGATCCCACATGCCACAGAGCAACTAAGCCCGTGCGCCACAACTACTGAGCCTGTGCTCTAGAGCCCCCGAGCCACAACTACTGAGCCTGTGTGCCACAGCTACTGAAGCCCGTGTGCCTAGAGCCCGTGCTCCCAACAAGAGAAGCCACCACAATGAGAAGCCTGCACACTGCAACGAAGAGTAGCCCCCACTTGCGGCAACTAGAGAAAGCCCACGCGCAGTAATGAAGACCCAACGCAGCCAAAAATAAAAACAAATATAAAATAAATTTATTTTTTTTAAAAAAAGAACTTCTTAAGTGCAAAAGAAAAAACAAAGCTAAGAAACTAAAAAACAAAGTGATGGTCGTAAAGGACAAAGAGCAGAGAGCCAATTCACAGATAAGTGATATTATTGAAGAACATACAACAATGGATCAGAAATAATAATCAAAGACATAATAGAAGAAAACTTAGCTGCACTAAAAAATCTTAACATAGAGAAGTTGAATGGATATTCTCTGCAAATCAGTGATGGGAGACACATACCTATATACATTCTAAAAAAAAAATGTTCTAAAAAGGCATGGAAAAAGGCTTGCAAAGTATCCAAGCAGAAAACAGGTTATTCATAAGGGAATAAAAATCAGGCTGGACTCAGATTTCTCTGCTGCAGTGTTATTGTAAGACAATGAAATATCATCTACAGATTTTTAAAGAACAGGTTTGGATGCTAGAATTCTAGTTTCAGCCAAGATAGCTTTCATTTTGATGGCAAAAGAAAGACACTTTTAGATATCAAGGGCTCATAAGACATGCCTTCCTAATGCATTTTTTTAAAAGAAAAAAAAATTTCTATTTACTCCATTATTTATTCAACAAATATTTATTGAGCACCAGCCACTTGCCAACAACATACTAGATGCTTAGGATACCTAATGAGTGAATAAATCAGGGGAAAAAAGTATTGCTACCCTCATGGAGCTTACATTCCAATGGGGAAGACAGACATTAAACAATGAGCATAATAAATGGGCGAATAAAATGATAAGGGCTAGGGGAGAAGAAACAAGACGGGAGACAGTGCGTTTTAAAGAGGGTAGTTAGGATGGGTGGTTTTTGAGTAGACTTGAGAGAGGTGAGGGAATCAGCTAAGCAGATGTCTAGGCAAAGAGCAGCCCAGCAGACAAGCCAAGAGTCTGTGGCCCCAAGGCTGGAGTGAGCCTGATCCACATGGGGTACAACAAAGGAAGCAGTGTGGCTGAAGGTGGAGAGAACCAGTGGGACAGTAGCAGGACATGAGATGGGAGAGGTGGGGGAGGGGCACAGACTGCGTGGGGTCTCGTAGGACATTGCAATGACTTTGGCCATTGGAGTGGTTTGAGCAGAGGAGCGGTAAGGCCTGACTAACATTTTATGAGGCTCCTTGTCTCCATGTTGAGAACATACTTTAAGAGGAGCAGAATAGAAGCGGGGAGATGACTTAGGAGGTTGTGACCATAATCCACCTGAGGGATAACGGTGGCATGGACAAGGGAGGTGGTCTGATTCTGGATATATTTTGAAGGTAGAGCCAACAGGATTTCTTGACAGATTGGCTGTGGGATATGAGAGAAGAGGAGTCAAAGATGACTCCAAGGCTTTTAGCCTGAGAGACTGAAAGGTGAGATGTGCCATCAACTGATATGGGGAAGCTTATGGGGAAAGTGAGTCCGGGGCTGGGGGGAGACTTGGGATTTATGTTTCCAATACGTTAAGTGTGAGATAGAGCCAGCCACAAGGAGATATCAAGTAAGCAGTTGGATATTCAAGCCTGGAGTTTGGGAGGGAGGTTTGACTGACCTGGAGATACACGTTTGAGGGCCGGTGGCATATGGATGGTATTTAAAGCCAGGAAGCTGAATGACATCACCAGGGAGGGAGAGTAAATAGAGAAGAGGACTAAATCCAAGGCCATTCCAGCGGGGAGAAGATGCAGAGATGAGAAAGTAGCAGAGGAAACTGAGAAGGAACAGCGGTGAGGGAGGTGAAGGAATAGAAGTGTGGCTTCCTGGAAGCCAAGAGCAGAACATATCAAGTGGAGGACGTGATCAGCTGTGTCAGATGTGCTGATACACGGCACGAGGCGAGGCAGAGCCGTGACCACCAGATGCAGCCTGCTCACGGGCACTCTTGGCAAGGGCGGATTGGGTGGAGTAGTGGAGACAAAAGGCCAGATGGGATGGGAGTACACAGCTGACCAAGAGGTGATGGGAAAGACTGTCTCAGGAATGGGAAACTCAATCTGCAGATTGTCTCAGGTCGACCTCTTAAATATCTCTCAAAATCTTTCTTCTCTTTCCATCCTGGCTGCCACCAGCTGAGTTTTGGCCACCACCATCTCTCCGCTAGACTGCAGAAATATCCTCGTAACTGGGCTGTCTGCCTCCAGCATGGCCCCATGAAACTCTTCTCAACACTGTAGCCATGGTGACATTTCTAAAATTAAAACCTGACCCTGTCACTCCTCCACTCATCATCCTTCAAGGGCTCTTGGGTGCCCTCAAGATAAGTCTAGCCTCCCTATCATGGCAGACAGTGGTCTTCTAGATCTGACCCTGCTTTCCTCTCCAGTCCCAGTTCTCACTACTCCCCGTGTCAAACTCCATGCCACAGCCAATATTTTTTGTTCCTTTTCACCTCCCAAGTTTGGTAAATGTTTTCTCCACCTGGAACATTTTGGTCCTCAGAACTCTCCACACCTTTTGTAACTCCTACTCCATGTCTTAGCTTGAATGTCACTTCCTCCAGAAATCTTTCCTTGACCAACTCACCACCCCATTGCAAATCTAGGTCTGAGTTAGGTGTCATTTCTAGCATCTGGTGATTCTCTCACCATAGTACTATGGCACCTATACATTTATTTTTATTACTACTACTTCTACTATTATTTGAGACTGTATCATTTGGGACCGTAAAATTCTGTGAAGCCAAGGCTTGCCTTTGTTATCACACAAACATAACACAACCTTTAACTTCTAGTAGGGAATGGATTAAATATCTGTGGAATGAATGGCTTAAGCAATCTAGTTTAAATAGAGACAACTTAGGGCTTCCCTGGTGGCGCAGTGGTTGAGAGTCCGCCTGCCGATGCAGGGGACGCGGGTTCGTGCCCCGGTCCGGGAGGATCCCACATGCCGCGGAGCGACTGGGCCCGTGAGCCATGGCCGCTGAGTCTGCGCGTCCGGAGCCTGTGCCCCGCAGCGGGAGAGGCCACAGCAGTGAGAGGCCCGCGTACCACAAAAAAAAAAAAAAAGAGAGACAACTTAAATAATTGTAAGGCAGGTGGTGAAACTAAATGCAACTACCAAAAATTATTTCCGAAGGAGATATATAGCATAAAATAAGATCTTGTACTAATTATAATCTGGAACACAAACTTCAGATGTTACTAAGGAGGGAGAAGAATTGGTTAAGAGAGGTGAGAGAAGGGATAATGGTACATCTAGAGCACAAAAGATACTATTTTGATGTTTAGAGAAATATAGGTTAATATTTTTTTATTCTGAAGGTAACCACTAGTAAAATTTTAAATAAGATATAGACTTCCAAAATATAAAAGATAGGGACTTTCCTGGTGGCACAGTGGTTAAGAATTCGCCTGCCAGTGCAGGGGACATGGGTTCGATCCCTGGTCTGGGAAGATCCCACATGCTGCGGAACAACTAAGTCCGTGCACCACAACTACTGAGCCTGCGCTCTAGAGCTCACAAGCCACAACTACTGAAGCCCGAGCGCCTAGAGCCTGTGCTCTGCAACAAGAGAAGCCAGCACAATGAGAAGCCCATGCAAGGCAACAAAGACCCAATGCAGCCAAAAAAAAATTTTTTTTTAATATATAAAAGATAAATACAAAGAAAATACAGACCTGTGTAACAGAAATCAGACAACAAAGGGAACAAGAAGCATAAAAAATCGTAAAGAATAAAATGATAGAAGTAAAACCAGATAGATCATCTATAACAATAAATACAAATTTCTTAAGTTACCCTATTACCAGTAGAGACTCTCAAACACTTTAAAACAACGTGAAACAAAAGGTTAGAATTAAAGAGTGGGCAGAGGTAATTCTAGCAAAAACAAACTGAAAATAAAATGATGTGCTGTTATCAATGTGCAATGGAGAAGAATCCCAGGGAAATACAGAAAATGAGAAGAAAAGATTCACTCGACATTGATAAAGGATACAGTCCATAGTGAAGAGATAACCATTAAGAACCTTACATGCCCAAAAAAGATTATGTTAAAATGGAGAAAGTAACTGAAAAATAATAATTCTAGATGATTTTTAATTCATATCTCAGTCTTTCCCATAGATAAAGTAGGGAAAAAAATTTTAGAAGCTTCAAATCATAAATGTGACATATACCTGTTGAACTTTGAACCGTCAAACAGAATACAACTTCTAGTACTTCAAAATCAGACATTATTTAAAGCCGGAATACAATACCCCAGAAAATTAATAGCAAAAGTTAATTTCTAAAAATAATTTAGGGGGGCTTCCCTGGTGGCACAGTGGTTGGGAATCTGCCTGCCAATGCAGGGGACACGGATTCAAGCCCTGGTCCGGGAAGATCCCACATGCCACGCAGCACCTAAGCCCGTGTGCCACAACTACTGAGCCTGTGCTCTAGAGTTCACGAGCCACAACTACTGAGCCCATGCGCCTAGAGCCCGTGCTCTGCAACAAGAGAAGCCACCACAATGAGAAGCCCTCGCACCGCAATGAAGAGTAGCCCTCGCTTGCCACAATCAGAGAAAAGCCTGTGCGCAGCAACGAAGACCCAACGCAACCAAAAAAAAAAACAATAAATAAATAAAAATAAATTAATTAATCTAATAATAATTTAGGGAGTTCCTTGGTGGCCTAGTGGTTAGGATTCCGGGCTTTCACTGCCATGACCCGAGTTCAGTCCTTGGTTGGGAAACTGAGATCCCGCAAGCTGCAAGGCACAGTATGGACAAAAATTTTTTGAAAATTTCATCGCACACTCCCAAATGAATACTGCGTCAATAGTTATTTGGTCACAGACTGTTTAAGAAAGAAAGACAGTGACAACATTGTGCCTCAAAACTTATGGCTCTGACCACACCTCTGTTCAAAGGAAGATCCATAGCACTTTAAAAATTGCTTTATTGTAACTCAAGGGAAAACATATTGTCAAGTTAACTGAGCAGTCAATCCGAGGAGCTGGAAAGAGAAATGGAGAAAGGGATTAATAATGATAAAGGCAAAAAGTAATGGATTGGAATATTTTTAAAGAGAACTGATCAATGTAATCCGATAGCTGGTTTCCTGAGAAAAATAAATAAAATAGACAAAATTCCAGCGAGACTAAACATGAAAAAAAA
>NC_041215.1:134406737-134439276 GCF_002837175.3 Physeter macrocephalus | reverse complement strand
CCGCGGAGCGGCTGGGCCCGTGAGCCACGGCCGCTGAGCCTGCGCGTCCGGAGCCTGTGCTCCGCCACGGGAGAGGCCACAGCAGTGAGAGGCCCGCGTACCACAAAACAAACAAACAAACAAAAAAAAACAAAAAAAACCCCTTCTTTTCCTTAAGTGTTATGAAATCCAAGTCAAATTTCTTATTCTGTAAGGTAAGAAGACAGGACGAGATACTGTTTGAAGAAATCCCTCTAACAGGCCCTGCCAGGGAATGTTCTGGAACATCTATTTGAGGTGGCTCCGGTCATTGTCAGGGGAAGGGTCCTGGATCGTAGTTAGTTTCCCGAGAAGTAATTCAGAACCATCGGTTAAGCCTATTCCATGGGACTAGGAAAAAAAGAAAACCATAGGGAGTAAGGCAAAGAGAAAGAGGGGAAAAAAATCAATAAGTTATTCCCTCAAGATGTCCGTTTTGTTTACTACTTCCAGAAATTTGAGTGCCTCAGGCACTTCCTGAGCAACAGCAGACATTTAAAAGGTTGTCACTGTCTTGTGTGACTTACCCTGCTTTTCCCTGGGCTAGTACAGAAAATCCCCTTGGTGGGTTTTTGGTTAAAGAGAATGCTGAGTGTTTCCTGTAACTCGGGAGCTTTCGTGCCCTCGGGGACAATTCCCCGCCTGGAGCAGCCCCTGTAAAGGGCGTGTTGTCGCAGGGAGGCCCGCCGCCCGGAAGGTCTCAGCCCGTCCTCTGGTCCTGCGTGCGGGGCGCGTGGCTGCCCCCCAGTTACTCAGCAGTAACAGAATGAACGGGGAGGGGGAGGGGGCCTCGTGGATGCCGAGCTGAAAAAAAAGAAAGGGGGCTGCGTTTCTTTTTATTAGGAGACTCGTGGCTGGTGCCTGACATGTGTTTCGCGGCTCAGATGCCGCCATGTGTACACAGGTCCTGAAGGAGGTGAGGGGTGTCTCCCAGCCGAGCCATCTTTTTTTTTTTTTTTTTTTTTGATGTGGACCACTTTTAAAGTCTTCGTTGAGTTTGTTACAATATTGCTTCTATTTTATGTTCTGGTTTTTTTTGGCCCCGAGGCATGCGGGATCTCAGCTCCCCGACCGGGGATCGAACCCGCACCCCGTGCCTTGGGAGGCGAAGTCTTAACCACTGGACCGCCAGGGAAGTCCCCCACCCGAGCCACCTGTTAAGAGCCAACGTGGTTCGCACACTAGTCTGCGACACCCCCTCCGGTGCCTCAGGCCCCCTCCCGCTCCTGCCTCGCCCTTGGGTCCCCCTTAAAGCGGTAGGCGCTCTGCCGCCCCCTGCCCCAGACACCCTCCCCCACCCGCCAGCTGCTACAGGTGTGGCTTCTCTGACGCCTGCCCTGTGACCCAGCTCCTACCCTACATCCCATCCTACACCCGTCGTCCTTCCTCGTTTTTGTCTTACTTGTTTTCTGCCTCCCTCCCCAGCTGACCTAATGTCCCCTCTGTGAGAGCACAGATCTTTGTCCCTCTTGTTCCCTCGGGGGCATCCCCGTGCCTAGAACTGGGCCAGGCACCCAACAGGGCCCCGTGAGCATGTGTCCAGCGGGCAGATGGAGGGCGTGCGTTTCCCGGGTGCCGTGTGCCGAGAAGGTCACCGCACGTAGTGACCGTGTAGTTCTCCTTGTTAAAGCATTTTCCTCCGGAGCCACATTTAACTCTTACCCTTTCCTTCTGGTCTTTGGGGACATTCTTTTATTTCACATTCAGAAGCGGGATCCTCTGAAACACCTGATCATTGTGGTGTCTGGGATGATTATTTTGGGGATAAACGATGTTTTGAAAGCTCCGGGTCCTGAAAAGAATCCCAGCAGTGCTGAGTGTGGGGCAGGTTTTGAGCTCCTGGGGGCCGTGAGTGGCGGGACGCCCCCCGGCCGCTCGTGGTCACCGTGTCGCCGCTTCTTGTCGGTCTGTTGCAGATGCCATCAGCTCCACCAACCCGCGGGTCATCGACGACGCCAGGGCGCGGAAGCTCTCCAGCGACCTCAAGAGGTGCACGTACTACGAGACGTGCGCCACGTACGGGCTGAACGTGGAGAGGGTCTTCCAGGACGGTAAATACTCACGCTGTGCATGCGGCACCCATTCACCTCACACCGGTCGCTGGTCCACGCGGATGACGTGAGCCGGAGCGCCCCCTACAGGGAGGGGACCCTCAGCCCCAGGTCGCGCTCCGGGGCTGCCCTGAGCATCCGCCCTAAAGCATCCAGCCTGAAACGGTCCTGTGTGTACCACTGGTGACCTCTGCGCACAGGATGAGGCATTTCTCAAATGGTCACTTACGCGCAGGACGTGTCAGACATGCGCACGCGTCACTTCTGCTTCGCTGTAGATGCTCGTTCTTTGTTCAGCCCCATTAAGAGAAAAAAGGTTTAAGTATTTCATGTTCGGTTTGGAGGAGAGTAAGCAGAAAGGAGAGAGTCAAGTTTGGCCACGAGTAACTGCGCCTTAGGACCGGTGGCTGGGAGTGAGCGCCAGCATTCGGGAGTTGTGTCTTGTCTTGGCCTCCTTCCTGATCCCTCACCTCCAGGACGGCCACCCCTCAGGCGGGAAATTCTCCTGGCGGAGCCGAGGTTCCCCCGTACACGGCTGTGATGGCAGATACCAGGCCCGGAGGGCGGCGGGGAGAGCAGGTGGGGATGTGAGCGGGCGGTGGGGGGGTCTGGAGCAGGGAAGGTGGTCTCTGGTCTCGTGGGGTCGGGGAGGGTCCGGGGTAGGTTATAGCGTCAAAGACCCGGGAGAAGGGTGCTCCCGGCAGAGGCCCCCTCCTCTTCTGGCTAATCTGGTTTAGACCTACCTCTGCTTCCCCAGCTCTGTGCCCGGGCTTGCTGGGGGCTGAGCAGGGCGGCCGGGCTTGGTCTCCTTGGAGGCTGCCCCTGCTCCTGGGGTGGTGGAGGCCTTGCCCTGGGGAGACTGTTAATGCCAGGAAGAGTGGTAATGATGGGGCGCTCCCAGCACTTCCCCAGACCGGGCAGGTTACGCTTTTTTTTAAAAGATGTCCAAACGAGCTTTCAGAGGAAACTATAGGAATTCCACACTCTCGCCATTTTATTAAATTTCAAAGAGTGTGTCCATCTTTTAACTTTGCATTTTCTTCCACTTGCCTTAGCAGCCAGTTCCTTTTCTCAGCTTGCCATCTCTTTCCTCTTATCCGCCTCCCAGATAATTATCAGCCTCTTCCGTTTCTCAGCACATTTATCTTAGTTAGTCCCTCTACGTCACATTCCTTACCGCCTCTCCCAGCTCAGGAGTCTACCGAGAACGAGAACGGCCCCCAGTCCCCAGGGAGGGCTCTGCGTCCCCTTTGTCCTTCACCGCACGTTCACGTGGGCCTCCTCGGGCCCTGCCCACCCGTGCTGGGGAGCAGACCCCACCTGACAGCCGTTCAGGGCCAGTTTCTGCAGCTCCTTGAACGTTAGCGACACCGCGAGGCATGATGTACGGAAGCCTGTGGGGCTCTCCCGAGGGGTGGGCCCCAGGGGGCGAGGCTGCCGTCGCCCGGATAGTGGAAACCCCGGTGATGGTTACGGTGGAGTATTAACAGATGAAAGGTCTCCAGACTAGGGCCCAGGGGCCAAATCTGGCCAACAGCCTGTTTCTATAAACAGGCTTCTCTGTTTGCAGGCTGCGGGAGGGGTGGGCTGGGCTGCTCTTGGGTGTTGCCGCAGAGTTGAGTGGTTCCAGCAGGACCTTTTGGCCAGGAAGGCCTGAGACACCCTGGGGCCTTTTACAGAAGGTCTGCGCGTGCCTGACGTAGAGGATCGGCACTGAGTTGCACGGATGAGTTTCTCCCCCACGGTGACTGCTTTCCTTGTACGTTGATGGAGGTTTGCCAGTGTGAACTTCCCGTACATAAGTGAACTCCTCTCGTACGTAGTAATTTAGTACTCAGGGATGACAAGTTATGGAGCGTCCCTGCCCAGCGTCCAGGGTCTCCGAGGCAGTGGGCGGGCGCCGCCGCGCTGGGGGCACTTCTCTGTCATCCTCAAGCTGGAAGCTGGCAAGGGAAGCATGAGGAAGGACCTCTCCAAGAGCCGTTGGTTAAAGTGCCAGCGTTCCCATGCCTCGGCAGCTCCTCAGTGATTCCACTGGTGTGAGAACCACGTTAAACTCGAGGTGTGAGTTTTCACAGGCTTGCGAGATTTCCAGAACATTTTGTTGTTATTTTAGAAACGGTACATTCCCGTTGAGCGTTTGGATTGTACCAAGTCTGCAAAGGGAATAACATCCATGATACTGCAGCTTCTGTGACTGTTGTGATTTTATTCTTAAAATATTTTTATTTACATGAAGGTTAAGTTTCTAAAGTAAAATTGGGGTTACTCTGCATATCTTATGTGGTAATTAGATGGCAAACATTTTTATTTGTTAATCGTAAACTCTTGAATTGTTAGTGGTAAAAGTAGCGGTTAACCGAATGGGGAATATACTCAGTACTTGGAAATCATTAGCAATAACCATCCTTTTTAATCTTCAAGGGAAGAAAAAAAAAAAAAAAAAAAAAAAAAAACTTGGAAGGTTTATAGCTAAAGAACTCGGGGCTCAGAAAAGTCACGTAACTTGACCAAAGGTACTCGCGTGGATTGGACCCCAGTCTCGGGAGCCGGGAGCCTAGAGCCTTAACCATTTTGTCATTAAAACGGAGCATCTGGGTCCTGCCCACGTAGCCGGGGCAGGCTGGGGGCAGGGTACACTTTCACTGCACAGGTTCAGTGCCCACTCACGGACTCGGTTTATCTGGATTTCTTTTTTGACTTCAGGGCTTTCTCTGTGCCCTAGGGCTTACTTTTATTTGTGCACTTTTTATATCTTTGCATGGTAGAAAATTTTTTTTAAAAGCATGTGACTTCTGTGTAACCATTAGCTTATCGATCGAAGAAGCATCCAGACCTGGTGTGTTACCCCAGCTCTGACCTCCACCTGCTCCTGCAGGCCCAGCTCCCGATCAGCTGACTGCCCAGCTTGCTTTGTAAGAGACCAGGGACCTTAGTCTTTGCTTCTTTAACTGTCCTAAAACAGAAGACAGAATGCGAAAATAATGGAGAAGTGGGATGGTTTTGCTGGTGTCGTTGTCACATATCTCCTGGAAGGTGATTCAGGAGGGAGGTTCTCTGTTAGCTTCTCGCTGTCAGGAGGAAGCGAAGTAGGTTGGTTGTTGCGTTCGTTCGTTCGTTCCCTTAGTTGAGCACCAGGCTTGCTCATGCCTGGAAGCACAGTCAGGGCCCCTGTCTTGGTGAAGTGAAAGTCCAGCAGGGAAGATAAACGTAGAACAGTCACCCAGAAATGCAGGCGGCATCTTGCCTGGGGGCGGAGAAGAGGTAGTGCCGGACTAGGGTGCTTTCCGTCGCCCCTGCTCGACAGCCTGGGGTCACCCTCTGCTTCTTAGTTTGTGTAGCTTGTGGAGCAAAATGGTCTGGCCTGCACGGGTTGGGTGGGGGGGGGCGGTTCCTGTGAGTCAGATTCACCTTTTGAGAATTAATACACTCACTGCTTTTTACTTAATCTGGGCAGCTGAATCTGGCTTGGGGCCTGGTTACCCATCTGTTTGTCTGGGTTCCCAGAAGGGCCCTACGGGGCCCACCCCATGTCTCTCAGTCCCATTCTGTGCTGCTTTGTTGGCCCCTGGCTGTGTCTGGGAGAGGAACCGCAGGCTGTTGTATTTTTAATGTGACAGTGATTTCTGTGTTTGGCGTTCAGTTTTTTGAAAGTCCCTGGTCGTTTGTCCAGATTAGGGCCTGGATACGTGCAGAAACAGGATTGCAGCAAATAACGTTCATTCTCGGCAGGTATCGTTTCTCTGGTGTTGTAATTTTTTTTTTTTTAAAAAGAAAAGTGTCACCTTCTATAAAGGAACCGTGTCTGAGTGGCCAGAGCCCTTGCGGTGAGCACGGTCTTTCGTGGCGTTCTAGTTCAGCCTCAGGGCAGGTGAAGGAAGGTGGTGTTGCTGGTGGGAGCTTTCAAGCGAGACGTTCAGTGATAACCTCAAATAAACACCACTTAACGACAAAAGTAAATTCTTCCCTCAGAAGACCAAGCAGGGCTTAAAGGTAGTGAAAAGTCATTGGTGTGGGTGGTGAAAGTGCCCCTGGGAGGGTGCCGTGCGCCATCTTGGGAGCAAGAAGGTCTTCACGATAGAGCAGCCACGATTTTAGTTTCCTGGGGTTGGGTTTTGGAGACCGTGGATTTTACTCACGCTTTGATCACTATTAAATATCTCACCTTATATCGGGTGTCCGTGTTTGTAGCTTGTCTTGCCGAGAGTGACAGTGGTGTGTGATGGACATGTGATGAGCGTAGTGATTTGTGTCACAGAGCAGTTATCTTAGCCTGGGGAATGAGGGAGGATCCGTTCTTTCGTTTGTTTTGGCGTTTTGTGGAAGAGAGCTGATGGACCCCTAAGGTTTTGGCGGTATATTTTATAATTTTTAAATTACGGCAGCTGGCTTGCATATTTTAAAGATCCCTGATACCTAAAGAAGAGCGGCTTCCCTTTATACAGAGCGCGAAGTAGAACCAGCTGGCGGTACAGAACACCCTGTTGTCTTTCCCTTATCTAAGCTGCTTTGTGCCCTTCCCCTCCCTCCTTCCCTCCCCCCTCGCTCCTCCCCCCGCCCCCAGAATGAGTTGATGTAGATTTATATGAATCGTAAACAGTATTGTTTCATGTATAGGATGTTCTGTTATTCCTTCCAGCATCAGTTGTACGCAGAATTTAACATTCTTGCACATACATTCTAAAGTTGTAGTCATTTGTTAAATCCTAATTCAGAGCATCCTATTGTACACATTAAGGCATACTCCCCACTAAAGGTTTAACTTCTTAAGCTTGTATTCATTGAACGGTAGGAAACCTACCTGCAGAATTTTGCTCTGACAATCATTGGTGGACCAGCTGAAGATCCATGTAGACCAAGATGTAGATAAATTGCAAATTGCCATCCTGCTTAATTCTCCCCAAAGGCTGCTGGATTTTGTCACTGGGTTGTTTGTCAAGGATAGTTTAGTGATCTCACGTGGGAGACCTTTTGTTCTAGGATGGATCTGCTTTATTAAAAGAAACAATTTAGTTTTAGGTACATGTGGTTGGAAAAGCTGGGCAATAGCATTTGAAGGTCTCTGTCTGCCTATTGCCAAACCTTCTGCTTACTGAGGCTTCTCCTCCAGTTGTCCTGGGGGTGGACGTTTATCTGTAGCAGTCCCCATCCTAGGAAGATTCATGTCAGTCTTTTGACACCATCGCCCAGCTCTTTATTTCTTTTTTTTTTTTATTGGGGTATAGTTGCTTTACAATGTTATGTTCGTTCCTGCCGTACAGCGAAGTGAATCAGCTCTACGTATACATACATCCCCATGTCCCCTCCCTCTTGGACACCCCCCTCCCCATCCCCCCCATCTGGGTCACCACAGAGCACCGAGCTGAGGTCCCCGCGCTATACAGTAGGTTCCCCTTAGCTATCTGTTTTACACATGGTAGTGTATCTATGTCAGTCCCAATCTCCCAATTCAACCCACCCCAGCTCTTCAGATTTGTGCTGCAGTCAGCATTCCGGAAAGCGCTTTCGTAGAAACTGTTCTGCTTGGGTTTCACGCCTGCCGGGGGTCGGCTCCCTCATGCGAGGCCTGAGCCCCGAGAGATCGCAGACCCGCCCCGGGTCCTGTGGTAGCGCACACAGCCTCAGTCTGCTTCCCAGCCTTTGCTTCCAAAGACTGAAACCCTGATGTACAGAGAATGCCCTTTCACATGAAACGTCTGCAGCTGCTTGGCCCTAATTACAGGGGTGTCCAGTACAAGGGTAGCTGTATTAATGAGCCCAGTTTGTGCAACCTAATTGCATGTGTTAGGGCGTCATTAAGTGTAAGCAGTCTTCTGGGCTTTTCTCCCCAGTGTAGCATCATCTGGCACCGTTTTGTCTTGTTTACATCCCAGTCTTCTGTTCCTCCTGTTGAGGGATGTGTCAGGCCTATTCCATTCTTTCCTGGAACCAGCTTCATTTTCACCGGCGGGGTGGCCTATTTTATTATTTGTAGTGTTGCTGTTGTTTTTCTCCTTTTTTTTTTTATTATGTTAGAGATTAGATTGGAGCCAATTTATTGTTTTATATATATATATATATATATGTTTTCTTTTCCAAAAGAGTACTTTCAAAGATAAGATTTTTCATGTTCAAAAGCAAGCCATGTGTGCCCATTTGACATTTAATATATATCGAAAAGGTGAACTAATTAAGTTGTTAAGTGTCATTAAGTATCTTAATACGTACTTTTTTATCTTTTGTGATAACGACTGATGTTTATATCGCAGTTTACGGGCTTACGGTGTCAGGTAGTAGATCTCACGAGGCCTGATGTGTAGTTGGGAGCCACGTTCTCTGAGGGCTTGGCTTCCTAAAGTCACGTCGCACGGCTGGTGACGGGCCCGTGTGTCCGTTCTCTGTGTTCACTGCACCTCTGTGCCCACGCCCTCCCCGCCCTCTCTCGCTGCCCTCTTTGCAGTGGGAAGTTGTATACGCAGGACTTCCTGGGACAGCTGGTTGGTTAGTGTGTGTTAGGATGGGGCAAAAAAGGTTCAGCCGCTTAAATTACCCTTTTTAAAGGGGCTCACTAGTTTAAAACTTCCCAAGAACAGGGATGACGTGAAGAACGTTACCTGCCTAAGACCTACGTAGCGCTCTCGTGGTGACGCTAAGGTGGGGGGCAGAAGAAAAGGAAAACGGTCATCAGGTTCCTCTCAAGTTAACTGCTTGAGTCTTACAAGGGGGTCTTGACCCTGGTTTTGCGGCTGCCCTGATGCCATCATTAACCACAGGTGTCTTTGGCTGTCACTGCCTGGTAGCTTTTAACATGGCCTCATTCCCTGGAAATTAGAATCTGCAAGTTGTTTCCGAAAGAGCCGTACCTGGCCCATCGCGGATCACCTCTCACCGAACTGAAAACACCCCGAGCGCTGAGTAGACTTTTGGTTGAGCCTGTGAGTGGAGGGGGCGTGGAGCGATTAGGGAAGCGTAGGCCTGGGGAGGCGGTTCTCCTTGTGCTGTAACCCTCGTGTGTGTTTGCGTGAGAAAGTGTTGACATGATTTATAGTAACGATTTTTATGAAACATGACATTGTCCATACCGCTTATATGTGCATTTTCAAATGCAGTGAATTTCTTAACTAGGGAAGCTTTCTCTGTAACAGGGTTAAATCACAAATCGAAGTAATGAATGAATGCCAGAAGTAAAATAGCAACACTTGGTGTAGTAAACTGTATTCTCAGAGGCAACGAAAACGAAAGAAAAACGGAAGAACTTTTGAGTTACTCTCCTGTTTTTAGAAAAAAACCTTTGGGCTCGAAAGTTCTTCGGGGTGGGCAATTTTCAACACATGTGTTCCAGATGAGCCCGGTGCGTCTGGCACGTGATCTGTAACCAGCTCTTCCAGACACGGTGAACAGGTAGGGAGTGTATCAAGGGTGGGACCAGTGACTGGGCTTCGCCGAGCAATCGGGGCTAAGAGGTGATGAACCTTGAATAACTCAAGTGTGTTAAAACGTGATTATTGTCACCAGTATGAAATCAGCTCGTTCCTTATTTGGAGTCTCTTTGCCTAGAAGTTGCCCTTTTTAAGAATTTATCTCCCATCGTGTTCAGTGGACCCAGAGGTCCACTGATAATTCCTTTTAAAGAGGAATTATCTCCTTGGAATATTGACTGATTTGCTTAAAATCACTTATCCAAAATGACAGTTTTTAGGTGGGGGGGGGAATTTTCTAAATTTCCAGTGTGGTTCACCCTCCACAGACTGCAGCTACTGGCCTTAACAATACGGAATCAGGTGTGAAATGATAATTCTTAAACTAGTTTCTGATACGGGTAGAAGGAACCATTACAAGGAGAGGCATTTTAACTCTTTAAAAAAATAACATAGAAGTCATCTGAAAGTCTTTATCAAGACTGATGATATTATAAACAGCGAGAGACAGTAAGCCATCTTTCATCTCATGGTGTCGTGGAATGTTGTGTTGATAGAGGCTTGGATCTTTTCCGGCAGTTTCTTACCCTGAGTCTGGACTTGTCGTGCTGGGCTTCCCTTGGGAGCATTGAGTGGGTCCCAGCGTTCGTGTAAGTGCACAGAAATGCCCGAGTTAACTCTCACACTACCAACACGAGGCCATTAAACACACTATTAGTAAATGTGCTGTGTTTTGATTTTCACGTTGAGAGCCTATCTTTTGCTCAGAGAATTAATTTTATCAATGCCATAGAAAATGGTTCTTTTAATACTTTGCCACACTGTGGCATCAGAGCTGTGTTTTGCCCCAGGATTCCTCTTAATGACTTGAGCCAGCTTGAATTAGCTTGATGTATCATTAATGCATACAAATGGCTTTTATTTTTGTTCATAATCTGTTCATAAAGCCACGGCATTCTGCTCTTTCTAATGTTTTTAAGATGATTAAACGGTGATGTATTTTTTGACCTATTTAACCCTCCACAGAGTCTCTGATCAAAAGAATATGAAGATGTGGCTTAACTAGGATCGTCAGAAGTTGTTACGATCTGTAGCTGATGTTTCCAAGTTATTCTGAAGTCTTCTATTTATTTTATAACAGTTTTTTCCCTTATAGAACATGGACATAGCCAGATTTTTTTTTAATTGAAGTGTAGCTGATTTACAATGTTGTTTAATTTCTGCAAAGTGATTCAGTTATATGTATATTCAGTTATATATATATTTTCAGTTATACGTATATGTATACACACACACACACACACACACACACACACACACACACACACACACTTATATTCTTCTCCATTATGGTTCATCATAGGATATTGAATGTAGTTCCCTGTGCTCTACAGAAGGACCTTGTTGTTTACCGATTCTGTATATAATAGCTCACATCTGCTAATCCCAGCCTCCCACTCCATCTCTCCCCCCACCGCCCTCCCCCTTGGCAACCACAAGTCTGTTTTCTGACAGCCAGATTTTGAGTAACTTATGCTCGTTGAGGAACCGCCCACTACCCACTGGGTTATAGCAGCACCAAATTGGTTCAGTTCGTGAAAGACAAAAGTAATCCTCAAAGGAGGTTGACTTTTAGTTAGTTGTGAGATGCTTTGATACGAGAAAGCATAGCTTCTCCCCGTGGACTTGGGTGTTTTTTACATGCTGCTTGTCAGGTGAACCTGGCCAGACGCTGGCTCCAGGAGTGAGTGGGGAAGCCAGGCTTGGAGCAGATGGTGGGCCCCCCAAAGACCGGGCTCTGGAGTCTGGGGCTAGTTTGTGTATTTAGTGCAGGGCCATTGGAAATTTTGTGAAGCGGAGAATGATGCGTTAACACCTCTGTCAATGATCATCCCTGATTTGGGGAAAAGTCAACTGGGAAAAGTGGATTGTAAATTTGTCTACAAGAGACACGGAGGTAAAGACTTTGATGAGTAAGTTGGGTTTTGTGAGACTTGCCAAAGAAAAGAGAGAGATGATTTTTAAAGGTTATGAAATATGGAAATAAATACCACCCGGAAGACCACCACGCACTGGCTGTTATCATTAAGGCCTGGGAAGGGGAGTGTACACGGATGCCCACGTGTTTGAAAAAAATGGATCCTCGGGCATTCTGATGTTTTACAACCTTTTTCACAAAAATACTTTTTCTACAAAATAGTTGCTCATTTTTGCACTGCATTCGTTGAGTGACTGTGACAACTTTTTGACCCAGTCTCTATTAGACATTTTGTGACCCCTCCCTCCATTTATTTATTGTTTTAGAATTAATGCTTCAGTGCTTGGCTCTTTGCCTAAAGCTGCATCTCCGTCCTTTATCGTTTCTTTAGGACACACCTCCAGACGTGAGCCCGCTGGTCAGCGACTTGCTTAGCTTTAAAGCTTTTGGTCCTTGTGGTTTGATGGCCTTAACCTTCTGGGGAGTCTGTATCAACTCAGGTTTCCTCCGGCAGGCGTCCTTTTTCTGCACTCTGGCCGCCGTGGGTATTTTCATTTTAAAAGCGCTTATTGTTTATAGACAGAAAATAATCATAACTTCCAGTTTTTTCCAAATATTACTTTCAGTAGGTCTGTCCCTTAATAAAAAAAAAAAAGCTCATTTGTTAGGAGGTAGCAGCCAGTTTCTTGGCTGGGATGATACGTGGGGAGCAGGGCGTCCTTGCTGCTCCCACAGACGTGCCCTCTCGGGTATACCAGGTGGGTTCTCTGAGCACCCCGCTCCCCAGAGGGCAGCCGGGCCCCGAGCCTGGTCCCCAGACCCGTGCAGAGCCGTGACTTCAGCAGCTGGATGTCGGAAGTGCAGTGTGTTCCCTCAGACTTTCTCACCGGCGCCGCCTGTGTCACCGCGGAGACAGACCCCCGACGTGAAGTGACTCCTGAGGGAAGCAGAGAGAACACCCAGGCCCTTGGGTTTGGACCTGCCCCTCATTTCCTTGCGGGGACGAGGCTGCAGAGCAGGGCAGCCGTGGGGCAGGTCCCCGGGCCGCCATTCTGGGTCCTCCTCCTGGGTTGGGCGTGGAACTTCTTCTCGACCCATGTTTCCCAGATGCTCGAAGCACATCCTCCCTTTGGGGGAACATAAAACTCTTATTTCATTATCAAGTGTCTGAAATGTCAAAATTTGCGAACCCACGCGAGTCACTGCTGTGAACACGGAAGAAAGAAAACGTAAGCATGTGCTCTTTTCACACCGTGTCCTGGGCACCTGTGTCAGCCGCCGAGAGCACAGGTGGTGCTGCCTGATTTCCTGTCTCTGCAGGTCCCCCAGGTGCTGCCGTGTTCAGTCACATGCCCTTCAGTGGGCGCACGTGGGACCTGCAAGCCTGTACTTAAATATGTGATTAATAGACAGCAGTCAGCCCTAAAAGAAAAGAGAACCTAAGGCGTGTTCGTCGGGAGTCATCTGGCCAGCTACCGTGTCACCTGGCCCCAGGTGCCACCCCCTTAGAGGGCTGTGCGGTTCTTTCCCTTGTGCGTGTCTCCGTCTGCAGGGGGCGCTGCGACCCGACCCTGGCCAGCTATGCTCCACGTGCAGCCATAGTTCAAGGAGGAATGTTTTGTCTGTGAACTTTGGCACTTCGGGAAACTCCCTCATATTTAACTGGTGTGTAAACCAAATGAAAAAATACTGAGCGCCGGTGCAGTCGCCTGGATGTTAGGGAGTACTCCCATCCATGCACCCGGATTTCAGTGTTAAATGAAATATACCCAGGTGTCTTCTGCATTTAAGTTCATTTCTTGCCTGACCTGCGGGCTTGTAGACTTTCACGTCCGGAAGGACCTGAGACCGCTGTCCCCGCTCAACTGCTCGCTTGACGACGAGCGAGGGGCAGGGCCCCTGGGGCCGGTTCCGCCAGGGAGGGAGCTTAGCAGCAAAGCAGAAGCTGGAAATTTGATCTGCGTCTCTTGCCTGCACAGTTCTACCTTTGTGCTGAAAATGTTATACTCAAAAGCCTCTGATTACATTTTAAACCTGGTAGTGAACGAAAATGCTCCTTTAAGCGATCATTATTTTTAATACAGTGTAGGCCATTTCACCAGTGAGGGAGCTTGGCTTAGACGCAGTGCTGTAATTATCCATTGTAATATTTCGGATAAACTGTCTAATAAAAACACATTCACACAGACTCTTTTCTTTATGTGATAGAATATGTGGGTAATAGTACGAGATCTGTGACAGGATCTCTGAGATTCAATGAAACTATAGCAAAAGGAAAATTACTCAATTTTGTAATTTAGTAAGATGCCACTAGGGGGCATCGGAAGAGCTCGTAAGGATGATTCTCACATATTTTTAACTTTTGCTGTCACTGTGCGGAATACAGACGTAATAAAACTAACACACTGGTTTAAGAGGCCATTTAGACCTGTAATAAGATACACTCCATAAAGTGTGTGAAGTTACTGGATCAGCGGTGCACGAAGGCAGAAGTAAAGTTTCATTCACTCATTGGAGTGGGGAGGAGAATCCAATAAAAAAAGATGAAACGGTGTAGTCTGTGGACCCAGATCCCCTTTTCCTAATTTTGCCTCTCGTGTAACCTTAGAGAAGAATCAACGAACGTTTGGCAAACGATGTGCTTAGTTTTTAACACAGTAAATGGATCGATTCAGCCTGCCATTCTCTTTCAGCAGAAGCCACCAAGAGTTCCGTCGGCCTGAGTGACAGCCCAGGCTCCCCACTTTAGGGCCTGCACCCTTGATCGGAAGGCAGGTGGAGCACAGGCCGCTCTCTCGCCGGCGCCCGGGCCAGGCAGGTGTCCGGGGCGGAGCCCTGGCCATCAGCTCCCCTGCCCAGCTGTTGCCTCTCCCTGTTTGGGGGAGACTGTGGGCTCTTCATGCTGCCTGGTAGCTATAGCGATGAGACAGACGACAGTCAGGCTGACATTCCCGGGCAGGAGGGACAGAGTGGATCAGTTTGGGGAAACACGGATGTTCTTTTCTGCGCAGGTGAGCACCGTTACCGAGAGTGGTCAGGTGCCGAATGGTTGGTTTGTAGGCACCTGAAGTGTAGAGGACCCTTCCGGAGGACTGGCCGTTGTTGCCTCTTGCTGTGGACCAGCAGTGGGCTGGGGGCGCGCCGGAGAGAAAAGAGTCTCTGCCAGAGACTGCATTTGCCTTGGGCGAATCTTTTCGTTTCTTGAGATGGTGGGGTTTTGTTTTGTTCTGTTAGTTCTTTTCCCCCTAAGGTGGATAGCTTCTCCCTGTTACTTTCCATTTATTTGTATTTTGCTTTCACCCTTTATTTTCTCCCACTGCATAATTTCCATTAGACGCTGTAGCATCTCAGCTCAGAAAATTTTCAATTTCTTTATTTGGAAAATGGGACTAATTGCACATTTGGTACTTCCAGTGAGAAGTATATCAAGTCACAGCCTCTTCTATATAGATTTTTTTTAATAGGTTACTTACAAATGGAGTGTTTAGAATTTATAAGAAAATATAACTTGGAGAGTTCTACAATTTTCAGTCCTTGGAATAGTGGGGACAGGGCAGAATATTTTGAGCAAGAAGAGAAGTTAGGTAGAAGTGGGGTAAATGCATCCAAATGAGGCGTAAGAGCCCCTCTGGGAGGGCAGCTTTCACAGACTTCCTTTTAGAGCCAGAGACTGTTTTACCAGCCCCTGCAAATGAGAGCATTAGAGGGAGGGCGTGTGGAGATGGGGCAGTGACCCAAGTGGCAGGTATTTCCACTGCATTCAATACACACTTTCTGCATTAAACCACTCACAAGGCACCAGGGTGGGTCCACAGGCCCTGCAGAAAGTGAGCCCGGCTCCGTAGCGAGCTGGGGATGCGCACACGCTCGAGGGTCGGCGGGTGGTTGACGGTGTCCTGGGAACCCTCGTATTCTGAGCGGGGGCTCCAGGGGCCCAGGCTCCAGCTCAGCCAGAGCAGCCGGCTGAATCCTTCCTTCTTGGCGTTGCCTGATGAAGTTCTTCTGCAAGAAGAAGAGCCGCTGCCAGAGGACAGTTTGAAGAACAGTGATCTCATAAATACATCCCTGATGACGGAGTATCCTCAACGAGTATCCTGATGGATCAAGTAATTCAAGATAAATGTGGGTGAAAATGCCCATAAAATCAGATTCGAGGGCTTCCCTGGTGGCGCAGTGGTTGAGAATCTGCCTGCCGATGCAGGGGACACGGGTTCGCGCCCCGGTCCGGGAGGATCCCACGTGCCGCGGAGCGGCTGGGCCCGTGAGCCGTGGCCGCTGAGCCTGCGCGTCCGGAGCCTGTGCTCCGCAACGGGAGAGGCCACGACAGTGAGAGGCCCGCATACCGCAAAAAAAAAAAAAAAATCAGATTCGAAACTGTGAGCAGGGGCTCTTTTCCCGGACACCTTGCTTTCCCGGACGTCTCCCTCCTTTGTCTCCTGCCCTTTCTCCCTAAATGGTCCCTAGAGAAATGCAGTTAGTTGGGCAGGTCACACTATTGTGTGCTACAGGGACAGTTAGGAGGCCGTTGAAGAAATGAGATGATAGCCAGAGGACATCATTCAGCGTGATATGTCATTAACTCGCTTGCTATAAATATGATGGCTGAAATAAGGAGGGAGAGTGGAGAAGAGCCAGGCCCATGAGTAGGACTCAGGTGCACCTGCCCCCGCCCACCTGGCCAGGTAACAGTGGGGAAGCGGAGCTCATTCTGTAGTTTTGCTGATGGTCAGGGTGCAGGAAGCCCAGGCTCCCTGAGTGAGTCCTGCACTGGGGGCGGGCATGTGTCCCTCGGCTGCACCCTTTCCATGGACTTTTGCTTTTCAGAGTCCTGCTTCACATCCATTTCCTCGAAAATACACATGTATATTTCACGTGTTATGTATTTCTGTATGTTTAAACGTTCATGTTCTTCCTGATTAGGGTAACACTTGTTTGTAAAAATACAGAAAACTGTTAACAAAGCCAATTAAAATCACCCGTGACCCCACCGCCTCGTGATAAACATTTTATCGTATGTCCATCTAGTCAGTCTAGTCATTCAGTACTTTTAAAACAAAACGGGCATTTTATTCTATATCCTTGTTAATAACCTGCTTTTAAAAGACCCGGGAATAGTTTCTACATTGTTTAATTTGCACTGTGCCTTCATGACTTCACAGCATTCCTTTCTATGCTGGCATCTGCCAGCCTGGATTCACCAACCCTGGAGACAGAAGGCTGGTCTGCAGACTCACCTTCTCTAGATCCTTTCCCTGAATATCTCAAGTGCCCCCCGCCTGCTCACAGCATCTTAGGTTCTGACCATTCAGATCAGGCGCCATCAGCTGTGACGCTCCCAGCCCTGCCTGGGAGAGGTGCTCGCGGGGGGCGGGGGGGAGGTCCGGGTGGGCGGCTGCACGTCCCGCTGCCTGTGTGCACGAGACATTAGCCTGTCGGGTCCCCCCTCCTGCATCTCTGATCACCAGAGATGGGTGGTTACAGATGGGCCTCCAGGTAGGTAGACTGGAAGAAGAGAGTCTGTCTCTTTGGTGTGTAGATTTCTCTTGGGAAACAAAGGAATCGATACCATTAAATACATTGGACAAAAATCATAAAGGACCAGATAGGCTCATTTTATGGACCCCTTTCTTTCTGGCAAATGACCAGAACTAAGCCACATTTTATAACGATCCATTCCTAAATCTCATGTATTCATTTTTCCAAATACAAATCCTTCTAAAAAAAAAAATTAAAAGCTTAAATGGAAGGACAAGTGGTCATTTCAGAATTTCATTAAAACTAATTAGAAAAGCTGGTGGATATGGGGGAAAAGTATGCCTTTGGTGGAGTTCCCTCATCAGTGTTAGGAAAACGGCGCTTGAAGTGACAGGTTCCAAAGCTGAGGAATCTCTGAGCCACAGCCTGAGACGGTGTGGTTGCCGGAAGAATGATCCCCCCGAAGATTTGCACGTCCTGATCCCTGGAACCTGTGGATATACCTTAAGAGGCAAAAAGGGTTTCACAGGTGTGGTTACGTGTCTTCAGATGGGGCTCGTGGATGTTCTGGTTGGGCCCTGGAAGCAGTTGCATTTGTCCCTTGTAAGGGGGAGGCACGGGTTTGAGCGCACGCGCAGGGGAGGTGACACCTGAGGACGGAGCGGAGGGAGTTGAAGGCAGAGGGATGCGGCCCCAAGCCAAGGAACGCCCGCGGCCACCAGAAGCTGGGGAAGCAAGAAACAGGTTCTCCCTGGAGCCTCTGGAGAGAGCACAGCCGTGCCAGCACCTTGATTTCAGCCAAGCAACACAGCTGTTGGACTCGGCCTCTGGAACTGTGAGAGAACAGGTTTCCGCTGATTCCAAGCCGTCTGTTCTGCGGGGATTTGCTAGGGCAGCCCTAGGAGGCTCCTGCAGACAGAAGGGGGCCGGGTGACTCGAGAAGGCAGGAGGAAGCTCCGTGTGTCAGCTGTGCCTGCCGTGGTGATGCAGGAGCCTGGGAAAGGGGCCTGAGGGAGCCGCCCGGAGCTCAGCCGCCCGCCGGGCACGTGCGCACCTGGAAGGAGAGGCACTGCCAGGAGCCTGTGCGCGCGACACGGCTTTCTACGGCCAGGCGGACGCGGGGCTCGTGGGGGGCGTGACAAGGACAGGAGTGGCTTTAAGTGGGGTTGAGGGCGAGGAGGCAGGACTCTGACGGCTGGAGCGGGTGACCGCGCGCTCGCCGGTGACCAGAGGCCGCGGAGAGCTCTGGTCTGCTCTCTGGTCTTCCCGGGGGGAGCGATCCCAGCCTGCAGGGGCCCGAGCGGGCTCAGGCCGGGCCCGGGTGGTCAGACGGCTGGCGTTTTCCAGCCGTTCCGGTCCCCGAAATCAGGGCCACTCACCTTAATTCTTGCTTTTCCCACTCCACCCCTCCGTCTCTCACCGACTCGCCCGTGACCTTCTTGCCTAAATCCAGTGGCCACTTTCAGTGCTTATCCCTCCCTCACCTGTCAACCTTTCCTTCTGCGACCCCTGCCACCCCTCCTGGAGCAGCGACCCTCCCTCCACCTCTCCCCAGCCTCTTCCGTCCATGGAATGTACTGAGACCCCGTCCTCAGCCACTGCATCTTCTCTCTCTTCGGTCCGCAGCCCAAGTCCATTCCACTGGTTCAGCTGATACAGTTCACGCACAAGAAGCTGCATTGGCACTTCTGCCAGGCAGCTGTGAGAAATGGTGCCGAGACCCGCCGTTGGCATCGGCCCCTGTTGGCCGCCATCGGCGTTCATCGAGTGCAGCGTGTGTACGTCAGCACGCTCACTGCGTGACACTGGATTCTTGCCCGTCGCCTGGACGTGCCACAGTAACCCCAGGTCCGCGTGACACCAGCCGCAGTGGGTCCTAGCCAGAAGCTACACGTTCAGCCTTAGCGGTGCCTAGCGGTTGGTGTGTCCCAACTAGCCTTTTCAGAACAGGAAAAGGCATGCTTAAAACTGTGCAGCTGATTTGGGAGTTGTAGACGATTAGAAAAGTATTTGAGTGTGAGTCCAGGGTTCAGAATATTTTCCTTTTTTAGCTTTATTACATTTTGTATTTTATTGTTCAGCCCTTCTACCTGTTTCAGAGTAAGTGTGTTGGGAATTAAAGCGATTCATCCCGGGTTTAGAAAACAAACCACAGAACTCCGGTGGAATTACTGAACTATTGTCTTTAGAAGGTGGTTGAGGTAAAGGGAACATCTCAAAGCCCAGATGTTTCTTGTAACTTTGCTAACGATGAGACAGGCTGAGCCATCACTAATGACATGAGACACCGAGAAACTCTGATTTCTCTCGACGAACTTCCTGCTTAATCCCGTAAAGACAGCTGTTATTGAATCGCTACCCGCCGATAGGCTTGGGCTTTCAACAGGTAGTGAATCATAATCTCAGATGTTCCCGAGTCAATTACCAAGAAACCATCGCCCCTGGGTGGCCCGGGGATGGATGCTGGGTTGGACCACGGAACACTGGGCTCCATCTTCATCTTCCCGCCGTACATGAGAGTTCAGCGTCTCGCTTCCTCAGCTTACCCACCTGTGGAGTGGGGGCATTATTCCCATTATTGCTTCCCTGTAGGGGGTGACCAAAATAACTGAAATGGGTCTGTGGCTAGCTCGGAGGATTTTGAAAAAGAAGATCTACCTAACGTGGAAGTAGCAGAAGGCCTCCCAGAGATGCAAGCTGGTCCCGCTCTGCCCTCAGGGAGGTCTCGGAGCCCTTCCGGGCTTGGCGCTGGTGCCTCACCCGTCCGGGAAAGGTGTTGAGACGGCTCTGTCCAGTTCCATCTGGATGTAGGCCAAAATGCACTGAGTCTCCTGTAACAACCTCTCCCCCTCTGTGTTCTGGACGCAGAGTAACTCCCCATAAATTTTAGTTCTTTTAAATAACACCGACTCATCCATTAAAAAACGGTTCTTGAGGACCTGTTAAGTGAATTTGCTCGGTTAGTCACATTCTCCCCTGTTAACGGGGGGGGGGGAGCGGTGGCAGGGGGAGGGGCGTCTCTCTGGGTAACCACAGTGTATCTACTAATTAACTGGGTCCCCCTGGTTGCCTTTCTTGTCCTCACACCTAAAAAAATGAATTCCTTCTTGAAAATATTACCAGAATTCACTGAAGAGTTTTTTCTTTCTGCTTAAGATGACTGCCCCTTTATCCCACCTGCTGGTCATTTCCACGAGTCTTTTTTTTTTTCTAGGATCCTTAGCAAAAATAGCATCAAGAGATAGTACGTAGTCACTAGTTACTACTTGAACAAAAGCTAAATTTCTTAGTCTTGCCCGTTCTGATATATTCTGCAATTAAACATCCAGACCTTTGAGCTTCTTTGTATTAAGTTTTGAAAAGAAAATTCAAATAATAGATACCTTCTGTCAGGATGTTACAGACATCCACCACCCCTGAATGTGGCGTATGTCTAATTAAGAACCCACGGCTGGAAAAATCCAGAAAACAACACCACATCCACTACTGTTTTTAAGGATCCTTACTACTGTTACCTCCTTTTTTGGATGAGGAGACAGGTGTCTGCGGACGGAGGGCCTGTAACTAAAGTGTAAATGGTACGGCTGAGACGTGGACGCACGTCTCTCCTGTTTTCAGAAAGGACGGTGTCTGCAGGACCTCGTGCTCCCCTCAAAACATGGCCTCAAAACTCTCCCACATCAGCGTGGATTTGGGCACGGCAAGTAGGCGATGGGGAAACGCGCATAAAAAAATCACAACCTTCGTGTGTACAGCCTAAAAAATTGCTGATGGTAAAGCGAGCAGCGATTGAGAAATGTAGCATTTAAAATGGAAATAACGCCAGGGCTGGAAGGGGAGCCCGGTGTAAGTGCAGTAATTAAAATAGTTGTCAGGTGGCTTCCCATTACCTTTGCTCCAGCAAGCTGCCTTTATCTTTACAGCGGTGCTTGGGTTCCAATCAGAGCTTTCAAATGAACTTATTTTGGTATTTTCGGTGAAGTCTCAGAAAACAGATGGTTCTAAAGTAATTACCGTTTTTCATCTTGTGAAAGAGAAGATGAGAGAGATGCTTGGGCAGCAGGAGGGAAACCCTAATGAGATGCTCTGAATCGCGGGGCTGGTCCGTTCATTCCTCCGTTCGCTCAGGTCCCCTGGGCTTGTCCCTGGGCCACAAAAACAAGGCCACCTGCACCTTGATAAGGGCACAGTACAAATGTACGCGTCAGTAGGGAAGATTTAGCACTTCCTTCTGAGATACGGATTTGCTTTTTCCTGGAAAGGATTCCCTTCCTGTCAATTCTGGGAACAGTCGAGGGGAAGTTCAAGTAGTTGTGATAAAAACAAGACGGCGGGTAGAATGCAGTGCTGGGCAGGGCGTTGGAGGCTGTGTAGTCGGCCAGCAGCCTCGTGGGGCAAAGGAAGAGGTTCAGAGCGCGGTGTGGGAGCCCCAGGCCATGCCTGGTGTCCGCGCATGGACCGGTGATGCCAGAGATGGACCAGCTCCCAGACTGTCATCGGCCACCGTGGGGCACCAGGTAGTGGGGAGGGTTTGCCCTCAGTGGGAGGAGATTTGCATTGATGTCGCCTTCATTTGAGCCCCGATGGCTGAAATAACTGCCTTGAGAGCATTTTCAGCCAGCAGAGATAAGATTTTACCAGGAGAAAAATCAAAGCTCTTCTCCACAGTCACGGACGTAATGGCATTCTTCCCATCGAAACAAGAAGAGCAGCATCTTCAGGGGCGAGTCTCCGTGGAAGCTTAATAGACCTGTGTTTTCCTCCGTCGGCAGCCTGGGTTCTCCATCAGCCGGGAGGTCAGTGCTTACGGATGTGTGAGGCCGAGAAGTGCCACAGTCCTTCCCCCGAGACGAGGGTTCACCCAGCGTGCTCGTCAGGCTCTAACTGGCTGCCCGTACTTTGCTGTTCTGAGTTTGCTCTGGGGTCTTGGGGCGGGGGGCGAGCCTTTCCCTTGTCGTAAGTTCTACATCCATGAAATTAATCAAGCAATTCGTCTGCTGGAAGTATTTCAAAGACAGAAAAATGTTGGAAACGAGTTTTAGGAATTTGTGACGAGTTTTTCAAGGAACTGTGTAACGTGAAGGCAGCCTGCTGGCTCCTTTAAGCTTGTACGTTTCCCCGCGCCCGGGACCACCCCGCGCACCTGCTGACTTCTGTCCGTGAATGGTTCTCCTACAGTGTTTTCTGTTTCATGGGGAAGCGTAGACACAGGGCGTCGTACAGCTGAGGGGACGGTGCTTTGTTTCGTTCTGAGTACATACTAGGCGTGAGACCCTCTTGAGCAATGATCTGACCTTAAGTTCTGCGCGGGCGGAAGTGGCTCTGAGCCAACACTTGGTGGTCACGGTGTCCAGCGTACGGTAACTTCCCGTGATTGTGCTTGGATGACTAAGGGCGCTGGTTGTGAACGCCAGGCGGGCACGGCCTTGCGTCCAGCCCTCCGGCCTCTCCCCGCCGCCCTCTCGGAGGTCCCGCCGTCACCCCCACCGCTGGTCAGCATCCTCCTTTCTGAATCCAGACAGCGAGCCTGCTCTCAGCCTCTGTGCTGCACTGTCTTCCATGCCCTTGCCTAGAATGGAGCTCAGACAGGATTCTTTTCTGCTCGGAAGCCTTCGATGGCTCCCTGGCAGCCACCATGGAGGTTTCCAAACTTGGCTGTGGCTGTGAGCCCCTCTCGGGAGGCGTCTCCCAACTTGAAGACCAGCAGGCAGGGTGGATGGCAGGGAGGGCGGCCCAGATCCCCGACCGCTGGCCCAGCACCTCCTGCCGCTGACCAGTACTCACTCAGGCGGCAGCTCCTTGTGGGTCATGAAGGGCCCCCCGTGTGCCCCCTCAGCCGCCCCCCCAGCTGGGAGTTCGGCAGGAGTGAGGAGCAGAGGACCCTCCCTCGGGGCTGACAGACACCTGCCTCCTGTCCCTTCCCTCCCTTTGCGCACCTGTGGCCCCGGTACGCTGAGCTGCCACGCCCTTGCCCTGGCCTGGGGTGCCCTCCGCTGAGCAGAGCCCTCTGGCCCCTCAGACGTGGGCACCCAGCTCGCAGCCTCTCTCCTCGCCCCCCCTCTGCCTTCTCCCCCGAGCGGGGAGCAGTGTCAGAGCAGGAGCAGGTGCGGCTCTGCTCGTCTCTGCGCCCGTTTGCCGAGCCCGGGCCCCAGCGCTAGGTGAGCTCTCAGTTCACCTGTGTGTGTCACATATCCTGTGGGTGTGTGCTCGCCGGAGGGGACGGGCTGGAGCTTGCAGAGAAACGAGGAAGTCAAGACAGAAGTGATTCCCTGGGCTCTTCCGAGCTGGACGCATGAAATGAGAAAGTGGGACAAACGGGAGAAGACTGCGGTGCTGAAGAGTTCTGTCCCTCTGTCCCGTTGTCTGTTTCTCTATTTGTCTTGGAGACAGGAGCTCCCCTGTGTCGCCTGCGGCCTCCCCGGTGCCCTGGTTGGTTGAGCTCTCTGCCCTCTGTTAGTGCACAGATGATGCCCCCACGCCTGCGCCTGCTCCCGCCTCCGGGCGCGCCTCATCCCCCGATCCTGGGGACCCGCGTTCTTCAGCAAAAGTCACCTGAGCGCCCCCAAGCCCCCTGCACGCGGCACAGACTCACGCTCTCCTGTGGGTCTCCGGTGGTGTCGTGGCTGTGTGGGAAAATGCCCTTGCTTCAAGAAGGCACGTGTTCTAAGTATTTAGGGCTGAAGGGAAATGATAATCTGCTACTTAATTGGTTCAGCTAATAAACACAGAAATAAGACAGAGTACAATGTTTGCATTTGTTGCATGTAGGCGGTGGGTTTACAAGGGGTTTATTGTACTTTTCTGTATGCTTCCGCATGAACATGTTCTTAATAAAATGGATTTTTAAAAATTTTTTTTTTTTTTTTTTGCTGTGGGTTGGGGGCTCATTCTGTGAGCCTCCTGGCTCTGTCCTGGCCTTGCCTTTCCTCCTCGCCCTGTCCCCTCTGACTTCAGATATCTGCTTGCTTAAGCAGCGCTCAGCTCTCTGCCCGTGGAGAGCCCTTCTCTGAGAGCTGTCCCCGCCCGCTGTCTGCGGGACAGCTCCTCCTGGGTACCGGGAGGCACGCAGGCTCCGCACCTGCCCCTTTGATCCCGGGGTCCCAGCACACCTATCCTGTTATGGGACTGGGCAGCTGGGGCCATCCTGATCCCCCGCTCTGCTTTCCTTTCCATGCGCGCTTCACCACGTTCTGTTGCTTTAACTGGCTGGTCCTCTGGTCACTTACCTTGTGTGATCACCCCCAGCAGTGCCCTGGCCCGAGCCACTGCCCTTCCCGCTGGGCCCCTCTCCGCACTCTCCACTTGGTAGGCGTCCCCCCTTCCCCCTCCAGTCCTTCTGTCAGTGCTTTTTAAGTTCAGGTCTTATCAGACAGCACCTCCTGATGCCTTTCCGAGACTCCCCGCTGTGCTTGGGGTGGACGCCCCCCCAGTCTGTGAGTCCTGAGACCCTCCTGACTCCTGTGTCCCCCCACCCCCTACACCTCCCAGCATCCACACCCTCCTCCTGCCTGCCCCGTGCTCCTCTCTCTTCCACCAGATGCCCTCCTTGTTTCTTTGGCCTCAAAGCCCCTCTCTCCTCCCCAGTTCAGCCTTCAGGTCGGAACCCTGAAGTCAGGCGGCTGCCTCTCTGCCGCCCCCGTACCTGGGGCAAGGTGCCAGGTCTCTCAGGTAGCAGGTGACAGTAGTCTGCTGTGAGTCAGTCATGGCACAATGATCAGATCAGGTCCTGACAGAGAATAAGGGCTCCACAGGCGCAGTGGTGGTGGTCTGTCTGACGGCCGCACTCCTGACCTGGACTGTAAACTCCCAAGAGAGCAGAGTGGCGTCCAGACCAGTCAGTGTCCCAGCTCCTCTTCAACGTCACCCACACCCTGTGGTCCCTCTGCACGAGGCTGGCACGTTTCCTGTGCTTCCTGTTCATCAGATGACTTATTCCTCAGACCCCCCCTCCCATGAGGCGTATACAGAGACGGAAGCAGGCACAGAATGGCCAGGTCACCTGCCGGTGATCTGGGTCATCCGTTGCAGAGCTGAGGTGGGGACCCAGGCAGTCTAGCTCCATCACCTATATACTCTTCCCTGTTGCACTTACTGCCTTTGTAATTTGATCGTTAAATGTTTACCAAAGGGCTTCCCTTCCCTGGTGGCGCAGTGGTTGAGAGTCCGCCTGCCGATGCAGGGGACGTGGGTTCGTGCCCCGGTCTGGGAAGATCCCACGTGCCGCGGAGCGGCTGGACCCGTGAGCCACGGCCGCTGAGCCTGCGCGTCCGGAGCCTGTGCTCCGCAACGGGAGAGGCTGCAACAGTGAGAGGCCCGTGTGCCAAAAAAAAAAAAATTTACCAAAAATCTCAATGGAGTCATCAGCAAAGAATCCTTAGGAACTTGAGAAATCCTCATTAGAGGACTTGAAAAAGGAAATCCTAATAGAAGCATTGATGAGTTTTTTTTCTTTTAAATAACAGCTTTACTGAGATACATTTCAAAACCGTCAGTTACCTGTTTATTTTTGATTTTGAGGTTTGGGCCTTTTGCTTCAAGTCTTAGATGTTTGTAATCTGAAAGCAGTTTGTGACTAATGGCGTCTACTTCCCGTACCCTGTGAAGTAAGTATTTCTCATCACAGTTTATTCTCCGGAAGCTCTTTAAATAGCGTATTTGGGTGCCCTAGAATATGTCAGAACCCAGCAGTTCCTGACATGCTCAGAAATATTTTCAGCCCCAGAGCCCAAGCCGCTCTGGAAGGTCGGGTCAATGACTGCGGGGGCCGCTAGATGGCAGTACTGCCACGGCCAGAGCCGCCTGTCTGTGGTTCCCTTCAGGGGAGATAATCCACCTCTGCGCTTTGCAGAGCGAAGGTGGTGTTAATGTGCCCCATCCATTTTAATTTGAAAGATACAATTAATTAAATTAGGCATAAAGTGGATGTCATGGGAAACTGGAAGCTCACGGCCGAAGCACGGTCAGCTCCTGAAACGGCGCAGCCCAAGGTTCCGAGCCCTTGCGCCGCTTTGTGACACCAGTGGGCGAAATCGCCACCAGCTCCACCGAGTGGACAGTTTATAAAGTTTGCACCTGGTGGAAAAATACTTAGGTAGCCTGAATTTTTGTTAAGGGACTGGACCGCATAGTTTCACTAGAGAACATCTGATCAGACTATTCACATGAGGCTCAGAATATTGGTGTCACCATGTCAGCCCCAAAAGTTACCTGAAAAAGAAGGTGGCGAGTCCTCTGGAGGGGCTGCCCCGCCCCGGGCCTGCCACCCCTCTTGATATAGTTGTGCCCACTTTTATTTCAAGAAGATGGTTGATTTTTTTTTTTATTTATTTTTTACAGCTTTAAAAATAAGTTGCAGAATTTAGGTCTGGAAAAATTAATAGCTGCAGGTAACCACACAAGATATTACTGGCAGATGCAGCCAAAAATATATTTCCACAGAAAATTGGATTTTGCACATAAAAATTAGTAATACTAATAAAGACAGGTCATTACCAGTTTTAAGCCAAATAAGTAAACTCAAGGAGAGGTGGTGTCAGTGTGAATCTCGGTAGTTTTCTGTTTTTTTGGAGAGGCGTAACTCAGCTTCAGTGTAGCGGGCGCGCGACAGATTTGCTGAAATCATTCCTGCCCCTTCTGACCGTGGGTAGAGTCGCTGGTGCCAAGTGATTTACAGTCTGGTGGCAAGGTGTGTTTATATTTAAGCTGTGCCGTGGTCTAGATAATGAGAAAGATAAGAAATTTATAGTCCTCGGTGATTGATAGGATTACTGCCTTGGCATTAATTGAAAGCTGAGGGATCACAGCTGTGGGTTTAAATGGGGGGAAATTACTTCAAGTAAAGGGAAACTTTCTGATTTGCTTCTGAACATTTTAAAGGTAATTTTCCCGCTGACAGTCTGGTTGGTGATAGAAACAGTTGCTCCTTTCCGGGGCTTGGGTAATTACACGGAGATTATTATGGTATTTGTTCTGTAACCTCCCTATGGTAAGTGGTTGTAAGTGTGGGGAAAAATATTAAATACTGTGGAGTTTTTTAAATGGCTTTAGAAGTTTATGTGTAGAATAATAAAATTCTCTATGGTTACTCTTGGCTAAATATTCCCTGGGCTATTTAAGATGTTCATGGGGGAAACCAAACCAATAATGTCAGAGGCAAGCCTGTGACATTAGATGCTGCCTTAAAATTCCCACCGGTTGTGTTTCATCTGGGTATGTCTAAAGTCATCTCATAGACCTTCGCCAGCCTGTCACTTTTTAAACGTACCATTCTTGTTGAAGCTCGGTCTTGTGAAAATGTCTAAATTTTCCCATTAAGTGCTTAAAAAGTAATAAAACTACAGTCATTAGACTTCACTCATCAGAGCTGTATCAGTAGAAAGAGTCTTTGGTGCAATAAATCTGAGCTAGGGTTCCACATTCATATCCCTTAGATTCATTCCCTGGAAATGGACGTTTGAAGGTAAATGGCTTAAGTAGGGCAGTTTAAATTTTTAATACAATCTTATTGTAACTGTTAGCAAATGATTAAAGTGCAAAGGGGCCTTATATGTTTTGCAAGATTTATAATAAACGCCCTATGATGCCTTTTCTATGCTGAACTATAGGCGTTATGACAGTTAAATGCTTATAAAGGCCAGAGTGTCACAAATGAAGAGGCGCGTCTTTATTGGAGACTAAATCAGGCTTTCCGAGCGCAGACATCTTTTCAGGGGACACTTGTGAATTCCTGTCTTGTTAACAGTCTCTTCAGGTGCCAGGAAGCTGTCATAGCCAGGTAGGACCCAGCGCGCCTTTGAGCCGCTGCACAGCCGGCTGAAGCTGTTTGGGAAAATACACAACGGTAGTCTTCCCATGACCAGTTTGCTTTGGGGGATGTCAATGAGTCTTCTCATCAGATGGCCTTTTCTCTGGTGGAATGCCTCTAGTTTGTAAGGCGTTCCTGAATTCCTCTTGTGGGATCCAGAGGCTTAAAGCCTTGACTCGTGGCAGCTGTGACACTCTTCTTACCTTGTAGATCCAGTGACACAATGGGGTTCCTCTGACTGTCCACTGTTTGCCCGCTGGTGTTTGTGGATTTGGTTTAAGGCCTCTGACCGGACAGTAGGACTAGCTCTTCACTGAGGGGCCGCCTCAGCCAGGGAGAAGCAAGGATGGAGATGGGCAGGGTGCCCACCCCACCCGGGGCAGAGGCTGCAGTTCAAGGTGTAGAGCGCAGAAGGCATCGTCTTCTCCTTCATGGGCCTGAAGTCCCAGCCATTGTTGAGTGGATGGGTCATACGTGTGAAGGAGAGCTTTAGCTCCGATACATTCTGTCTCCCTCATGTTTGTATATTTGCCCATCAAAAGAGAAATCTGTTTTAAAGACAGATATCTTTATCATCTTTTGGCATTTATATAATTTTTGTTTGGAGGAAGAAAATAAATCCCTGGATTTTTTTTTTAAATAAATTTATTTATTTATTTATTTATTTATTTATTTATGGCTGTGTTGGGTCTTCGTTGCTACACGGGGGCTTTCTCTAGTTGCGACGAGCGGGGGCTACTCTTCGTTGCAGTGAGTGGGCTTCTCATTGTCGTGGCTTCTCTTGTTGCGGAGCACGGGCTCTGGGCACGCAGGCTTCAGTAGTTGTGGCACGTGAGCTCAGTAGTTGTGGCTCGCGGGCTCTAGAGCTCAGGCTCAGTAGTTGTGGCGCACGGGCTTCATTGCTCCACGGCATGTGGGATCTTCCCGGGTCAGGGCTCGAACCCGTGTCCCTTGCATTGGCAGGCAGATTCTTGACCACTGCGCCACCAGGGAAGCCCCCTTGTGTTTTCTGAACTTTCTCTGACAATGTCCTTAGTTAGTGTGTTAAATTTCCTGGGCTGTCATTGGCCTTTTACTCCTGTGTCAGCCACAGATGGATTTGGGGTGTCAGCAGTGAAGAGAGAGCATTCCTTTCAAATTACTTTCTCTAATTCTTGTGATAGATAATGATTTGGGTTATTAACTGGCACACATCTGAGTCCTTTTCATCTATTCATGTTGGGTTGTTTTTTCTCAGAATGAATTCCCAAAAGCTTTATTAGAAAAGCTTATATTGATATGTAAACATGCACGTCGTTCGTAGATAAAATGTCACATGTAGCAGTATCAGTGGAAGAATAATCTTCTTTCTTTGAATAACTTCATAAAACTCACAATCGGTTCCTTCTTTCTTTGTAAGTACCACCCTGGAAGGGTGCTGAAGTAGCAGGATTGTGTGTTTAACTTTTACAGCTTTCGACATTAAGATAACATGTTAAGATAACGTGTGGAAGTTGCACGGTGACTTTTGCCCATGTTAAGAGTCGCTGGGCACCCTGCAGCAAGGGAATAGGCATCGGGTAGGAGGCCACTGTGTTCAGCTCTAAGTGCTATGAATTGATGTTTTTATGTCACTGTTGAGTTTTTAACCTTTTCAGCTGTTGGAATACAGATGATAACTTTTTGTGACCTGCTGCTGTGTGTAGGTGGCGGTGTGAGAATCTAGTCTGAGATTCTGTGACTTGTTTTCAGAGTGTCCACTGTGGATTTTTTGTTTTAATGCCATTTTTCTCAGTGAGTTTGAACCGTGATGTCACCAAGGGTAACATTCCTCAGTTTTTGTTAATGAGGGATATTTTCTTAGGGTGGATTAAAGGAAGACTCCCATGTGTAGAAAGGGTTTTGAACTTATGGTCTAGAGAGTCATTATGACCTCTTATCTACAGCTGACACATATACCCCAGGTCAGATAAATTTAGAAATAGGTTCAAAAAATATGGACAGTTTGTTCCTTTTTCATTCTTGGCAGGACCAGAGAAGCTCATGGTAATTAGGTGTTAACTTTCTTTACGGTAGGAGATCGCCATCTTCTCGTAGGGACCTGTTGTGTTTCGCTGGGAAGAGATGAAGACCTTGTAATGAGCATTCTGCTGTTCAGTGCGGCAGTGATGGCGTTAGTTTGAAAACTTGTTGTTATGGATGTGTCCACAAAACACGACACCGAGTGAACAGCGGCATTCGTCGTAAATGAATGATTTCATTTATGTGGAGGTCTCCGACGGGCAAGACTAATCCGCGGTTAAAAAAATCAGAAGAGTGGTTTTGAGAGTGAGAGGGGCTGGCGGGAGTGGGTTTGGGGAAGGGGCACAAACCTTCTGAAGCTTCACAGCGATTTGAGTTACGTGACATTTGTCAGCTCCTGGAATGGTACAACCAAGATGTTCGCATTTCACAGTATGTACCTTCAGCCTCAAAAACAGGAACCTTAAACGGTTAATACGTGACAGTTAATTATGCACATGCTGAAGAGTGTAGCGGTGAAGAGCACTGATGTCTGCCCCATATTTGAAATGCATCAAAAAGTAAGATGGATGGATGGTGGGTATGTAATAAGCCAAGTAGAACAACATCTACAATTATAAAATCTAGGTGGTATGGGTATGGGTGTGCATGCTACATTTCCTTCCATTTTTTGTCCGCGGTTATAAGTGTGCATTATAAAATTTAGGGGGAAAGAAAAACAATTGTTATTCCATTTAAAATACTGTTGTTGGTATTTTGCGGTAAGATGGGTCCAGATGCACTGAATTTAATGTGAAGTACTTTCTCACAGGGAGAGTGTGCAGTATTACTGTGAGCTCTTTTTTTTTTAAATTATTAGGGGGAAAGAAAAACAATTGTTATTCCATTTAAAATACTGTTGTTGGTATTTTGCGGTAAGATGGGTCCAGATGCACTGAATTTAATGTGAAGTACTTTCTCACAGGGAGAGTGTGCAGTATTACTGTGAGCTCTTTTTTTTTTGAAATGAGGCTTTCCAGAATTAAAATGCATGCATGATTCTTGCAAGAATTTCAATAATTTGTAGAAACTGGCAGTAACAGGTAGGGATAGTTTGGCTTCCTCACAGTTTCTGAATCACAGCAGATTACAAATTCAGAAATCAATCAATATCCTCTGCCGAACTCTAATTGATTCTTAAACATGATTAGTCACAAAAGTGAAATCGTGATGGCAATGACCTCAGGTCTTCTACATGTAAATAAAATTAGATTTAGAGCCCTTTTAATTACCTGTGGTGCTGTGAGTAATTACGGTGGCAATGGATACACTTAATTTTTTGTTGAAGGAAAAAAACTTGCAAAAAGTTTCTCTGCACTGTGTACTTAACTCTTCAGTATCCATGATCTGTGGAAAAGAATGATCTAGGATGCTGTTTTTTAAATTTCTTAAATTAAAAAAAAAATTTTATTGGAGTCTAGTTGATTTACAACGTTGTGTTCGTTTCAGGTGTACAGCAAAGTGAATCAGTTATACAAACACAAAGCTGCACTCTTTTTTAGATTCTTTTCCCATAAAGGCTGTTACAGAGTATTGAGTAGAGTTCGCTGTGCTGTACGGTAGGGCCTTATTAGTTATCTATTTAGGGTGCTATATTAATTCTATGGAATCATATATCATTTCTTTACTTGGGCCCTCGAATTCATATAACTTAAATGCCTAATATTGCTGAAGTATCACGAAAGGCCAGACTTACCCACAGGAATTGTGTGTATTGGAGAGGGTAGGGTTCTGGGTGGCGGTGCCGCGGGTAAATGATAATAATTGATGGTTGGTGGGCAGAGCCTCACAGTGACTCAGTGCACACAGCCCTGTTGAAGACCAAGTGGAAATCTGTTTTGTCGTCTCATCCTTCTTCCTAATTGCATCACGATACATTGTATAATTCAACCTGTGTGTCACTGTCACTTCTTCCAAGGCATTTCATGCAAGGAGCACGGCGGCTGGCTCGTTATGAACAGAGCCGGGGAGAGAGGAATCATTTTCACAGGTTCCAACCAAGACATCTTCTCCCCCACTTTTAAGAAGAAAATGTCTTTTTTAATGGAGATTGTTGTAAGGATAATTCTTCCCGGAAATAGGAAAACAGCTTCAGTTGTGATAGATAAGTCCATTTTTCTTGAAAGTTAAAAGGTATCTGTAGGAGAATGTGTTTTGTGACAAATGGGGAGATTAAAGAAGTTTCTAAAACTCCCTTTTTTTCCTGTGAGCATGTGTCTCTTAACATAGGAAGCAAAGTAGACCTTCCAAATTTGGTTAAGGCAATATTAACCAAACTATATTAATTTATTAAAGAGAAAACCAATGATTGTACTTAACTGTATTTGTCTCAAGGTTCCCGATTTAAAAATCTACTTATGGCCTTTTTCTGTCTCATATATTTTCTTATTTTGGATGCTTTTCGTCTCCTGTTCCTCATTTATCTTCATCTCCTCATCTTAAATTTTCATGCAATTTCTTTAGCTTGAATCATCATTTTTGTGATTTTATCATTTCTTCTGGTGTCTTCTCTTTTATCGTGTTTTAAAATCCTTATCGCAGGCACCTTTTTCCTGTGTCACTTCTGTCTTTGTCATGGCTTGTGTTCTTCCGGTATCAATACATTTATTTGCATTTATCCTGGGTGTTTCTTTCACTTGACTCATAACTGTTAGTCTATTTTGTGACCAGTAATTTGGCCTTTTAAAAAAAAAATAGGGGGGGCTTCCCTGGTGGCGCAGTGGTCGAGAGTCCGCCTGCCGACGCAGGGGACACGGGTTCGTGCCCCGGTCCGGGA
>NC_041215.1:134393673-134406643 GCF_002837175.3 Physeter macrocephalus | reverse complement strand
GTGAGCCGTGGCCGCTGAGCCTGCGCGTCCGGAGCCTGTGCTCCGCAACGGGAGAGGCCACAGCGGCGAGAGGCCCGCGTACCGCAAAAAAAGAAAAAAAAAAAAAAAAAAAAGTGGGGGGGATCTAAAAGGTGAGTCCTGGAGCCTTCCTGGTGCAGAAAACACGGTGAGGCGCTTCAGATGAAAGCATCCAGGGTGCGCCATCACCTTCAGTGGGTGTCAGAAACATCTCTGCTCCGGAATCATCAGCTTTCTCCGCGAGACAGCTTGATGAGTTGAGAAGAAGTGACAGGTTCATTTTTCCCCCTCTTTGTTTAAGCCATTTATCTTTTAGATCCTTGTCTGCCATCTAAATTGTATTGCCAATTTATTGGGATCTTCACTTGCCTTGTCTTGAACGACACTGATTTGCATCCAACTTGAGAATGAGGGAGAGAGAAAGTTAATCATCTCTTGGCCTCTCGAACAGATTTGCCCTGGGTTTACTTGTGGCCTTTGGAATGTTTTCTAGTCCGAGTCTAGGTGCAGCTCCGTGTTCACCTGGGCCTTGGTGAGACTATCACAGTGCCCCAGTCCGGAAAGCTTCGCTCTTTGAAAGATCTTTAATTTATGCTTTTGGCACATCTTTCTACATTGGAGATTAATCTAAGCTCCGTCCCCTGCTTTTAAACCCTGCTGGCTTGTGTCAATTGATTATTCATTAAGCGGAGTCATAGTAATGAATGCTCAGTGAGCATCGAGTAGGTGGTACTCGGACTTGTAATCTTACACAGCACATCAGAGTGCAGCTCGAGGGTCAGGGTGACCAGTGACGTTCCAGCCCCTGTCCAGATCTCCGCACCTGTCAGAGGTACCAGCTCCCGCCTCCTGGAATCTCCCTTTGGCGATGCTCAGAGCCCATGGCCAGCAGCAGCCCCCTCCCTGCTCCTGGCTCGTGCGTTCTCAGACTCCTCGTCTTCTCCTGGCTCAGGACTGAGCCAGCGGGCACACATGCGCCCCTTGCTGCTGCGGCGGCCGCACACACACCACGGTTTTCTGTTTCGTCAGGGCCTGCCCTCACCCAGTGCTGATCGTTGCCGGCTCCTCAGGCAGGAAGCACGCTTTGATGTGCTTTGTGCTCCGGGTCATGCTGCCAAATTTTTCCTGCTGTTTTAAAATTTTAAAAACATTGAAATATAGTTGATTTACAATATTGTGTTGGTTTCAGGTGTACAGCACAGCAATTCAGTTACGCATATATATTCTTCTTCAGACCCTCTGTCCCTATATGTTATTACCAAATATCAAGTAGAGTTCCCTGTGCTGTGTATATAGTAGGTCCTTGCTGGTTCTCTATTATATAGGAGTGTGTATCTATTAATCCCAATCTCCTAATTTATCCCTCCCCGATGCCCCTTTCCCCAAATTTTTCTTGCTTTTAATGATTCCTCAGTGTCTATGTAGTCTATTCACAATTCATCAATATTTCCCTCTTGAAAATTATCCCCACTTTGATGTCACAAATACACACCTCTCTTCAGGGCGCTGTTAAAGCCCCGCAGCTGGTCCTGTACCTGACACGGTTGTTGAGGAAGGAGGCAGGTGCTGAACCTGAAACACTGGCGCGGAGTGAGAGGTTTGCGGGTTCTCCGCTACGATTGCCGAGTGCTGCTTCTTGAGACCTTAGTAAAAGAAGTCACGCAGGCTGTGTGACCATCTCTTCTGAAGGGCGCTCTCACCGCAAGCGTGTAAGGCCTCCTGGTCCCTGGTTCCTCAGTGGTGTGGCCGGCAGGCTGGTGTGGACCCCACCGTCTCCCGCATCTGACAGGTTGCCTGGCACATACTAGCTGCTCCAAGATGTGATGAAGGAATGGATCGTGAGTGAGGGATGCCAGAGGGCAGAGGGCAGACGCCGCCCCTGACCCATGGAAGGGAAGAGCCGACTCCGTGTATTAAACTTAAGAGGGCAGACTCGTGGCAGGACCGAGAGCGTCCTGGGACCAGCCTGGGTCACTGGCATCGATGCTGCACCCTCTGGCTCATGCACGCCCGGCAGGTGTCATCCTTGTCTCACCTGTGCCCAAGGGGAGGCAGGGGAAGGAGGGGCGGAGCCCAGATGTCTCTTCCCTCCCCCATTAGTCCTCTGAGAGTCACCACTCAGGTCTGTGGTGCTCATTTCCGTTTGGGGACCCTGGAGGCCCCCCTGGGTCCAAGCAGCACTGGCACAAGTGTGCGCTGGGTGCCTCGGACTTGTCCGGAGCATGAGCCCATCCCTGAGTGGGGCCCTGACTCTCCAGGCGTCCAGCAGGCGTCGGATTTGTGCCAGATGCTGGGTAGTATCATGTTCTTTCCTCTACACTCGGAGAGGAGAACCTGGAGTCTGCACAGTGATGGAGAGATGACGTGGTGAAGGTCTTAGATGAGGGTGCCGGTGGGCTCAGCGGGCTGGAGAAGGCCCAGCAATGTGGGCGGTGCTGAGGGAGGCCAGGCAGCACGAGGCGGGGGGGAGGACAGAGGGGACTGGAGGATCCCTCAGTGTCTGCAGATACAGCATCAGAAGGTCTGCTGGGCGTCCTGACGGTGCACAGGGCCGCTGGAGCCCGCGATGCCATCCCTGAGGGGACTGCGGGCAGTGCTGATTGGAATGCCTTCCTTCCTTCCTTCTAGCAGAGAGATGCGGGCTGAAGCAGAGTCCGGCCCTAGAAGTGCCACGTCCAGACCGGCCGCGGGCAAAACCAGCTGAAGGACATTTGACAGTGTGGTGTTGGGATGTGTTGAAACTTATTTTTCTTGAGAGCAGTGAATGTTCAAAGTCCTCTGCGTGTGGACGCAGGAACCCTGTGTCCTTTGGAGGCCTAGAACCCCAGCGGGTGGTTAGTGTCCTGGTGCCTGCTGCCCGCCAGCCCAACATCTGGGGCCGCTGGGACCCAGAGCCTCCCGTTGGCAGCTCCACTTTGGGACTTGGTTTTAAGAGAAAATTGTGCCGTGAAGAAACGCGTGAAAAAGGGATGTGGGTTTCTGGCAGGATGATTTGATGTTCCCCTGCCACAAAGAATAACTTTACATCAGAATTAGGTACACGTATAAAACACGTTGAATAGACCGTGTTTATTTATTTCAGCGTGAGTTTTTAAACATTTTATGTTTAAAACATTTTATGTTTAAAAACTCTTGCACTTTCTCTGGGAGGAAGAGGGAAATCCAGCTGCCTGGAGAAATGTCCCCTCGTTCTGAAATTGTGACATTAACGTCAGCAGCCGTGACTTTGCTCCATCCTGAAGGTAACTGTTCATTACAGTCGGCATTTAAATCCCCCGATTAATAGGAGCAATTAAACAGTAGCTTCATTTCCAGCAAATTAACAACCCTAATAGGTAATTGCGACGTAAATGAAGATAAATTTGTTTTAATACAATGAGATAAAAATACAGACAAGAACGGAATCTCAGATTAAGAATTCGGATTTCATTACTTCACAGAAAACTTGAAAGCTTCACTAGAAGAAATTAAAGAGAATTTGGCTTTTTAACCATGGCCTGTCTTGGCCTAGAAGGTTTTTTTTAAAAATATAATAGAAAGGTCATATTTTGTGCTCAGGTACACAAGGTAAGGGCACAGGGGTTTTGGCAGAGCTTCTCATTAGGTTTTCACCGACAAGGAACCAGAAAACAAATGCATGGGAGAGTGTTTCCTTTTCATGCACCCCTAAATTCATTTTATGACCGTTCAGTTACAGGGTATGTTTCCTTCCTTAATAATATTTGTTATAATTAGGAAACTATTCTGATGGTTTATTCTGATGGTTGTCTTGATGAAATGTGGAAGTGGTCAAGCCAGGCCTGTTTTTAGAATGAGAAACGTGTCCATACGAGAAGGATGGTTTGGAAGGGGACAAGTCGGCTTCGGAGAGAGCAGTTGGGTGATTTTAAAGGTAGTGGCAAAAAAGATGAAAGCTTTGCTGGAACAAAGATAATGAGTTTCTCCTTGCGGGTTGCCGTGCCGACAGGAAGATCTAACACACGTTCAAGAACAGGAGCAGCCTGTCTTTCTAAGGAAGATCGGCATACTCAGATTTAGGAACTGTAACTTAGAGTAGGTTAAATGTGCAAATCTGCTTTGAAAGTTTTTAAACTCTGGGGGTTTAGCTAACACTACATCAGTGAGCTCATATAACCTTAGAATAACTCCTTTTGGTAGCTTTGAATCATCAAATGACGTGTAATCAGCCTAGAATTCTATACCCCTTGAAAATATTAATCATGTGTAAGGGTAGAGTAACAGCAGTCTGAGACATGAGAGTCTCAAAACAGAATATCAGAGAGCCCGGGGTGCTACGTATAGACCACGGCCGCTCGGTCACAGCCCCCCAAATGCCCCCCACCCTGCGCCCACCCCTCCGCCCCCCATGCTTGCTTTCTCCACTGTCCAGGTAGAGATCGCCTGCATCTTGCAAACCACACAGACCAGGTGTCCTTCCAACGCCTGGATCTTGTCACTGGCCCATGAATAGCTTTGACAGCTCCCTGTTGCTTTAAGGATACGATCCACACTTTGCATGTGGGATCCTTAAACATGTGTTTCCAGCTGCTTCTCCGCCCCTGCTTCTCCTCGTGTCCTCACCCCGTCCCCATTGTTGATCCGTCTGTCCATTCATCGACCCAGTTGGTGAGTGCTGGTCGAATGTCAAGTACATGTCGACCCTACGAAGGTAAATGAAGCGTCCTGTGTAGCGTTTCCAGAGTCTCGTGGAGCTCCGTGGAATTGGCCCACCGTCTTGGAACGTGAGCTGACTGTATTTTCCGGTTGGCGGCTCAGTTCGGCAGGATCTCCACAGGTGTGGGGGCCAGGCAGGGCTGTGGGTCCCTGTGGTTCACTGATTGTCACTAAGCATCACACAACCCAAGAGGCCTTCGAGAAGACCCCTCTCCCCACTCCCCGCCTCCCTCTCTCTTTTTCATTTTAATGGTTTTTTTCTGGCATAGCTTCCTTTATTCCCAAAACGTCATATGAAAACAAATCTAGGAGATGGGTATAGGATTACCAACAACACAGACTACACCCCCTTTCACGTTCATTAACTTTGAGAAAAATTCCACTTCAAACTTTTTTTCATTCCTAAGTCACAAATTCAGAACTACATAGATAATTTGGTAATTAATGTCTACTTAATTAACAAGATAGTTTAATCACTCAACTGTAATTTAAAACTGAGTTGAGACATTAGGGGACCTTTTATTTGTTACTGGAAAATTTACAATCCCTGGTGGTTTTCATTTTTTATGGGGATTTGCCTGGTAAGCCCTCCAAGGTTCTAATGGAAGAGCCTTTCAATGCAAAGACAGTTAATGTTACATTTGGGTGGTAGCACCAAAAATAGAAATAGAACAATGGCATGAACCCCCAACCTCAAATTGTGCTTTTAAAATGTTTTTGTGGAGCAAAATTAGAGTCTCATGCTCGTTGATTTTCAGTAAGTGTGTCTATTATAAACGTTTAAAATATTACCGTAATAGATTTATCGTTCATACTTAAATTCCTATCTAACATTGTTTACGCAGAACCGCCACCCCGTGTTGGCCCCAATGGCTACATACGGCTTTTCCTAGTAGCTGAAGGATCGTCCGCTTCCTCAGATTTGGCTCGATTCACACCAGGTTTCTATTTGGCATCCATCTGGGACTCTACGTCATCAGTCAAGTGTACATGCTTCCAGAGTGCCACCCTGAGCTGCGGACCCCACTTCGCCCCAAGCCCCAGAGTCACCCGCTCCCCGGCACTGCCCGAGGACGGGGGGCTCAGCTCTGCTCATTCCAGAAGGGGCCGTGCTGCTCACACAGCAGGGCTCACACAGCGGAAGCTGATGTTGTATGGGGCGTCATGATGGGGAATGTTCAAAAGCAGATCATTACAAAGCTGGTCGATGAGTTCAGTCCCCTCTGCCTCAGTGAACAGGGGCCAAAGGGACGTGAAAGGGCAGCCAGTTTGTTGCCTGATGGAGAAGCCTCTGCTCCTTCAAGACCTGCACGGGGAGAAGGTTGGGTCGTAGGAGCCGAGTAGATAAGGAGTGAAGAAAGGATGGGGCAACAGGGACCACCCAGCGGAGCACTTGAGCGGCTCTCAGTGGTCCTGTCTCTGGTGAAACCTTGGAGCGATTGGTGTGGGATGCAGAGGACCTTGCTCCTGGCTTGGGAGCTGCATGAGGCTAGAGACCGGGTCACCTGCCTCTTCCCCTGCCTCCCCTTCCTTCTCTGGGCCCATAGGTGGCTCTTCAGACGTTTCTGTTAATTGACTTAATTCAAGTAAATCATTTAAACCAGAGAAGATATCTTGCTGGTTAAATTACTCACACTCATTAGACTTTACCAAGAATGTCATAATCGTTCATGCAATTTTAAAAAGCTTAATTTAAGTGCTTAATTGTGGACGTTACCGATGCCAGGTGGTACCACGCAAGAGGAGTGTCGAAGACACCCCCGTCCTGGGGCCTCGCCCTGTAAGTGGAGATCGGGAGGCCAGGACCTGATGTGAACGGTGACGCGTCGGGTGTGGGATTGTTAGGTAACCGCTTATCGCACAATGTGCCTGTGCGCCAGGCGCTAGGGGTTCAGGGCTGAGAAGTGGAATTTCAGCTCTTCGGCGTGGCCCTGACCCTGCAGGTACGTGTGCGTGTGTGCGTAAACGTGCAGCGGATCTCAGTCAAGGCCTGGGTGAAACACGGAGCTGGTTGTGTTAGCGCCTTTGGTATTTGGGATGCAGGGTCTCCGTAGAGGAACCTCATGGTTAGAGAGGAAGGCTTGCCTAGGAGAAGTGATGCTCAAGATACGGATTCTGAGAAGGAATTGGCCATGAAGAGAAGGGGAAGCATGTCTGGGCCGTGGTGGCAACGTGTGTAACAGGATTCAGGGAGCACACGTTGTGGCATCTGCTGTGGGTTCTGTCCGGCTCGGAAGTGGGCAGTGAGCCCGGGGGCCAGCAGCGAGGCTGGAGGGGGGTCGTGTCCGGTTGGGCAGGGATCCTTGTCCTCCCTGGGGTTCAGAACCAGTTAAGGAATAAGACCCTGGAAGATCGGATGACTACTTTTTTTTTTTTTTTTTTTTTTGCGGTACGCGGGCCTCTCACTGTTGTGGCCTCTCCCGTTGCGGAGCACAGGCTCCGGACGCGCAGGCTCAGCGGCCACGGCTCACGGGCCCAGCCGCTCCGCGGCACGTGGGATCCTCCCGGACCGGGGCACGAACCCGTGTCCCCTGCATCGGCAGGCGGGCTCTCAACCACTGCGCCACCAGGGAAGCCCAGGATGACTACTTTTTATTGGTAAAGCTGTCCTGGGAAACGAAGCTTATCTGGGCTTCCTTCTGTGGGAACCAGAATCAAACAGACGTGCCCGTATGGTTCCAGGCAGCATGGGAGCCCCAGACCGAAGGGATGGAGAAGGGACAGCCTGTCCCAAGCCGGCCATCACCTAAGTCACTTGTCAGTGGGTCGGGCCTTCACTGGAGGGCTTGGGAAGAGGCCAGGAGTGTCTGGGTCATGGGAGCCAGGATCCATGGGAAGTAATAACAGGAGGGGAGAAGTCACCCCTCCCAAGCATGAAAGAGCCCCATTTTGCTGAGAAATTTCGGCTCTGACGTCTGTCTGGTGACGGGAGCGTTGGCAAACTGTGAACGGGACAGGGCCCGTGAGAGTCGCCTTTACGGAGGTCGCCCTGCAGTGTGTTCCTTGGGTGGCAGTGAGGAGAGGACAGCTTTGGAAGCTGCTTCAGAAACCAGCCGCGGGCAGGTGAGGTTTGGGTCGAGGCATTGGCAGTGAGGGTGAACTGAAGAGAAATTGTGGTGGCAGAATCGATCTATTCTGGCTCCTCTGTCCCTGCCCTGGGGTTGCTCGGGTGGTACAGAGTTAGAGGTGAGGCCCAGCTTGGGCCACGTGGACACTGAGGTGCATCCAGGGGCAGGTGTGGTGTTGCTTACTGGGTACACGGTTCTCGAAGCGGGAAGGGCACAAAGCTAAGGCTTGGGAGAAGCCATAGGCAGGGAGAGGAAAGGGCCAAAGAAGGAAGCCTAGAAGCACCCACGTTCAAAGAACCGGCGAAGGAGGCTGAGAAAGAGGCTCCAGCCAGGGGAGGAAACCCAAGAAAGTCAGCGTCATGGGAGGAGGAACCATCAGCGGTGCCTAGGGCTGCCCAGAGGCCAAGAAGGATGCGGCCTGGCCTCCAGTGGGTCACCAGCGACCTTGGCCATGGCAGGTCCAGCCTAGGGGTTGGAGGCGGAAGCCGGGTTGCCGTGGTCAGCAGAGCAAGGGAGAGTCTGTGAGGGGACCGGGCCAAAGGGTACACATTCCCTGTCCCGGGAGCCGGTGCTGCCTTGCCAGGCGGCAGTGTTTGGCGCCGTCACGGGGGCCGACGGAGTGTCTGAACCCCTGTTCTGCTGCCGGTCCCCCTCTGCCTTGTTTTCCTCAACTGCGAGGATTAAATGACTCAGTAGGCGGGAAGTGCAGACCGCTGGCCCATCGTTCAGGTGTGAGGGGAGAGGGAGGGGAGGAGGAGGCCCCCTAGTTACCTGGTGAGAGGTGGGCCTGGTTCCCTTGGTGGGACCAGACTCGTTCTCTCTCCTCCTCCTTGAGTGCAAACGATTTGAGAAACAAAGCAGAAGCAGAAATCGGGCGTTAGGCCAGGGTTTAATGAGGTCTTATTCGCGAGCTCTCCGAGAGTCTTTATTTTTACAGACTAATTCAAAGGTGCCATTTATCATCTGTCCAGTAGAGAATTTAAAATTTGTGGGGAAAGTAAATGTATAACTCGCTTTCCTTGTTGCTTCAGTTTGTCAGTAAACTTCTTTCTAGTTGAAGAGTGGAAATACGTTTCTGAAAGTATACGTAAGGGTACGGCTAAAAAAGAATGATCTCAGAGTCCTCGCCCAGGTCAGGAAGGGGCCACTGCCAGCCCCCAGGAGCCCCTCATGACTCTCCTAGACACCAGCAATTTGCTTGCTTGGTTTTGAAGTTTCTACACTGTAACTGTAGATATGGTTAAAGGGGCTCGTTAAAGGGTATGTTTTATCTATTACCCAAATAAAATTTCAAAATTTTGGAGGGAGTGATACACATTATTCATTCATTCATTCGTTTATACTTTTTTGCCTTCCAGTTTTATTGAGATATAATAACATATCTATGTAAAATAGATACAAAATTAAAGAAATAGAAGTTTTTTACCTTTGATGAGAACTCCTAGGGTTTACGGCCCTATCAACTTCCATGTATAACCTACAGCTGTGTTAACTATTGTGCATTTATCATGCACATTACATCCCCGGGAAGGGACTTTTAAAATGACACCAAGTACTAGTATTGCCGTATCAGGTTAATAAAATTGGTGGGGTGTCTGGTAAAAGAGCAGACATTTTCCGTATCTGCCAACGACAGCATTTCAGACTTAGGCTTAGTGCCTCCGGCAACTTTATTGGAAAGCAAGTCACCAAAATAAGAAAAACATCACACCTCGATGTTAAAGAGTCCAGATTCTTTTAAGTTATCTCAAGTGATTGTGTTTCTGTTTTCTCATTCGTGCATTGCATGTATTTATATAAAATACGTGACGTATTCATTTGTGAAATGATCCAATGCAGACAAAGACTCAGTGATTATAAAAAATTTCCCAGCCAGTGTAATGTGGGGTGTAAGTAATATTCATGTTCTAAGTCTCCTGACATTTAAATGTTCCAAATATCAGGAAAAGTTGATGATTATAGTTAAAAGAGAACTGTACCTCCCTGCCCCTGGCACCCCGTATCCCTTGAGTTGTTACTGGGGCGGGGGGCCCTTCCACTCACACAGCCCAGCCCAGGCCTGTGGCCCGCAGTGGGCCGGGGGCTTTTCACTGTGGAGGAGAAGGTGGCCTAGCCTTACAAAACAGTCCCTTTACCTCCTTTTCCTTCTGAAGTCAGATACTTCCGTTGTTCTTTATGAAGTGTCCCCCACTTTTATGGGTGATCCTGTAACTCCTAAAGCAGTCTATGTATTTTTGCACAAAATATTTGTAACTCATTTTTTCCTTTCTTCCATGTGTGTGTAGACATAAAAATTATGGGGAAATACAACAAATAGGGTTGAAGGTTCTAGTTAAGTTTAAAAGAATGCTACCAGTTATTAGCAGTTGTGACTTCGTTTTTTTTTTTTGTAATAAATGTGGCCAAGCAATAATTCAGTGGACAGAAGAACTGTAGCACTTAACGTGTGGTTCACACTTTGCACAGCCCTGTTCTGTGAGAGGGCTTAATGGGAAAAGGTTCTCTCTGCCCATGAACTTGCTCTTTCTAGCCTCCACGTGGGAAGGAGGGAACATTCATTTGCATTTGGAGTTCCATAAAATGAGGATTTTAATAACGTATTTGACTTGTCTTAGAAAGTTTCTCAAATCTCCCCTTAGAGCAGAAAACACTTATAGAAAATGTCTGTGAAGTTCTCCCAACAGCTTCGCCCTGTTAAATTCTGACATTTGTGTTTTTTCCATGAGATTTAAGGTGAAAGTCAGTATGGTCATCCAACTGAATAGTGACTCTGAGGCCAGGAGTAGTTGAACATCAAAAAAAAAACCTTTTGCTCTTTTTCAGAAAAAAAAAAAAAAAGAAAAAAAGAGAGGTAAATTGGCAGTCACCCAATCATGATTTTAAGTTAATTTACTTTTGGTTTGGGGATTTCAGTTCACCTATAAGACACACGTTTTGCGGCTGTTGGAATCTGATCCTAGGTTTTAGTTTTGAGTTCACATAATGATTTTTAAAATATTCTAATGTGCGTCTTCAAAGACCCCAGATCGATACGCCAATGGTTTTGAAATGACAGAGTGTTGGCGATATTCCTCTGTAATTTAAACGTGATTAGCTGATGAAGGTTATGATCAATACACTATGGGAAGATAAATTAATTGATATCATCCTTTCAGGATGATAAGAGGCCTATCGGAGGTAGGATGTAACTAATGAAGCTGCTTCTGCATCTCTGTGAGCCATTTTTTATATATTTCATTTTCACTTAATCATATTTATACTATCATTCATTTACATGAAAGCCATAAGCTGTGGGCAAACCAGTTCCTTATTAAAATTATGTTCATTTGGAAAAGAAATGATCTGCGGACACTGTGTGTGCTCCTTCTATAACGTAAGCTATTGCTGGGGACGGTGGTGTGTTTCCTTTGCGTGGGTATTTTTTAAATCAGCAGCCTATCTGGACAAAGATAAGGACTGACTATCACTGAACTTAATTACAGCTATTCCCCAAAGACACACATCTGTTCAAATGAAAGCTGTAGTTATTCTCCTGTAGTGACACCTATTGGTGTAGGAAGAGTTTTCTAATCGTTGACTTCCTTTCCAGTTAAGTCCAATATGCTTTATCAGCCAGCCTATTTGCCAAGAGAAGTTATGGCTGGTTGAATTCAGATTTGTATTGATTAAGATAAACTCCCAATGTGTATAGCCATATATTTAAATAAAAAAAGTCTTTGACATAATTACATGTCCTTGAATATAATTCTATGCAGTAGCCTGTAGAGTTAAGAGTAATTCTTTAGGCTATGCAAAAAAATAGATTTTTGATTTTCCAAAGAGTTTGGTTTAAATTACCCTGTCTTGTTTAGGATTATTTTTGCTGCAAGTAACTGGGGGAAAAGTCCTATTATTAGAATAATATAAACAAGAAAGGTGTGTATTTTTGTGTTTTACATATAAAGCGTCTGAGGTTTGCACAGGGCTGCCGAGCCAGAGGCCTAGCCCCTAGAAGGGGCTTGTGTCCCACCAAGTGTGGCTTCCTTCTGCAAGATCGCTTCCGGAGCTACAGCCAACATATGTGCTTTTTACACAGCAGGAAGGAAAAAGACATAAGGAAGAAACGGGCCAGGGGCAGCTCTCTCACGGATGTTTCCCGGATGCCGCCATGTGACCCTCCTGCTCCCATCCCATCGGCCAGAGCTCGCTTGCATGGCCACATTTAGCTGGGGTGCGAGGGGATGGACCCGAGGAAGCTCCAGGAAATGTCATATCTATTCTGGTAGTCCTGTGCCCAACTAAAAATCAGGAATTCCGTTACCGCGGATGAAGGGAATAGTGGATAACGGAGACAGCCCTCAGTCCCTGCCACATTCCCTCTGTTTGGAAACCAGCCTCACGTAGACTTCTTCTGTCTTCCCGTCCACTAGTTGCCCAGAAGATTGTTGCCACGAGGAAGAAGCAGCAGCTGTCCATCGGGCCCTGCAAGTCCCTGCCCAACTCTCCGAGCCACTCATCTGTCTGTTCCGCACAGGTGTCTGCCGTGCACATCAGCCAGGTATGTTGGTCCCGTGAGAGGTTGGACTGAAAAGCAGGTCAGAACCCAGGAGGGCACACCTGCCAAATAGTGTTCTCAGCCAGCTCCAAGGTGATTTTTTTTTTTTTTCTTTTCAACTTTATAAATAACAGCATGTCGGTAATTGACTTAACATCTCCTTCAGAAACTGCTGTGGCCAAGTGGTTGTTATGGGAAGCATTCTTTAATATTCCCCGTCTTCATGCTGCCTGTGTTACGAGGCATGCTGGCTGGAGTGGAGGTGCGGGGTGTCCGCTGCCGTCTCTGCCGTTGATTTAAATGACCCCACGTTGGCCCTCATTCTCGTCTGCTTGTAGGTTGGGCAGTTGTGGGTGAATCTCAGTGGCCAATCCTACAATATGCTTCAATGTGGTAGCAGCCCTCGGTTACAATTCCCATCTCCCTTAGGCCCTACGGAAACTCGTATCTTTCCATTGCAACATTTTGCTGATTACTTGGGAACAAACAATGTAATTGTCACTTTGAAGAACCTAACCAAAAACCCAGTAAGGAACTGTTGGCTTATTTTTGCCTGCCCGTGTGTCTTCGGTTAACATTTCTCAGGGGGGTGTTATATTGGCACTCTTTAAAGAGATGTAGCGAGGGCTTCCCTGGTGGCGCAGTGGTTGAGAGTCCGCCTGCCGATGCAGGGGAC
>NC_041215.1:134379316-134393577 GCF_002837175.3 Physeter macrocephalus | reverse complement strand
AGAGAGAGATGTAGCGAGAAGGTTTGGTATTGTGCTTTTGGTAGCTTCAAGAGTCAGGAAGTGCGTTTACAGTGGGGTCCTGTGAAGGCACGCTCAAGGATGTTAAATCTCACTCTAGGCATCTATAATTCTCTCTGAATCTTGAAGTATCTTCCAGAAGCTTTCACATTTCCAAGAGGTCATTTTCTTCTTCTTCTTTTTTTTTTTTAAATGAATTTTTATTGGAGTCTAGTTGATTTACAATGTTGTGTTAGTTTCAGGTGTCCAGTAAAGTGAATCAGTTACACATATACCTATATCCACTCTTTTTTTTTTGTTTGTTTTTTTTTTGTTTGTTTTTGTTTTTTTTTTTTTTTTGTGGTATGCAGGTAGATTCTTTTCCCACAGAGGTCATTACAGAGTATTGAGTAGAGTTCTCTGTGCTGTACAGTAGGTTCGTATTAGTTATCTATTTTTATATATAGTATCGTGTATATGTCAGTCCCAATCTCCCAATTTATCCCTTCAAGAGGTCATTTTCAAAACGCGAGTTTGGGTTCTACTGGACAAAATCGCACTCTTCCTCCTTCTAATCTGGAGCAGTGAAGGGACACTGTAGAAACCACGTAGTTCAACCATCCCCTTCCCTTTTCAGAGGAAATAGGAAGTAATGACATTTTAGCTCTCAGTTTGTTTAACATTTTTACTGAAGTATAATTGCTTTACAATGGTGTGTTAGTTTCTGCTGTGTAACAAAGTGAATCAGCTGTGCATATACATATGTCCCCATATCCCCTCCCTCTTGCGTCTCCCTCCCACCCTCCCTGTCCCACCCCTCTAGGTGGTCACAAAGCAGCTGGCTGATCTCCCTGTGCCATGCGGCTGCTTCCCACAAGCTATCTGTTTTACACTCAGTAGTGTATAAGATCAGACGAAAGAGACTTCTCTGTCTGAAGTCGCTTTTCTTAGACAAAACGATGCTGGGCTGATCGGTCTGTCCTAGGAGGAGGCCGTGCCTGCTTGATGCTGACCCCACCGTCCGGGCCGCGCCTCCGTGCGACCTGCTGGCTTGTGGGTTGTGACCCCACGCAGGTGGCGGGTTAGGCTCCTGGGGCGTGTGCTAACGAAACCTTGGCTTTCGATCATTACAGACGAGTAACGGAGGCGGCAGTCTGAGCGACTACTCCTCCTCTGTCCCGTCCACGCCGAGCACCAGCCAAAAGGAGCTGCGCATTGACGTGCCGCCCGCAGCCAACACGCCCACGCCCGTCCGCAAGCAGTCCAAGCGCCGGTCCAACCTCTTCACCGTGAGTGTCCCGCCGTGGGGCGGGGGGGGCGGGAATCGGAGCCTGGTTCCTGCTCACCTAGCGGTCCCCTGGTCGCCGGGTGGCTCAGCGACAGGTGCAGCATCCAAAGCAAATTAACGAGAAGAGTGCTGAGTTCTGTGGAGTTCTCAGAAAATTATAGGAGGCCGAGATGCAGATGTTGAGCAAAGTGGGGCTGTCTCAGTTGCAGGGAGTCCTGACATGTGTCAGAAATGAAGAGCAAGGGGTTTGTATAAAGGTCTCTGTTATCCTGTGACTTTCTTGGTCTCTGGCTAAAGACTTGTCACGTTAGATCCGTGGAGGTGATGAGACTCTGCCAGAATTCCCCAAACGTGCGCGTCAAGCCTTTCAGATGAGATGTATAAAGCCGTATCAATGCACAGACCCCCTTCTCCTCAGGCTGGAGCACTGAGGACTTAGCTCAGGGTCCTTAGCAGCTCACAGACAGAAGCCAGTCCACTTGGACTTTTCTTCGGAACCGTCTGCGGAGCATTTTGAAACTCTGCATCAGCTCTCAGGGCTCAGGTTTACGAACTCGAATCTGTGCATGGGGCCCAGGCGTGTGTAGTTTTTAAAAGTTCCCTGGGCAGCTGGGATGCAGAGAACCCCTGAACTACAGAGGACACAAAAGTGCTGCTGCCCTGTCCCTTCCCTTATATACAGCAGACATTACCAATCAATCATGGAATGCTTTGCAGTGGAGCCCAGAACTCTGGGCCACAGAACTTCAGGCAGAGCTGCTACTGCCGTGTGACTGGAGTCATTTGATTTGAGAAGAGCACTTTCCCTCCTGGGACTAGGTCTGTGCATTACAAGTGTATGCTTTCAAAGCAGGGGTTCTCAACCAGGTGGTTTTGCACTCCCAGAATTTCGGCCATTTCTGGAGAAAGTTTGAATTGTCTCAGCTCAGGAGTGGGAGTGGGTGTGGTCCTGCAGACATCTCGTCTGCATAGCAACCATGGAGCTGCTAAACATCCTGCGATGCACAGGCCAGCCCCACAACAAAGAGGTCTCCAGCCGCCAGTGTCAGGGTGCCCTGTTGTAAACCATTTGACTTCTCCTCTTGCTTGATTATTGCTGACTTAGATGCAAAGAAGTTCAGTATTTCCTGGCTTAAACTGAAGGAAGATTCTGCAGGGGTGGCTGCAAGTCTCTTATCTGACCCATTGCCCTTACTTGGAGATGGCGTTCTTTCTTTCATTTTTTAAAGCAGGGGTTCTCAACCAGGTGGTTTTGCACTCCCAGAATTTCGGCCATTTCTGGAGAAAGTTTGAATTGTCTCAGCTCAGGAGTGGGAGTGGGTGTGGTCCTGCAGACATCTCGTCTGCATAGCAACCATGGAGCTGCTAAACATCCTGCGATGCACAGGCCAGCCCCACAACAAAGAGGTCTCCAGCCGCCAGTGTCAGGGTGCCCTGTTGTAAACCATTTGACTTCTCCTCTTGCTTGATTATTGCTGACTTAGATGCAAAGAAGTTCAGTATTTCCTGGCTTAAACTGAAGGAAGATTCTGCAGGGGTGGCTGCAAGTCTCTTATCTGACCCATTGCCCTTACTTGGAGATGGCGTTCTTTCTTTCATTTTTTTTTTTTTTTCCCCTTTGGCGGCACTGCAAGGCTTGTGGGATCTTGGTTCCCCCACCAGGGATTGAACCCGGGCCCTCGGCCGTGGAAAGCATGGGGTCCTAACCACTGGACTGCCGGGGAATTCCCTGAAGATGGCGTTCTGGAGGGTGAACGAGGCTACCAAGTACGATAGATCCCCCGTCCCTTTCCTACCACGTTCATAACAGTTTTCCCATCAGATAAGTCTTTAGTGCCAAGGTCTGTTGCCAACAGCAAACACCCGCTCCTCACAACTCTCCCCTTCCCTTTGCTCTTTGCCCTGTGCCATGTGAGTTCTGGCAGATGCTGCTATTGGAGGGCCAGACTGAGGATCAGACAGGCTCAGACCCTGTCCTGCGCTGCCAGCGGCTGTCTGACCTTGGGCAACTTACTTAATCTCTCTGAGCTGGAAACAACGGTAGTTGTGGTGGGGCTGCTAAGAAGATTCCCTGTAGGGGTGAAGATTCTTTGTGGCCTTGCTTTCATTTTTATCTCACCACCACTAATGTTATGGAATGATTTCTCTTAATGCATAAGGAAAAGTAGTTGTAGAGGGCTTCCCTGGTGGCTCAGTGGTTAAGAACCCGCCCGCCAATGCAGGGGATGCGGGTTCAAGCCCTGGTCCGGGAAGATCCCACATGCCGTGGAGCAGCTAAGCCCGTGCGCCACAGCTACTGAGCCTGCGCTCTAGAGCCTGTGAGCCACAACTGCTGAAGCCCGCGCACCTAGAGCCCGTGCTCTGCAACAAGAGAAGCCACCACAATGAGAAGCTCGCGCACCGCAACAGAGAGTAGCCCCCGCTCGCCGCAACTAGAGAAAGCCTGCGCATAGCAACGAAGACCCAACGCAGCCAAAAATAAATAAATTAAAAAAAAAAAAAAAGAAAGTAGTTGTAGGGCTGTGTAATAGATTGTGAGAGAAGTACTTAGGTGTCTGCAAAATACAGGTGAATATCTGATGTGCGTAAATCTGTACATGAATAAGATGCTTTACTGTGGAATTTCTTCAGACATACCGAGAATAACAGCAGTCACCAAAGCAGCACTTCTGGCTTATCCAACACCTGTAACACTTCTGTACGCCCAGGTGGGGTCTTCCAGTTGAGAAGGTGTCACCTCCCAGAACAGGCTGTGCACTGACTCACGGCTCAGTGGACCTGAGAAGCCCATTGCCGAAGATGCAGAGAGACTGGGTCGTGAGCAGGACAGCAGCGTAGCGGGGAGGGGCGGGGGCTCTCGACCGTGGACCAGAGTATCTTCTGTATCTTTGCCGCTCCTTCTAGGCTGTGGCGGGAAGAGAGAAGGCTCACGACACCTTCTAAGGGTCACCTTTCCTGGTCACTGGCTTTGGTTTGTGTTCAAGGTGAGAGGTGAGAACCAGGAAGTCTCTTCAAAATGGGGTTGCTCTGACACATGCCCATCCCCACCCTTAATAAGGGCAGCCCTGGGGTTGGAATGTGCCGGAAAATAGTGTCCCGGCCCCGGCCCACTGGGTAACTGACAAAGGAGACAAGTTTAAGGCAGGAAGGAGCAAAGGAACCGGTAACTCGGGTAATAAACGTTCCCTTCCCCTCTGCTGTCTGCGCAGCTGGGTTCTGTTTTCTATCAGGGCTAGTGTTATGGGAGCTAACCCACGTTCCAGAGCAAGCAGATTAGAGACCGGGGGGCTCTGCCCGCCCGGAGGAGAGCGGAGACCCCGGGGCGAGGGGGCACTCTCCCTGCTGCTGGAGCGGCGCACACGTACGCACCGCCGCCGCGTCCAGGCACCCGGGCAGAGGCCAGGGGCGCAGCTGTCCAGGCCGGGTGGGGCAGTGCCGGAGCCAATAAGAACTCCTCCTTGTGGTGGCTGAAAATCCTCATTTATTATGTCATAATTAACGGAGCTAGTGATGCGGGGGCCTGCCTGCGGCCCTGTGCGGGATCGGTGCTTGATCTCTTTAAGGGCTGGGAAATGGTCTGAGAGTAAATACACCCTTTTAGAAATCGAATCTGGCTGCTCGGCTGCCATTAGCGGGAACAGGAATCAGGTCATGGAGGAAGCTAACTCCACAGCGGGTTTGCGTCACGGCGTTTAAGGAAAAGACGGCTGAGATCCTGTATCTTCGTCATTACTGGGTTTGACATTGAACAAGGCGATGATGGTGGTGGTGGTGGTGCCGGGTGTGGGTGTTGTAGGTTGAAGATCTTCGAAGTGTCAACTCCACTAGATGTCAGTGTCACCCAAGGAATGGCAGGAAGCAAATTAAGTTTGAAATTGTAGCCACTTAGGAAACTAAATTCTCCTTGTTTCCGGTTTGCATCTGTTCTTAAATATGTAAAATTTCGTAGACTCTTCATCCCTGGCAATTATTGGTAGTTACTGGCTTAAATTGGCAAAAGTGTATTTATTGAAAAGCGTGCATTAGGAGGACAGAAGTGCCATATGCCAAACAATCCTAGTGAATAAAAATCCACGCAGGCTGGGACAATAACGCCCAGAGGAGGGAGCTTTGTCCCCCTCATTTATTAGACCCTCATAAAGAGGCCAGAGTTAATTAAGTAGTACACACGCCGTTTTTCAAATAACGTGCTTATGAATTGTATAAACTTCGGATCTGATGACCTGTAAAGGTACCACTCTGGGCTCACACTCTTCAGTCCCAGATGTTTCTGCTGGCATATACACAGGTGCAGAAATAAGCAAAAATCTTAAGCAAAAATAAATCACACGCACCTTTTACAAAATAGTACAAACTTAAAAAAGTCTCTCCTGTAGTAGCAAATTATGTGTTACATTGGCGGTAGGAACGGTACTTCACTGATAAAAAAGCTAAATTATATCCTATCTTGCTTATTTCTTTGAGAAAAAAATCATTGTTTTGAGAAAAGAAATATTCAAAGGCTATCTCCATTCACTTCCTGGTTCTGTAATATTGGCACTTAGGATGATTAGTTTAGTAGCCCTAATTTACATGTTTTGTTAGGACATACTTTCAAACATATAGGAATTTAAAAAAACACATGCATGTACTCACCGTGCAACTCAGCAAACACAAGCATTTTTCGGCCACTGCAGCGGTTACTTCTTCTAGAAATAGCCCAGTCACAGATAAACTGTGCCCCTCCAGAATACATCCCCCTGACCCCTGGTCCAGGGATCGGCATTCACTTGGATTTGGTGTCTATTATCTGTATCCATGTCTTAAACTCATTCTAGTACGTGTCCACAGTTGTACGTTGCTTTGTCTGTTTTCAAGCTTTATGATCCTGGTGTCACTTACATGGTATTTTTTAAAGCTTACCATATAATGCCGACACTCCGAGACAGAGCCAAGCATACCCAGTAACCTAAGATTGTGAAAAAGGCATAGCCCAGCTCATAGAGAAGCTCTGTAAAAATAAGGCAGCAAAATGGATAGTCTAAGTAGACCTGTTTGAATGGTATTTTGTCTTCTGTAGAGAAGGGGAGCGTGGATCCTATTATATGTGTTCCAGCAGCCTTCGACTTACTCATCAGTTAAAAAGGGGAAAGCAGGTTTCTGTTTAATAGTGAGGGCTCCTGTCAGCGATGCCCCCTGTCCTTGTAAGCAGGCAGCTGATGGGGTGCCCCTTCACGGCTTCTTTTATCACCTGGGGGAAAGTTAAACATTCCTCTAAAGAAGGAGATGGTAATGAGAGTTTTCCTAGCCTTTCTTTCCTCTGTGTTCCCTGTTTGCGGAGGCTACACGGTCACTCTTCCGGCTCCCCCCACCCCGACCTTCTGTGATGGGTGTGATAAACTCCCGTTAGGTTTCTGGTTGTGTGTCAGGCTGGATGCCTTGCACACTCACTCCTGACCCAGGCAGCGGTACCCAGAGAGACTTCGGATCTGATGATTTCACGGAGCCATTTCAGCTGGAACGTAAGGACGTGGGTGATGTAGTCTCAGAGTTGGCAGAAACATCAGGAGACCTTACTGGGAATTTGTACGTGCTGCGGTGTCTTATGTCCAACGGGTTTGTTTTAGTTTCGTTGTTGGATTTCAGTTTTATGATGTATATCACAGACTGTCGTACCAAAAGTCACTGTAAGACAGCGATACAGCAAACCCTTTTGCCTAACAAATAACCACCGGTCTGTCTTGAAATTTTAGTTTTATGACTCTCTCCACCAACGTGTTGGAGCCGAAGGGAATTTCTGTTGCATTTTGGCAGTGAAGTCTTACCTCAGTCTCGACCTCCTTCATCTCAGGGAGTGTGATCAAACATGGAGCTTAGTTCATAATCCTGCTTCGTGTGGAATCTGGAAATTCTGCTCTGACGACAGAGTGGCTGTGAGGACAGATGTGCTGCCTTGAGGAAGATGTTAATTTTTTTAATGTTTGTTTTGTTAATTATTCTGGTTAATAGAGAATAATGAAGATGGATTTCCAGATTTAGAAATTTAGAATTCGTAGAATTCTGAAAGTACCATTTAATGGTCTCTGTTGCTTTAAAACAATCTAAAAAGTGGTCGCCATGAGCTTTGAATCTCATTTTACAAATAGTAAACCTCAAATTCCAGCTTTCTTACGAACTGAGATGTAGGGAAAAGAGAATTTAAGGCTGTTACGTATCTCTTACCACAGATTATTAATTAAAGAGTTAATTAAAGAGAAAAGTGAGCCCGCAACTCTTAACTAAAGTTCATGACCAGGAATTGATAAATCTCTGTTTCTTTCCTAGCCCAAAGGTTAAACGTCGTGTTTTATGTTCTTCCGCAACTTTCTGTCGGTTGCTTGTTTCGTTCCCTCGTACTTCATTCCAGGCTTCTAGCATCCTAAAGAAAGAAAGCACACGGGGCCTGGCACTTAGTAGGTGTTCAGTAAATAAATGTCGGCTTCTTAGCATCATCGAAGAAGCCTGTCTTCTAAGGAGCCCTTGTGCCCCTTGCAGTCCCAGATCCGGGTTTACGTCATGGGGGCTTTTCTCCCTTATGCCCTACGACATCGCCCCCTTTGATATTAAAAAAAAAAAAAAAAAATCAGCGGCTCCCTCTCACACCCTTTAAAACTGGATTTCATTAGCTTCTCACTGCTGCCCTGGACACCACGAAGTCTGTTCATTTCATATATCATCCCAGATTTGAAAAGCGCGTGAAAATGTTTCTCCATTTTCAATATTGCGTGAGTAATGTTCCCATTGAAAAGTAATGGAGTGGAGTTGTCACTTGTCAGCACAGTTATTAAGGAGGACGAATCTCAGATCTTTCTCTCATAATAAAATAAATCTGTCAGAAAATCATTGTGTTCACACTTTCTCATGCCACCAAGAGATGGGGACTTAGCTGTGGCGCTCCTTCCGTGTCCCCAAGTCACCGTGTGCTGGAGTTGTGGCTTCCGGACTGGGGCGACCACTGCCGCCCTCCCAGCCAACTGCCCGCTCCTGGGCCGTGCACGTACGTCAGCAGTGCGGCCAGGGAAACTGTTCAGGAACTTGGCAAACAAAGCCACTCATTTTTCCCCAGAATACTGATGTTTTGCCCCGAAAGGTATTTTCAACTTTTTTCCCTTTGTTATTTTTTGTGGTATCTTAAACTAGTTTTAACTTCGGATTTGCTCTTTTCTAGCTCTCCAGAAGCAATCAAAGGGAACATTAATGGCACCTTGATACAAATTAAGGGTGTCCCTTTGAATCGCACCGCTGAAACGTTAATAGACTTTTAAAAATCCTTCAGATGTTAATTAGATGTATACATTTATGTCATAGGTTTCCCAAACAAGCAGCGAGGAATCCTCTCCTCCTCGGCTGGATTAACTGCAGCTTTAGAATGTGTTTTCCCGTTGGGCGTTACTTTCCTGTATGGTCCGTTGGTTTCTAGTAATTGAATTTTGAACTCTTTACAAAAGAATTAAAAGGTAATTTTGCAGTGGAAAAGTCGGAAGAAAAGTTTAGAAAACTCCCCGTAACGTCATGGCTCGGTGGAGATGGACGCCCCAGCTGTCTGCTCCTGGGTTGTGTGTGCGCACGTGGGTACACAGGTAGCTCATCCGGGGCTTCTGGGCGTGTGTTTTGCAGAAACCGTGCAGATGGGGGCTCACCTCCGCGATCTGTGAACCGCGGCCCTTCCCCAAATGCTAACTTTATTTTTGCTTTGCAGTCTCGGAAAGGGAGTGACCCAGACAAAGAGAAAAAAGGCCTGGAGAGCCGGGCAGACAGCATCGGGAGTGGTCGAGCCATCCCAATCAAACAGGTACGCTGCTTCCCCGTCCCTGTCCCTGTAGCTGGAGACACACCCCGGGTCTCTGCTCGCCGTGATGCTGGCTCGTGCGCCAGGGTTTGTTTGATGTGCTCTGTTGGTGAATGTAGAAGTCACTCACTTGACATCGATTAGAAGAGGTTCCTGTGTGTATTAAAATAGGATCATTAGAATAAGAAGCGGGAAATGTGACAACAGATCTAAAGAAGCGCAGTCTGCCCGCCTGCATATGGAGTGTGTTTGGAGGCCGCACTGGCTTCAAAGGCCGCCTTTGTAGCTCGGCTTTGATTGGGCCGCTGGCCGCCAGTCGACGGGGTAAATCAGATCACCATACAAGAGCCCCTTGTGATCACAGGAGTAGCCCGACGTGGCCCTAATTTGCTCTCGCAGGCGGACATCTGAACACTGTTTCAGGCTGGTTTGTGACAACGAGGCAATTAGTTGTGATAATCATAGCCGGTGTGTCAGCTGTGCGCTCTTGTTTGTAATTTGCTAATGAAGGAATTGTAACTTTGATTAGGTTCAGTTTCATTTAGACCTTATTATATAAGGGAACATTTACAGCTGTAATGCGGGGCCTTAATTAAACTTCCTCATTACACAACAGGACTCGAATGCAGCCATTTGTTTTGGCCTAGGTTGCTAAAACCTGGAATCGTTTTTCATTAGCCCAGAAGCCGGGGACCAAATTCCTTTATGTCTCAAGTAAAACGGGAATTCATCGGACCTATTTGGCTGTGGTAGTTCCCAGGAAAATAAAAATAAGCGTTCAGCCCGGCACCATGACTTCTGGAAATGCCATCTTCTGGTTTGTTAAAGAAGGCCAGTTGATGTAGAGTGCGTTCTGCTTCAGAGGAAGAGGGATCTGGGGGCAGGATACCAGCTTTGCCTCTTCTCCGGGTACTCAGACAGTTTCACCAGTCCTGTAGGAGCTCGTGTTGGCACTGACCACCCTTGAAAAGGGCTGGAGTCTTTCCAGTTTAGTCGCATCCGTTTGAAACAGTAGGAATACAGCTTTAGCTGGGGGCCGGGCAATTTCCGCACGGAGGTGTGGGGAGGGACGGGATGGATTGGGCCCCAGCGTCACAGGTGAGACCAGAGCAGGAAGTCCACGAGGTTCTCATGAGACGCGTTCAGACGCTGAGCAGCCAGTGTGTGGGCTGGCATGGAGAACCACGAAGAAAGGTCCTCTTCCCTTCTCTTTGCCGTTCTCCCTTTTTTTTTTTTTTTTGACTGTTGCCTTTAAAAAAAAAATTTTATTGAAGTATAGTTGACTTACAATGCTGTGTTTAATTTCTGCTGTACAGCAAAGTGATTCACTTATACGTATATATATATTCTCTTTCCTATTCTTTTCCATTATGGTTTATCACAGGATTTTGAATATTGTTCCCTGTGCTCTACAGTAGGACCTGTTGTTGTTGTTTATCCATCCTGTATATAATAGTTTGCATCTGCTAATCCCAAACTCCCAGTCCATCCCTCCCCCATCCCCGTCCCCCTTGGCAGCCACAGGTCTGTCGTCTATGTCTGTGAGTGTGTTTCTGAAGGCTCTTAAACAACTTCTTTGCTGTAGAGATGCAAGCACACGGTTCCTTATTCTTTGTGCATTTATTTATAAACCTAACTCTCCACATAAGGTAACTTTAATGTATAATTTTCATTCCGTTGATGCTGTTTCAACTAGAATTAGAAAAAGCATTCAGCTCTTTTCCTCTCACTTAAAATATTGGTCCCGGGACATTTCCTTTTGGGAATATTAGAACTCAATACTAGACCGTTGCCTTAAGTCACGCGTCCTGTGGGTTCAGGTGGGAGCGTTGGCCTCCACGCCACCCAGGCAGACGCCCGGGCTCCTCTGTGGAGGCGCCCGCCTTACAGGCCAGGCTTTCAGTATGGGTGCCGATGGGGCTTGACCGTGCGTCGTAAAGTTTGTGTTATCCACTCCTTGGAAGCTTTCAGTTGTGTATGTTCCAGATAATCCAGTCGAACCCTAAATCACGGTCTGGTTTTCTGGAGAATCGTGACACAGGCAGTGCACGTAGCTCGTGTCCCTCATAGCTGCCCCCCACGTGTGGCCACAGACCAGACGCCTCCCGGAGACCTCACCTGGCCTGTCCGCGTCCCCTGGACTCTATGCCCGGCCTCAGACTCCTCATCTGTGAAATGGGCTCTGGACGATATCAAGTCCCTTGGGACACTGGGATGTGGAGATGCCAGAGAGAATTTTTAGATTCCAACAAAACCGGATTTTCGGATCAGTCTTGCTCAGGACACTGTCGTCGGAGCCTTGCCATGGGTCACACGGACTGATGTGGGTTTGCACACTGCCCTACAGATTTATCTGTATTTTTATAAAGGAACCGAGACCATTAGAGGTAGTCTAAATTCCTAACCCTCCCAGTGGTGACTTCAGCCGGTAGAGATGAAGCAAGAGGATTACAGAGGACGGAGCCCAGTGGGGCAGCACCTGCCGGAATGTTCTAGACACTACAGACCTGGAACAACTAAGTGACCGCTTAGTATTCGTTACGCTGTTTTCATCTAGCATATCACTGAACCCTCAACATTGCGCGGTTCAGGTAGCTGTGTTATCCTTATTTTTAAATTAGACCCGCGTAGGGCAAGCTTTCCAGACCAGGCATCTTCAGACCCCCGAGGGGCCAGGATTCGGACCCCGGCCCCCGTATCCCCACGCCCGTGTGCCGTACACTGCCTGTTGGCGGAAAGCCTTCAGAAAGCTTAAGAAGCGAAGTCACGTGTTTTAAATTAAACATGTGACCCCTGACCTCAGACAGAGATACCTCCTGCTTGTGGAGAGGAACCTTCGGAGATGCGCCGGCGGCCGCGCGCTTCTCCAGGGACACAGGTCCTCGCGCATCTGTCTGGGGCTGCACGGGCTCCCTTCATCCTGTCCCGATAGCCTGCCCTTCCCACCAGCAGCTGAGCACTTGTCTCCACACTCAGCCCGCGTTCAGGACCTGGTCTGTATGTTGGGGGCCTGAACCCCAGCTCATGGGCCCTTTTGCCTAACGACAGAGAAGTTGTCCTGAACCTCAGGGACCTCCCGGTGGGGCTGGGCTGGGGATGGCTTGGGGACGGGCCAGGACTTGTGATCACCCCAGGGTCTGTCTTCCCCTCCACACAGGAGTCTTGTCCGGGGCGGTTTAGGGCACGGGTGAGGCCATCTGCAACACGCTCTGCAGCCTGACTCGTGTTTTGACAGATCAAACATGTTCCGGTGGGTTACTTTAACCTTGTCTGGCTCACGCTTTACAGCTCGTCCGTTCGATGTGAGACGGAGGCTTCTTCCCCCAGCGTGGGAGCTGCCCGTGCGCGGCAGGCAGTGGTCATCTCTTCCCTCCTTCCCCAGTGAAAGCTTTCTCGTCAAGGATATGACTTATTTTCTGCAAAGTAACTTCATTTCTTGAGGTGGACCTGGGCCCCCCTTGTCTTTTTTGTCCTTTCTGAGGTCTTAGTGGAGATTTGGTTCAAAGAGTTCTGCTTCTCCGTCTCCTTCCTCCTCCTCCTCCTCCAAAAGGTCTATTCGGATAAAAATTAAAAAGCAAAGCAAGAAAAAGGAAAGGCCAGAGGCCTGGCTCGGCAGCGAGTGGGCTTGTCACGCATTAATTTTTCACCGCTGTGGAGGGCTGCACATGCATAATCGCTTGATGGTGGCGAGAGTTGGGGAGCTCCTGTGGTGTCATTTGCATAAATCTTGTTAAGTCACTGGCAGTTAATGAAGTACAAATGAGCCCGGAGAAGGTGACATGCAAATCGTGGGTGGCAGATGGGAGGTCTGTTTGGGGGACGGCAGCTGTGTGCTCTTTCTTCTTTCTTTCCCTTCCGCATTTTTTCATCTCTATATTATGGTCCAGATACCCAGCCTCAGCCTGTCCTCTCCCTTCCCGGGCCTCGTCCTGCCCCCCGTGTTCACGCCGCCCAGACCTCAGGGCCTCGTCGCCTCACACCTCGTAACTGACACTAGAGTGCGAACGCTTGAATTTTTAAAATCTTGGTCAGCTTATCTTGTCTTGCTTACACAATTGAAAATACCTGTGTGTATATTTTATTTGTGAGGGCAAACAAGAAACAAGCAAACGCCTCCCTCAATGTTGTCTCGTGGGATTTCCAGGAATGGAAAAGAGTGAAAACTGCGGTCTGCTTTATTATGCTTCTGTCTGGGGGTCTGTCCTTCCCCCCTTCAGACAGACCGACTGATGGTGTTTATCCGGCTGTTAACACCCATCCCACGTTCACAGCTGGGCCCTAAGGGGTGGGCATTCCCGGTTAGGCAGCAGGGGAGATTCCAGAAGAGCACGGCGCCTGCCTGTAAATCCGGCCGCAATGAAGACACCTCGCCGTCCCTGTGGACCCCCTCAGCAGGGCCCGCACGGGCCTGTCAGGCACGGCTGGGGTGCCGCTTGCCTGGTGGCTTGTTTCTTAAAGATTTGAGTGCTGGCAGGCCTCACAGCCAGCTTTGAGAGATTCATGGGCAAAGCACTGCATCCGCTTGCTTCCTGCTGGCAGAAGTCTTCTGTGTGTTTCGTCCGCTGGTTGCTATTTTGAGAGAAGCAAGTCTCCGTTGACCCTTGAAGAAAGGCAGGCAGAGAGGTGTGGGCGGGACCCGAGCTGTGACAGGCACTCAGGGGTCACCCGTTCCGTCTGGCTCTTCCTCTGCCTGGTCCAGCCCCCCAGGCACACCTTCTCGGCACTTGGGCCTGAGGTGCTGCTGGAGACCCGGCTCAGCGGTTGAACTCTGGGGTGCTCCAGGGAAACACCAAACACAGTGTCTTCGTGTGACTTTTTTAGTTTTTCACCTGAGTAGTTGGAAGCATTTTATTTTATTTATTTTATTTTTTTACATTTTATTGGAGTACGGTTGATTTACAATGTTGTATTAGTGTCAGGTGTACCGCAAAGTGGTTCAGTTATACATGTACATATATTCATTCGTTTTTAGATTCTTTTCTCCTGTAGGTCATCACAGAACATTGAGTAGAATTCCCTGTGCTATACAGTAGGGCCTTGTTGGTTTCATGTGACTTTTTTTTTTTTTTTTTTTTTTTTTTTTTTTTTTTGGGGTACGCGGGCCTCTCACCGCTGTGGCCCCTCCCGTTGCGGAGCACAGGCTCCGGACGCGCAGGCTCAGCGGCCGTG
>NC_041215.1:134367522-134379173 GCF_002837175.3 Physeter macrocephalus | reverse complement strand
AGCCGCTCCGCGGCACGTGGGATCCTCCCGGACCGGGGCACGAACCCGCGTCCCCTGCATCGGCAGGTGGACCCCCAACCACTGCGCCATCAGGGAAGCCCCCATGTGACTTTTTTTAAGGTCTTAATTTTGACCTTGAACCCTGATGGACTTTGACCACCTCTGGGGCAGACAGCCAGCCAGTGACAGCAGGGCCTTTTCTGCAGCCACTGAAGCCACGGGAAAGCCCTTCCCAGGGCATCAGAGGCAGAGCGGCCTGGGTAGCACTGTCCCCATCCCCAGCGCTCTGCCATCACCTGTGAGCCGTTTTGAAGCCGTACATGTGTTTGATTCTCAGTTGAGTAGAAAGCAGCAATTGTCAATTAAGTGAAAGGATCCTCTGGAGTGAATCCCCTCGGCCAGCCTGTTGCAGGCGCAACAGGTACCTGCGTGGTCTGGCACCTGGGGTCGACCCGGGAGTGGGGAGGTGGGTGGATGGTGTGGCATCCGCAGGAAAAAGGCCACCCAACGCTCCTCACTCTCAGCATCTCCGGAAAGTTTGACACCGTTCACAGCCGGGTGGTCGGCCGCCCAGCCGTCGGCTGCTTTCCTGGAGGAAACAAGATTGGTGACGGGGCCGAAACTTTAGAGAGACCGGCAGGGAGAGAAAGGGACGGCCGTGCCCTCGTCCCGGGATGCGGGGAGAGCTCACCCCCGGCGCCGCGTCCACGAGGGGTCCTGTTTACTCTGTGACCACAGAGGGGCCGTGAGCGCCAGCATCCTGAGAAGACTCTGCTCACCCACGTGGCAAATCAGCCCTGCGCGGCACCCGCGGGGGCCCAGCCAGCCCCCCAGAAGCAGGGAATTTACTGACACAGACCCGGTGCTCTGAAAGCTAATTTACCTCACTCGGGTGCACAGGGCCCTGCGAGGGTTGCGTCCGACCTGGTTCACGACAGACTCAGGCAATTACGATTATTAATTTAATAGGTCGGGGGGGCATACACGCTTTTCATTTGACTCCTCAGATAGCATCGTGTCGCTGGCCCTCTCGGCACGCTTTGGAATATCTGGATGCCTGCGTTGGAGTTTACCGTCATCCATCTTGGATAAGTAGGGCAGACCCCCTGACTCTTTGGCCAGTGTAGGTCTGTACAAAATGCTCAAACTGCTGCAATAAATGACATGACTGAAATCATAATTTAAATATAAATCTGCAGAGCTATTTAGCCTAATCCTTCCCTTGGTCAGGAGGGCTGCAGGAGGGTGATACAAAGTAACATACAATGAAGCACTTTATACACTGTAAACTAGCCTGCAGACATAATGTTATTTCCAGGAGTGGAAGTTCGTTTTACGACCGAGGGCGTCCTCTGTGTATCCATAATCCAGGAGCTGGGGTGATGATACCTGATGTAGTGATTCATTTCACCTAAGGGTTGTTTATTTTCTTTAAAAGTTCAACCGTGGTGATGAAAACCCAATTCCCTATGGGCTCACATACAAATAGAGGGAAGTTGCTCAAAGCTGTTTCTCCAAGCTTGTGGATGAATCGATAAGATACTTGGTTTGGGCATTATTTCTTACCAGACTCAGTTGGCCTGTAACTCTCATACACTCATCCTGTGTGGACACGCCCTGGGGACTCTGTCAGGGGCTTGGGGAGACAGAGGATAGATGCCTGCCACCCAGGCTGGCCTCAGACTTCCAGGGAGGCCCCCGCCCCTGCCCTCCAGTACTGGTGGGTGGGCGTCGCGGTGGAGGTGTGTTGAAAGGGCCCCGTACCCCCGGAGGAACGGTGGATTCCACTGGGCTGGGAAGGTGGGGGTGGGGACCAGGGGGGTCAATCCCTCGGGCGTGGAGGTATGAGCAGGCAGTCGTCGGAGGCGGAGGGGGCGGGATGAGCAGAGAGAAGGAGGGCGGTGAGAAGGGGAGGCTGGAACGGCCGGGGCGTCCCGTTGCCAAGGGCTCTGACGGCCCCGCGGAGGGGTGTTGGCGTCCGTTTCTCTGCCTCGGCTCTGCGGAGTCATGACTCGTCCCCACTGAGCGACAGCTGGAGGGTGGGAGACTTCTGGGTGCGTGGAGCTCGGGGCTCCAGGCCCCCCCGGGGCAGAGCGCCTGCAGGCTGTGTCCCCGAGGGCCGGCCAGAGCAGCCTTTACTTCTCAGAGGGCCTGGCGCCGCTCTTCTTCCTGATCAGAGGGTTTCCTCCCCCTTGCTGCTTTATCCCCATAGTGTTTCTGACACCGGACGATTATGATCTGTCAGAGTACTAGTGGTGAACGATGTTCACTGGCCGTTTCCTGAGTGCCAGGAACTGTGCTAGAGCTTCACAGTGTCATTCCTTGGAACCATGAAGTAGTAAATATGATGGTGCCCATTTCACAGGTGAGAAAGGTGAGGCTCAGTAACCTGCCTGGCATCACGCTGTGTACGTCTGCTGGGGCTGCCGTCGCAAAGCACCACAGCCTGGGAGGCTTAGACAACAGAAGTTTACTTCTCACAGCTCTGGAGACTAGAAGTCCAAGATCAAGGTGCCAGCAGGGTTGATTTCTGCTGAGGACTCTCTTCCTGGCCTGCTGAGTCTTCCTCTTCTTAGAAGGACACCAGTCGTATTGGATTTGGGGCCCACCCTTATGACCGCAGTTAACCTTAATAACCTCTTTAAAGTCCCTATCTTTGAATAAGGTCATATTGGGGGTTATAGCTTCACCCTGTGAATTTTGGGGGGGGGGACACAGTTCAGCCCGTAGCACACGGCTAGTTAGTAGCAGTGCTGAGACGGGAGCTCCAGTCTGTGTGACCCTAGGAGCCATCTGAAACCATCTCTCCATCTACACGTTCTTCTGCCTTGGGCCTTCCTAGGATTACAAGGTGAGGCCACTTTATTCCTGTCCGTACGTTTGAGAATCGGAAGAACCTTTTTTAGGAGGCTCCGTGTACTAGTTAGGAAACACGTGGTATTTGAAATATTCGGATTTAAGCATTTGAACTTAAATTCTCCTAAGTTGCAGTAAACTTATCATTTGAAGTAAGACTGTTGTAGGAATACTTCCCTCTACGAAGCCTGTAGCTCCCTCTCTAGACAGTGCGTCTTATGACTGTTAAGGCTAGCTTGGATTTCGTTCTCTGTGAAGATGAAGTTTGAAACAAGTGGGCACCTCACTTTCTGGCAGGAAGAATCATACGGGCTGTCAGAATGTCGTGTTTTGCGTCCATCAACTGATGAATGGATAAAGAAGATGTGGTATGTATATCCAATAGAATGCTAGTCAGCCTTAAAAAAAAGAATGAAATAATGCCCTTTGCAGCAACATGGATGGACCTACAGATTATCATACTAAGCGAAGTAAGTCAGACAGAGAGAGACAAATATCATGATATCACTTATATGTGGAATCTAAAAAAAAAAAATGATACAAATGAACTTACTTACAAAACAGAAATAGACTCCCAGACATAGAAAACAAACTTATGGTTACCAAAGGGGAAAGAAGGGGAAGGGATAAATTAGGAGTTTGGGATTAACATATACACACTACTATATATAAAGCCGATAACCAACAAGGACCTACTGTATAGCACAGGGAAGTATATTCAATATCTTGTAATAATGTAAAAGAACGTGAAAACGAAAAAAATATATATACATATAACTGAATCACTTTGTGATATACCCGAAACACTGTAAATCAACTCTACTTCAGTCTTTTTTTAATGTCATGTTTTGCGTAAAAACAGCAACAGTGGAACCCTCTGAGAGACATTTGGCCGCTTGCCTGGACACTTTTCCAAAAACTGGAGGAGGGGGCCAGCTCAGCACGGGGCCCTGGCTTCTCACTCAGGCTCCCTCCTCATGACTTTGCTCCACCGGTCGCTCACTCCAGAGTCTTCGTCCCTAGAAACTGTGAAGAAGGATACGTCCTCAGACGTCCTCACCGTCCCCTTCTCGGGAGGGTCATCAGACAGCGACATTTTATCTGATAGATGTGAGCAGCAAAAACATATTTGCCTTCCTGTATCTCACTCAGGGAATTTATTTTTATTTTTATTTTTATTTTTATTTTTATTTTTTTTTTTTTTTTGCGGTACGCGGGCCTCTCGCTATTGTGGCCTCTTCCATTGCGGAGCACAGGCTCCGGACGCGCAGGCTCAGCGGCCATGGCTCACGGGCCCAGCCGCTCCGCGGCACGTGGGATCTTCCCGGACCGGGGCACGAACCCGCGTCCCCTGCATCAGCAGGCGGGCTCTCAACCACTGCGCCACCAGGGAAGCCCAGGGAATTTATTTTTTAACGGAGGTTCCGATGGCCACGTTTTCAGACCCTTGGTACCAAAGCTGACAGCCGTAATGAAATATGTAGAAATTTGCTGAGATATTATAAAACAGGCGTGGAAGGAATTGTAGGTTTGAGAAATCTGTTCGCAGTTAAACGTTTTCTGTAAAGCACTTAAGATTATAGTTGTGTTTATAGACTGGTGAAATACAAACTTTTAGAAATATCACTTATATATGGAATCTGACCCCCCAAAACCAAAAAACGATACAAATGAACTTATTCACAAAACAGAAGTAAACCCCCAGACATAGAAAACAAACTTTTGGTTACAAAAGGGGAAAGCAGGGGGAGGGATAAATTAGGAGGTTGGTATTAACCAACAAAGACCTACTTATAGCACAGGGAATTATACTCAGTATTTTGGAATAACCCTGTAAGGGAAAAGAATCTGAACAAGAATATCTATATATATTATATATTCTATGTGTGTGTGTGTGTGTGTGTGTGTGTGTGTGTATATATAACTGAATCACTGCTGGACTCCTGAAACTAACACAACATTGTAAAGCAACTATACTTCAATTTTAAAAAATACTGTTAACAACTTAGCACCTTCCCAAGTTCATCAGACCCACACCCCACTATATTTGCTCGTGACATTTCCATCTACTTAGAAACTCATCACAATCGACCAGATTGCTGTTGTGTTCAATTTATTATAAGAATGCTGGCAATCCCCCGGGGTGCTTCTTGTTCATCAGTTACTATATTAGTTGCTTTAGTCACATGACCTCACTTAATTCTCCACCAGCCTCAGACACAACTTACTGCCAACGACAGATAAGGAGCCCAAGGCTTAGGAAGTTTCGGTCACCCAGCCCAGGTTACAGAGCTGTAAGTGGCAGCGCTGGAATTCACACCCAGGAGTCCTCTAGGACAGCGGTCCCCGACCTTTCTGGCACCAGGGACCGGTTTCGTGGAAGACAGTTTTCCCACAGACGGGAATGAGGGAGATGGTACAGGCGGTGATGGCGAGGGATGGGGGGCAGGAGATGAAGCTTCACCTGCTCGCCCATCGCTCACCTCCTGCTTTGCGGCCCAGTTCCTAACAGGCTGTGGGCTGGTCCCCGTCCATGGCCCGGGGGTTAGGGACCCCTGCCTCAGGGCTCCTTCCCTTCCCTCCTCGCACGCATAGGGCTCCCAGCTTCGGTTGGTCCCTGTAGCCTGTGTTTGTCACAGTCTGCCTGTCCTCAGGGCCCATGTCACAGGCCTTCTGTTCCAGGAAAACGTACCTTGTCCCCGAGGAGATGTGGTGTCTTCTCTCCACCCTCCCCTGACACCTCATCAGGCCTTGGGATATTGCCTCCGTCTTCCCAGATGCATGGACACGTGCATCCTTCATGCCCTCCTCTCCCACGTGCTTTGGGGGGAGCGGGGGGAGGGTAGGGGCGTTGCCTCTTTTGACAGTGTTTCTCTCCGGAGTGTCCACAGGGCAGGGCGAGTAGGTAGGCAAGTATATATGGTAGATGGAATAGGTCAATAGTGTGAAATGTTTTTCTTTCCCCCAAAACAATATTATGTTTCTTTTAAAGAATATGTTACATTGGAGGAGTCATACTCTACATTGTTATATTTTAAGATACAGAATAATTTTTAATCCAACATTCTCTGAACTCTGATTCATGTACATAGAATACTCTATTTAGGTGAAACACGAGAGGTACATCTTTTAATCCTCAAAGAGTAAAACCTTTGTCAATGACCAAAATGATTTTAGAAAAGCAGTTTCTTCTAAAACTTCTTTACTACAGAAGAAATTGCGTCTAAATAGATGTCTTTTTTAAAAAATTAATTTATTTTATTTTATTTATTTTTGGCTGTGTTGGGTCTTGGTTGCTGCACGCCAGCTTTCTCTAGTTGCGGCGAGCGGGGGCTGCTCTTCGTTGAGGTGCGCGGGCTCCTCATTGCGGTGGCTTCTCTTGTTGTGGAGCACGGGCTCTAGGCATGCGAGCTTCAGTAGTTGTGGCACGTGGGCTCTGTAGTTGTGGCACGTGGGCTCTAGAGCGCAGACTCAGTAGTGGTGGCGAACGGGCTTAGTTGCCCCGCGGCATGTGGGATCTTCCCAGACCAGGGCTTGAACCTGTGTCCCCTGCATTGGCAGGTGGATTCTTAACCACTGTGCCACCAGGGAAGTCCCTAAATAGATGTCTTCATTATGTAATTTTGTTTTTAAAAATTGTTTCATGTCAAACCAGCAAATTTTAGTAACACTTGACTGTTTTCATAATTGCCAGATTTTTACCCCATTATTCAGCCTACATCAACCATAGCCTTTGTGATTGTAATTTGTCCCCCAAAGAAGAATATGTTTATCATCAAGAAGTTCTTCTGCAGAAAAATAATTTATATTGTTTTTAATATGCATAAAAAAGAATTTTATGGCAATATATAAATATGCCAGCTACACTAACAAACTACTGGGGATATGAGTAACACACAAGGGATGCTTTGGAAATGAAGAAACACAAGAAGGAAATAAACGTGGATGGACGTTTGGGTTTTCTTTGCTCATACCTAAACTATTAGAAATTTAAAACAATGAGAAATAATTTTATACTTAGGTTTATAATTATTAATAACAAAACATGATAAAATCCTACTCTTAGCAAAAATTAGGGGAAAACAGAGTTTTAGAAATGCATTGCTGTGTTACTGAAAATTGGCCCGGCCCTCTTGGAGGATAATCTAGCAGTACATAAAGGACATAAAAAAGTGTATTCACTTTGTCCCCGTAATCTTTCTCCCTTTCTCCTAGAAATTCATCCCAAGGGGATAATTTACTTGGAGAAAGGGACAATATCTTAAGTGTACAGAAATGTTCATAGCAAGTTTATTTATAATACTAAAATTCCAGGAACTACACATGTCCAACAAGCAAGAAGTTAAATTAGTGACTGTCAACTAACCAGTAGTAGGATATAAAGCCTCTAAAATGGTCAATTTGAAGGCTCTTTAGAGCCGTGAGAAGTGTTAGAAAATACTAAGTGAAAGCATGAAACTGTATTTATAATAAGCACATGAAAATATGTGTACGTTCGGTTTAAAAGTGGGTGAATAGGAACACAAGTAAATTGGTGTGGGATTAAAGGAGAACTTTAAAAATTTTAACTTTTTATTGGGAAACAATTTTAGACTTGTACAAAAGTTGTAAAAATTGTACAGTGAGTTCCCATACACCTTGCACCTGGCTTCCCTGATGTGAACAGTTTACATGACCCTAAGCAGGTATCAAACAGGAGACGACTCGGATAACACACCGCTCTGTCTGCAGACTCATCTCGGATTCCGTCCCGGGATGCAGGCCAGGCTCCCTCCTTGCATTTGGTTGCTGTGTTGACTTCCTCACCTCCACACTGAGACAATTCCTCGGTCTCTCTTATTACCTTCCAGGACCTTGACACCATCTAGGAATACTCATCAGCTGTATTGTAGAATGCCTCTCGATCTGCACTGGGATGTTTCGTCTGGAATAGATTGAGGTTATGCATTTATGGCAGGAACACAAGAAGCGTTGTGCCCCCCCCCCCCAGTGCCCTCAACAGGGAGCACGTGCTTTCCAAATATCTAATTACTGGTAGCGTCAGCCTTGGTCATTTGGTTAAGGTGGGGTCTGCGGGTTTCTCAATTGGCGGTTACCATTCTTCCTTTTGAGGAAGTTACTGATAAGTATCTTAGGGGGATACTTTGACACTGTGCTGATATTCTGTAAAAACATGTTTAATGATATAAATTGCATTCAATAATAAGTAGGTTTTTAAACAATGAAGAGTTTCCTTCTCATAAATGTACGTAGTCTTGAGCAAAATGCCCCGGGTGCCATGAGTACATAAGTGGAACAAAGCTTATTTCCCCTCTTTTGTAACAGGTGAATTAGAAGTCTGAATTCCATGAAATGCCTCTCCTGATCAAAGGAATTTCAAGAGTAGTTGTTATACATAAACTAGTGCTTTCAGGTACTTATCAGCCTTTTAACGTAGTAATATCTGTAACTCAGAAATATTTCCTAGTCTGAAAGGAAAGGACAACTAATATCTTCCCGGTGTAGTTTTTTTCTTTTTCTCTTTTTAGTCTTACATTGATTTACCATCTGAGAACCAATTAAGTGCTTGTTTAGCCCGCTCCTTTGTTGGGGGGAAGGGGCAAAGGGGGACACTTGTGAAACTTGTCGGGCCTTTGAGGAGGAGCGGGGGTGAGGAGGCGTCCAGGAGAGGAAGGGCCACCCAGGTTGGGAGGGTGAGTGGACCTGGTGAGACAGATCTGAGGATGGAGGGGCAGCTCCCAAACTAAAGGCCGACCAGAGGCTGTGGGCCTTGGAATGTGGGCCCCTGGTGGATTCTCAACAAATCCTAAGGAATGACCGACAGCTGCCAACTTCTTTCATTTAAAAACTGGTCAATCTTGTTTATCAAACAGCAGCTATGCTTTGAGTGCTGCTGGGCTCAGGGGTTGTACCAGGTTGGTGTAAAGTGGGAAGCTTTCCCAAGGTACTTCTCCAAACTAAGATGTGTTTCAGTTTGGTCGCCAATCATTTTTTGCTTGAAAATTGAAATTCTACTCAAAATTTTACATATTTCTCTTAAGTAATTTATCTCAGAGAATGAAGAATGTATATGTGTGTGTTTATATATATATTGATATGTATATATTTTTATAACATATTAACGTATATTAATTTTAAATATTAACCATACGAGTTATTTTTCCCTGTGGTCATGCCATTTTTGCCCAAATAACCAAATGCTCTCCTTGAGTCCATCCTGAAATTACAGTGTCTTAGGACAACAAACATACTGGTTTTTTAAAGCTGGAAAGGAGGGCTTCCCTGGTGGTGCAGTGGTGGAGAGTCCGCCTGCCGATGCAGGGGACGCGGGTTCGTGCCCCGGTCCGGGAAGATCCCACGTGCCGCGGAGCGGCTCCTGTGCTCCGCAACGGGAGAGGCCACAACAGTGAGAGGCCCGCGGACCGCAAAAAAAAAAAAAAAAAAAAAAAAAAACCGCTGGAAAGGATTTTCATTTTACAGTTAGGGAAACTGAGTCCCAAGAAGGTTAAATGACTTACCCAAGGTTACACTTTATTACGTGCAGGATCCAGGATCCATCATTCATATGCTCTCACTCCAATGCCCTTTCCGCTATTAACACCAAACATCTTGGGCATTTTCTTCTTCCTTGGACCTTTTTTTAAAAGAACAGAAATAACAAATGATGTTTGCAGATATTTTGATTTTCTTGTGACTGGCCATTTTTTCCTAAGTTGGATCCTTCAGCTTCGTACTGTTGGATCTATTTTAAAAAGAAGGAAGAGGGCTTCCCTGGTGGCGCAGTGGTTGCGCGTCCGTCTGCCGATGCCGGGGGACACGGGTTCGCGCCCCGGCCCGGGAAGATCCCACATGCCGCGGAGCGGCTGGGCCCGCGAGCCGTGGCCGCTGAGCCTGCGCGTCCGGAGCCTGTGCTCCGCGACGGGAGGGGCCACAACACTGAGAGGCCCGCGGACTGCAAAAAAAAAAAAATTAAAAAGGAGGAAGAGAAGAAATAGAAACCATTGTATTTGAAAGGATCTGAGTCCCAATATGAACCATTTTTTTTAATGCATTTACTCACCAGGCTCACTGATCTCCCAGCAGCCCTGGGAGGCTGTGTGCTGTTACTCTTTACATTTTACAGATGAGAAAGCCGAGGCTCAGCGTACATGGGTTCATAAAGCCAGTAAGAGGCAGAGACAAGGTCCAAACCCAAATCTGCCTCTTTCCGAAACCTGTGGTCTTCACACTGAATGCCCTCATCTGCCACTGGGCTTCCCATGTGATATTAAAAATCCAGGCCCAGGGCAGCACCCAGGGACTGGTGCAGACGTGTTCTCCTAATGGCACCAGTGCTGCGGGGTCTTCGGCGGGTGGCATCCGCGCTCCACGATGCAGCCAGACCTTCTGCAAGATCTCCTTCCCCTTCATCCTCTAAGTGTATTCCACAGCAGTTGTTTGTAATTGGAGTATCTGGAATTCACTGTGGTTTTAATTAGTTGATTACTAGTTCTTTAAAATGTACTGTACTCACTGTGGGTCTTGCAAATTGGTAACTGGTAGCTACCAGTATAATTAAATATTTCAGAGCACTTGGCTACAGTAGCATTGAACTGTGAAGAAATAATGTAGAGCCAATCAAAAAGAGATCCTTGTAAACTCATTTACAGCGGCAGAGTGTATGTCAGGATCATCGTAGAGATGCTTATTGCAGGAGAAATTAAAGATACAATTTTGTGCTAAGAGGCAATATAGAAATTAGTTCCTGAATTACTTGTTAATTGATTTGGTAATTCCCTCGGGTCTGCATGCTCTTTTTTTTCCTCTCTTTTTGTTGTTGTATTCAGTTAATAGGGACTATTCTCAGAGCAATAAAAATATTTTTCTCGCTTAGATCAGATATGTCCTTACATCAGACCTGCCCACATTCATATTTGCAGAACAACAACAAAAAAAAAAAAAAACAAGAAACTGCCTTCAACACAACAGGCATATTGTTGTTTGATGTCTACTCATCACTGTAACCCGGGCGTTCGTGGGACTGGATCATCTCAGCAAAAGGGAAGCATGTTTTTGTGTCCTGTGTTGGAGGGAGGCTTCCCTGATTTTTTTTTTTTTCTCCTAATGGAAACCCTCTTTTTATTATCAAGAGAGGGCTTCTCTGGTGGCGCAGTGGTTGAGAATCCGCCTGCCGATGCAGGGGACACGGGTTCGAGCCCCGGTCCGGGAGGATCCCACATGCCGCGGAGCAGCTGGGCCCGTGAGCCGTGGCCGCTGAGCCTGCGCGTCCGGAGCCTGTGCTCCGCAACGGGAGAGGCCACAACAGTGAGAGGCCCGCGTACTGCAAAAAAAAAAAAAAAAAAAAAAAGTTATTATCAAGAGAGGAAGAGAGTCAGCAGACTTGATTTATGAAAGTCTTTCCTTATTGTTTGCAATTCAGCAAGAATAACCATACAAAACACCATTTGTAGACAAGTGCAAATTGCTCCTAGAAATGATATTGGAAGAAAATGAGACCTGTTTCTCTGCATTGAAATTGAGCGTGGATCTCAGAAGAGCACCGTGAACCCTAGGTTGGCAGAGAGAGCCTCTCTGGGGTCTGGCTTCCCTTGCTGTGGCCGCCTCCCCCCTGCCTGCTTGTTGACGGACTGGGAACGACATTGGGATTGATGCATATATTGGTGCTGCTTCTGTGAAGGGGGCAAGAACTGCTGTCCTTTTGGATTTTTTTTTTTTTTTTTTTTTTTTTTTTTGCGGTACGTGGGCCTCTCACCGTTGCGGCCCCTCCCGGCGCGGGGCACAGGCTCCGGAGGCGC
>NC_041215.1:134364730-134367510 GCF_002837175.3 Physeter macrocephalus | reverse complement strand
GTGGCCTCTCCCGTTGCGGAGCACAGGCTCCGGACGCGCAGGCTCAGCGGCCACGGCTCACGGGCCCAGCCGCTCCGCGGCACGTGGGATCCTCCCGGACCGGGGCACGAACCCGTGTCCCCTGCGTCGGCAGGCGGACTCCCGACCACTGCGCCACCAGGGAAGCCCCCTTTTGGATTTTTGAAAGGAGCACTGACTGCCCTTTGGACAGCTGCCAGCACAGAGGCCTCAGCTTCATTGCAAAGAATACTTTATGTATATATATATATATATATATATATATATATTTCTTTTATTTATTTATTTTTGGCTGTGTTGGGTGTTTGTCGCTGCGCACAGGCTTTCTCTAGTTGTGGCGAGCGGGAGCTACTCTCCGTCGCGGTGCGCCGGCTTCTCATTGTGGTGGCTTCTCCTGTTGTGGAGCACAGGCTCCAGGTGCACGGGCTTCAGTAGTTGTGGCACGTGGGCTCAGTAGTTGTGGCTCGCGGGCTCTAGAGCGCAGGCTCAGTAGTTGTGGCACACGGGCTTAGTTGCTCTGCGGCATGTGGGATCTTCCCGGACCAGGGCTCGAACCTGTGTCCCCTGCATTGGCAGGCGGATTCTTAACCACTGCGCCACCAGGGAAGCCCAAGAATACGATTTTTACATCTTGTTGACTGTGCTTATGGCCTGAAAAGTAACATAAAAGACTTTTTAAAAAATATATATCATTACATTAATTTTAGGTCAGTCTGTTATTTTCTTCTTTTGCCCTCCCCTACGATCACCTACACGTATAAATGTCATTATGCTTTGCTCAGGTTAGGGCAGTTGGTGTTTATTTCAGTGCCTACTCTTAAAAATATATGGTAATATATGGTAATATTTTATTTTCAGTTAGGAAAAGCAGAAGATGTTTGCATTTAGCATTGCATCTATCAAAAAGTATAAAGTTCTGGCTAGAACAAATTCTTTACAAGTTTGGCACAATTACTCACTTACCAAGCGAACTGTGTTTGCATGTTGCTCAGTATATACGGTAAAAAGTAACGTTTAATCGGGCTTCTCGAAGCCATCCCGACTTTGGGTGCACAAGGAACAGAAGAGGCACGCGAGCTAACTTAGGCTCACATGGTACCCAGCCCCTGGGTGAAACAGCTGCTTGGCTAGTTTTGGCTGCAGTATGCAGAGAAGGGACACTCTGTGTGCTCGTCACGCTGATAGATTCCTTCTAGCTACCCCCAGATGGGATTGCCGGCATTTTCCTCGTTAATATGGTTTAGCAGGGAGCCGTTAAGACCCAGCCTGTGGCCTGCTCAGAGGTGCCGCTCGGGCAGATGTGGAATCTGACCAAGGATCCAGGAAAGCTTGGGTTCAAGCCTCATCGTCATGCACTTGGGTTGTATCATTTCCGATTCCATCTCCATTTCTCCACTTCTCATACCTTAAGCGTTTTCTCACAGAACTAGCTCTCCTTCCTGAAAGGTACTTCACAAAAGTTCTTTTGGAGGGGACCCATCACTTTTCTCTATGGATTGATTCAAAAACACCAACATTTAGCTTAACAACCCCAGAAGCAGTGGTTTTATAGCCCCCTCCATCATTACTACTAACGTTGATTGAGTTAGATCAATCTGCCTTCAGTTTTCAGATGACCTGCCCGGTGGTTTCCCTGCTGGAGAATTTAGAACCTAATCCCATCACCGACCCTGAGGCGGTTCTGGGAGGAGGGGAAGTTTACAGCCCTGGGCAGGTCTGCAGTCTTGGCTTGTGTTTCTCCCCACAATGCGGAGAAGAGAAAACACCGCCCCCCTGAGGGATTAGAAAGACACAGCTGTAAACATTTTATTTGAAAAATGTATGTGACTTTTATCTTCTGCTCCGTAAACATACCTTGTGTTTGAATGCTTTCTATTATTTATCAGTTAAGTTGTTGATTTTGTGTCTCCAAGTGTTTGAATGAACTTGGTTTTCCACCAAAGGCTGACCTTCCTCGTACCGTGGTTTCAAATGTACGTCAGGACTTTGCAAACCCAGGGGTTTACCAGGGCTCTGATCCGAGGGTCTTGGGTTGAGGCCATAGGATGCATCCCCTGCCATACCAGGCTCAGGGTTCTGGAGCAGGAAGTCATTGCTGGCACTGAAGCTCCAAGGTGACGAATATTTCTCCATGATGTTTCTGCACTTTCATGACTATTTCTACTAATACTTGTGTTCATAATTTTTAATGGTTCACATTGAGCAGGTGACATTTTGATACATTAAGGAGCCTTATCAATGACTTTTAAAAGTTCTTTGGTCTGCCAGGATACTTTGCAGAGGCCCCCGAAGGAAGGGGGAGAGTGGTGTGGCTGGAGTGCTGAGCCCCTCCCTGACCCCTTCCGCTGCCTGTGAGCTGCGAAGTGGGTGCCGGCTGCCGGCTCTGAGAACAAGATTCATCACTAAATCACGTCAGAGGGGTTGGATTGCACTTCCAAGGTTTGCCATGGAGGATTTCCCTTAAAAATTGTTTGTTTGCATTCAAAGATCTGTCAGGGTATTTGAGAAGCGTTAAGCTTCGCAGATGGCACGGGGCTGTATCCCACGCCAAATGCAGAGGCCCAGCTGGGGGGGTGGCTAGTATCTACGGGGGTTGAGGCCCCCCATAGAAGCTTCCAGGAATTGAAAATGCCAGAGGCAGTCTGCGTATCTTCTTTGGAGAAATGTCTGTTTAGGTCTTCTGCCCATTTTTGGATTGGGTTGTTTGTTTTTTTGATATTGAGCTGCATGAGGTGCTTGTAAATTTTGGAGATTACACATGA
>NC_041215.1:134361531-134363921 GCF_002837175.3 Physeter macrocephalus | reverse complement strand
TGCTTTGTGACCACCTAGAGGGGTGGGACAGGGAGGGAGGGAGGGAGGGAGACGCAAGAGGGAGGAGATATGGGAACATGTGTATATGTATAGCTGATTCACTTTGTTATAAAGCAGAAACTAACACACCATTGTAAAGCAATTATACTCCAATAAAGATGTTTAAAAAAAAAAAAAAGTCTATGGTGACAGGTACCTGGATACTTTCTCTGGAAACAGTAGGAAGAAGCTTAGGGTCAGGACCATGGACAGCAGCCCCGATGGCAGCTGCGCTGCTTTCCGTCTTGACAGCCGGAGCGGCAGGGGGCCTGAGGAGTAGTTCCCCGTGCAAGGCCGTTGTGAGGCGACCCAGGAAGGAGGCTGAGGACGGAGCAGGAGGCCCACGGAAGGAAGGTGTGGATGAGGAGGGACCGGGCTCCGGGGAATTGCTCCATGACACCGGGAGATGGGACTGCAGTCGGCCATCTTGGTGGCCAGGGAGGATCGGTGTGCTTAGTAAATTAGTGGTGTTTAATAAGGCTACTTCATTATTTAGTAGATTGCATTTTTCTTTGCACTTTGGAAATTTCTGTGAGGAAAGCCGTGCTGTTCATCACCAGTGAGCACTGCAGCTGCCTTCCCTCCAGTGCAGGAAGCCCAGGGAGTGTTCTAATCGTAAGGGCATTGAAGTGGTCAGATCTACTCAATGTTTCTCCCTCAAGGTGTTCATTTCGATGAACATTCGAGAATTCAGAAAGCCGCTGGTAAAGATGAACATATACACACTACTAAGTATAAAGTAGATAACTAACAAGGACCTGCTGTATAGCACAGGGAACTGTATTTACTATCTTGTCATAATCTATAAGGGAAAGGAAGCTGGAAAAGAATATATATATATATATAACTGAATAGCTTTGCTGTACAACTGAAACTAACACAACATTGTAAAGCAACTATACTTCAATTTTAAAAAAGGGAATTCCCAGGTAGCCCAGTGGTAAAGACTCGGCACTTTCACTGCCACAGGCCCGGGTTCAATCCCTGGTCGGGGAACTAAGATCCCACAAGCCATGAGGTGCGGCCAAAAAATAAATAAAAATTTAAAAAAAAAAAAAAAAGAAGAAGAATGTAATTCCCTCAGGGTAGCCGTTGCATGCTGGACGTTCTTTGTCAGATACCTCGGGAGTCAGAGGGACTCAGGGTTCATTCTGGGGAGAAGCTGTGCTGTAAGGGGGCAGAGGTGCCCAGGCCAGCCCGGGAAGGTCTGCCGGCCCCAAGCGTGCGAAGCCGCAGCGTTAACAAGCCGCTCCCAGACGACTTACCTGGCGGCAGGTTGGAAAAGGTGTTTACAACACGTTCCTTAAAAATCGTTTCTCTTACGCCGGATGCCGTTCACAGCCACAGCCATCTCAGATGCACCCGTCGGTGAGTCCAGCGGTTAACCAGTCAAAGCTCAGTTGTCAGTTGTCCACAACTACACAGGCATGGGGACTCTTGATGGGACGCCCATGGGAGTTGCATCCCCTCGGGTGAGTTCTGGAGCAGTTCTGGGAGGCTGGCATTTCATGCATTTACAGGGTGCCCCACGGAAGGGGCATGGCCTGCGGGACTCTGGGCTGTGCTGGCCCCTCCTGGGTGCTCTCCCCGGAGGTTAGAGCTGTCGGTGACTCACACCCAGGACTTTTGATTTGGTTGGTCGTGAGCATTTCACTCTTCTTCTCCTCTTCCTTCACCTCCTCCTCCTCTTCCTCTTCTTCTTCATTAGTAGATTTAATTTTTTAGGGCAGTTTTTGGTTCCCAGCAAAATTAAGCAGAAAGTTCCACCATAACCTCTACCCACACATGCACAGCCTCCTTCGCGACAGCCCGAACCACAGCGGTGCATTGGCTGTAACCAGTACACCTGCACCGGCACCCCGTTACCACCCAGAGTCCACGGTTTACATTCCCCGTCACTCTGGATGTTGCACATGCCCTGGGTTTGGGCAGATATTCACTGGCATGTATCCATTATTGCAGTATCACGGCGTAAAGGTTCACTGCCCTAAAAATCCTCCGTGCTCTGCCGAGTCATCCCTCCTTCCCCCCACCACTGGCAGCCATTGAATTTTTTATTGTCTCTATACTTTTGCCTTTTCCAGAACGTCGTATAGTTGGAATCATGCAGTATCTGGTTTTTTTAGATTTGCTACTTTCACTTAGTAATATGCATCTAAGGTTTCTCCACGTCTTTTCATTGTTGGTTAGCTCATTTCTTTTTAGTACTGAATAATATTGCATTGTCTGGATGTAACACAGTTTGTCCTTTCATCAGTTGAAGGATGTCTTGGTTACTTTCAAGTTTTGGCATTTTGTTTTTTTGTTTTGTTTTTTTGTTTTTTGTTTTTTTTTGCGGTATGCGGGCCTCT
>NC_041215.1:134345456-134361209 GCF_002837175.3 Physeter macrocephalus | reverse complement strand
CGGCATGTGGGATCTTCCCGGACCGGGGCACGAACCCGTGTCCCCTGCATCGGCAGGTGGACTCTCCACCACTGCGCCACCAGGGAAGCCCCTGGCATTTTGAATAAAGCTGCTGTAAGCATTTTGTGTGCAGATTTTGGTATGGACACAAGTTTTCTACTCACTTGTGTAAATGCCAAGGAGTGGGATTGCTAGATTGTATGGTAAGAATATTTTTAGTTTCATGAGAAAATGACAGACTGTCTTCCAAAGCAGATGTATCATTTTGCATTACCACCAGCAGTGAATGTGAGTTCCTGTTGCTTCACATCCTTGCCAGCTTTTGATGATGTCAGTGTTTCCGATTTTGGCTGTTCTAGTAGGTGTGTTAGTGGCATGTCATTGTCTTAATTTGCTATTCCTCAGTGACCTGTGATGCTGAGCATCTTTTCATGTGCTTATTGGCCATTTGTAGATCTTCTGTGGTGAAGTGTCTGTTCAGATCTTCTCATATTTCAGTTGGGTCGTTTGTTTATCATTGTTGATTTTTAAGAGTTCTTTGTACGTTTAGGATAACATTCCTTTATCAGATATGTCTTTCGAAGTTAAATTCTCCCAGTCTATGGCTTGCCTTCTCATTCTCTTGATCATTCCTCCTTCCACTTCTAATAATTATCCTTTAGTTTTCCCTGCCATCATTACTGATGTGCCCTTTCCTTTCGATCTTGGGCTTGTTTGGTTTGCCTGCAGTGTTTGATTAGCATTTTCTTTGCAGTTTAGTAGAATTATTGCTTACTTTTCAACCATTATACACTGAATGTAATGCATCCTCAAAATCATCAACTCTTGATTACATAATTGCTCAGGAGCATGTATAATTTTTCCAAGTACTTTATACACCGTATTAAATTTAGAATGGGTGAAACATTTTTTAAGTTATATAGTGTAGACATTCTAAACTTAATTCCAGTTAATAAGAATAATAAGCATTCAGGACAGTGTAATAATTCTCCCTGTCCTATGTCAGTGTCAACGTCTGTAATTAACAGCTGGGGGAGTAATCAGTTGCCTGTTGGCTTCTGTGTTTACTGCCTGGAGTAACCGGGTGTAGACCCACTGAGCCTTGAGGGAGGATATCTACCCGCTGGATAAAGGGGTAGGTAGGCAGCCAGCTCCTGGTGTTGATCAGTTGCCAGGAAGAAGCTGGCTCTCCCACCTCCTTTGTGGGCCTAGGACGGGAACCTCCTCCTCCCCACAAGGCAGGGTTTCCTTTGCTCTGAGACCACGTCACATCTGACTCCTGAGGCACAGACTCACAGGGAAGTGAGGCTGGAAGGGCTGTGGGCTGGAGGATGCAGCAGAAGAGAACGAGGAAGCCAGACAGCAGGTGTCCTTGGAGGGAGGTAGAAGGCTTGCTGCAGGACCCAAGGGAGGTCAGCAAGCAGGCTGCTGGGTGGGGGGATCGTGGGTTGGAGCAGTGCTGCAGGAGGACCCTCAGCCTGCAGCCCAGGCCAGGGGGTGGGCAGGAGTAGAGCGTGAGGCTTGAAGGGTAGGGGGAAGCCAGGAAGGAGGCGCTGGGACATGGGTGGTTGCCTGGCAGAACTGCAGCTGAGAGGAAGCCCAGGATGCCTGGGGACGGGGAGGAGCCACAGGTGGCCAGAAAGGGGTGGGGGCAGGATGGGGCCTGGATGGAATTGGTTTGTAAACTACAGAACGAGCAAAAGTAAAGTAACACATGCTCATTGTAGTAAAATTAGGAAATATACGAGGACAAGAAGAAAAGTCACCCGGGTGCCCTGACTCTGAGCTCCCAGTGGTTACCCACGTTTTTTCAGACTCCCGTTCAGGTTCACTGTGTGTGGAACCCCCTTCTAACCTGCCCACCCCCCTCCCTGAGGTCCCCCTTGCTTCCATCCCTGTCACCCTGGTCCCCCCGGAGCACTTATGTCACCTGGTTGGCCTCACCTGTTTTGGGTTCCACGACAGAAGAAATCTTGACTCTTGGTTACAGTTAATATCATAATAGGTGCTCAATAAATGTTTCTTGAATGAATGAATGAAACAGTAGCAGTGTGTCTTTGAGTATACATCACACTGTAGAGGGAAGGCATTTGGAACCTGCTCTGGGTTCCAGCCTTTGAGCCTCGGAGGCATCTTTGAGGCGGTCTGAGTAGATCCGTTTGAACCCCTGGTTCCTATTATTGGAGGACAGAAGGGTTGCAGTGACAGCCAGGGAGCCCGATCTTTTTTATGCTGATTCTTTCTGATTTCCCTAGTGTATGTTTCTAACAGTAGATTTGCTTAGTCAAAGGGCATAGGAATTTTAAGGCTTTAGATAGGTATTTCCAAATTTTTCTGTAGAAAATATACATGAATTCACTCTTTTACAAGTGATATTTCTACATACTTTCATCTGCATTTGGGTATTTGTGTGTGTGTGTGTGTGTGTGTGTGTGTGTGTGTGTACACATACATATACATATGTGTTTCTTAATCTTAATGAGTTTTTTGTGTTAGAATTGCACCCTACTGTTTTAAAAACAAACTGTCTTTATTTATTACCAGTTTTTAAAAACACATTTATTGGCTATTTGTGTTGTTTTGTGTGAAGGACCTGTTTAAGTGTTGGCTCGTTTTTCTGTTGGTATCTTCAGCATTGGCCTGTTAATCCTCATTATTTATTAAGCATGTTAGCCCTTTGCTTTTATATACGTTATGTTATATACGTGTGTTCCTTATTTATCTTTTGACTTCAGCTTTATTTGCAGTAATTTTTGACCTTGAGGAGATTTCTAAAAATTCTGGTATAGAGTCTTATTCATCTTGTGTTGCCTCCTTTGTTAATTATGCTTTAAAGGTCTTCTCTCCTCCCAAGCCCTCCTACAACTTCATCCTTTCACTGTTTTGCTGTTTGATTCTTCCAGGTAGTTAAGCTCTTTCATCAGTTGAGCTTTTCTGTTCTCTACCGATCTGGATGCCACCGTTACCAAATTAGGCAAACTTCAGTGTCTCAGGATGGGATCTGTCCGTGCTGCATGCCATCAAGTCTCTTTCTGCAGGTTTAGAACTAAGCTTTAAGATCAGGCAGGAGAGCTCCTTCAGAAGGAGGGGCTCTTATAGATGGTGGAGAGGAATGGTTTGCACGTGGCTCTGGGGAGTAAAGCTTGTGCTGCCCCATCCTTCCTTCTGTCCCTAAGGAATGGGTGGGAGGCGCCAGCTATCAGGGAAGGCTGTTGGTTTTCCATGGGGTGAACTTAGGAGAACGTTCCGTGGAGAATGTAAGACACTATAAGCGTTAATAGCCGATGGTTGTGGAGAGCTTGCTATGGGTTGGGCGCTGTTGCCAATTTACTTAGATTGTTGTGTGGTCCTTGCAGAGTCCTGAGTTGGGGAGAAACTCGAGGGGTCTGCACAGAGGTGATGTCACCTGCCACAAGGGTGCCCAGGGGCCGTCCCTGCCAGCTCACACTGTGGGAGTGGCCAGGAGGACAGGGCTGTGTGAAGCTGGGGCATGATCCGACCACAGGGTCTTCTGGTCACTGGTCACTCTGGGTCATGGCCGGGACCCAGTCCCTATGACTGTGGCCTTCTGGGGTCTCTAAAGCTCAGCTGAAATGATCGTGTTTGGGTAGAGGCCCTGAAAACCTGGTCTCCAGAGGCTGGTGGCTGAGCTCTCAGGGGTGTCCAGGCAGAGGAGAGAGCGGCCTTATCTAGGAAGGCAGCAGCCTGTGCCCTGCAGGTCCCGTGAAGGCCCAGCCCAGGGCCCAGGGGAGCAAGACCCTGCTGCCTGCAGGTTAAGGCTTCGGAGGGGCTGGTTTTTAAAGTCGTCCTTTGCCTTTTTCAAGTGAGTTCCTGTCCGAGCCCTCAGTGACACTTACTCCTCGTGTTACACATTCAAGTGCATTTAACTCTCCAGAATATAATTAGAGCAATTGACTGCATAAGCTCACTTTGGCCACATTTATATGTGGTGATTTGCTGCAAAAGTCACCACAGACCTTTTACCAGCTGTGGCGACATGTTTCAGAATTCACAGAGTAGGAAATGTATCTCACGCTGGGATGCAGTGTGTGTGTGTGTGTGTGTGTGTGTGTGTGTGTGTGCATATATATGCCTAACTGAAGTCTGAGTTCTGTGAAGTAATACTTATTAAGTGCATTGCACTCCAGCCTCCTCTCTTCTGTCCTGTTTTTTTGACAAGTGCGGTTACAACCCATTACAGTGATTTCCTGACCTGCTGATTGGCATGACACGTTTTTTCAAGACACCATCCTGGTAGCATCGGCCCCTTGGCCAGCGTTGGCCTGTCAGTGTGAAGGGCCCCGGCCAGTCCAGGGAGGTATTTGCACGTCAAGGCCAGTCCTGCCCTGACTTCTACCTCGGCCCCGTTGGAACAGCTGCAGACTAGCCGTGGAGGGGTGTGACCTAGCCGAGTGCTGCCACTCCACGAGCATCAGGAGGGCAGGGTTCCCGCGTGTCTCCGAGGCCGAGCCCGTCGTTCCAGCTCTTACTTCACACGTTCTGTGTCTGCCTTGAGAAAATGTTTTATCTGGAATGTCAAGCGGGGGGCGGGGGGGGGCCCTGTCTGCCGGAGTTCTCATTTGCGCTCTCGCCAGTTATTCATTTAGCAGACTATTATGAAGGAGGTCCCCACGAGAGGACGGGAAAATGCCATTTCAATAAAAGGTCACCCAAGAAGGAACAGCTCTAAAGCAGATGGGCAGCTGGCGAGAAGGCTGGTGGGAGGGGAGGCTCCATCCCGGGGGCCTGGGCAGGATGCGGAGGGTAGGCTGCAGGGACCACCGTGCGGGAGCCCGTCGGGATGGCTCCAGGCAAGCGGGGCAGAGTCGCAGCCCTTCCAGCGTCCTGTGTGTAATATCACGGGAACATTTGATTCGTTAATTACGGCGAATGGTAATGATTTTCAGAAACTAGATGGGGAAGAGACTAACTTAAAAGCTGGCGTCACCCCTGCCTGCCTCTCACGCCCACCCCACCTCCTTGCCCCGCCCTCCCCTGCTCTCCTGCGTTGCATGGCAGTGCCCGCCCCAGCCTGTTCCCCGTCCCTCCCTGACCTACACTGAGGCCAAAGGTTGCGTTCAGAAAATGCCAGTTAGATTCTGTCACCACTTAGCTTAGAATCTTCCGCGGCTCCCCACTGCCTGTAGCAAGATGGCCAAAGCCCGTGGCAGGGCAGGAGCCCTCCTCCCCCACCCGGCGCTGATCTGGTTTCCTACAGCCTCCCCGGAGCTCCCACCACCCCCATAAACTCTTGCGGGTTTCCAAATACAGCGTGTCTGGCGGCTCCCCGCGTTCCACAGGGAGGTTCCTCAGCCTGGAGGCTGTTTGCTCGTTCACCAACCTTATCTGTTTTTTAAACTTCTCTTCCTTCAGATGCTGCCCACGCAGCCCCTCTCTTTTGAAACCTTCCATATTTACCCCAGCCCCACCTCTGCCCCCACCCCCATGGCCCTTTATTAAGTTGCCTGGCGCATTATATCAGCTTCTTCTTGTGGGAGAGGGGAGTAGTGCGTATCTGGCTCTCCCGATGGCCGTTGAGCTCCCGGAGGATTCTGAGTCCCCTGGCTTCTATCCCTGCTGGAGCGTCCAAACCAGGCCACAGTTGTAGAAAGTTTGCATCACATTAAACGTTGTTACTAATCAGTATGTATGGAAGATTAAGGTAAGAAGGAATGACTAAGCCACCGCATCTCAGGAAGACAAAGGAGGTGGCTGAGAACAGCCAGCCGGTGGCTGGAAAGGCCCTGGCTGTCACCGTGATTATTAATACGTTGCAAAGACATTTTGGGGATTCCGCCATATTTTGTATGGTTGCCAACAAAATGTTGACAGTTGTATTGTGGTTAATAAATTCATTTAGATTTATAAGCATTGTTTACAGAACCTGTTCGCCTGCTGAAACTCTAACAGCATCTGGTCCTTCTTACTAATTAACTGCTAATTACGAATGAGCTTTGTGTGTTTGTCAGTATAACTGGCTCATGCATTTTGTAAGGAACATTAACAAATTGATTTACATAGTAGCAAAGCAATCAAAAGAGTAAACTGAACAGCAAGCAGCTAAAGCCCTTCAGCTGGTTTCTGAATGAAGCAAACTTTTGATGCTATAAATATTGTCGTAAATTTCCTGTTACCTTAATTCTTTAGTAAAGGTACAGTGATCAAAAGCCATATCCGAAGAGTAGTAGTCAAATTAGAGCCCTGCAGCAGGCGGCCCAGAGTGCTGTGATGGTGACCCGAGGAAGTGGTTAGGGACCTGACTGGGGAGAAGAGCCAAAGAAGTGGTCCTGTGGGGACCACGTCCAGTCCCTGTGGGGATACCGGGGCTGCCGCAAAACTCTGGCCCTTAGGTAATGCTTCAGTTCCAGCCAGCATGCGGCAAGGCCTTGGCCGGAGAGATGAACCCTGTTGTCCATCACACTGTTTCTCCTCTGGGAGCCTCAGATTTCAAACCATGGTGATGTGAATCCTGTTTTTAAGAGCACGCATGTAAAATTAACGGGTTAAGATGGGGGATTCCGGAAGCTCAGGGCTCATTGACTTGGCCTGGAGATGATGAAGGCAGCCCTCTGCCTCGCTGATAAGACGGGCCTGTTTGCATCCTAACAGCTCCCTTGGGGTTTTCTCTAACGCGGCCACCGTGGTTCGAGCTAAGGGGCAGAGAAATGGAACCGAGCCGAGAGCAACATAAACACAAAAAGAAGGGAAGAGAAGTGTTGCACCAGCGAACGTTGGTTTTCATGGTTTCCTCTGCCCAGATCTCAGATGCTGGTATAAACTGGAGGTCGTGGGTTGGGCAGGCAGAGGGGTAATGTGTTCAAGGGTTTTGAGAATAGCTCAGGTTAAATATGATAACAGCCTTACATTAAAATAAAAAAGTACTAGTAAGTGTTTACTGAGATGGAACATTTAATATCAAGCATCACAATGCACAACGTTGGCACGAGCTTTGACACAGATGTTCAGGGACAGGACCTTCTGGAAGGTGCAAAGATCCCAGCTTTGGCATGAAACCCTACTTACCAGCTGTGCACCTCAGGCAAACGCCCAACCCTCTCTCCGAACCTCAGGTACCTCACCTGTAGAATAGGATCGATAGAACAGCCCTCTTCCAGAGTTGTTGGGTGGATTAAGAGGATACTAGATGGCCTCTGTAAAGCAGGCAGCACCTAATCAACAGCTCAGGAAGTACAGTGACTGCCATCACCATGTCTGCATTCACGTGAAAGTAAATATATATGGAGACACCATCTATTCAGCTTTATTAGATCATGGTAATTACATATGGGAGGAGATTCGCCTTTCTCATCAGTAAGTTTATTGCTCTTAATTTCAGATAAAGGGAAAAAGTTTAAACGAACATAAACATGGTAGGTGGAGGGTCCAAGCATGAGTGTTAGGATGGAGTGACAGTTATCTCACAAACCTGTAATGTTTGTTTAGCTCGTTTAATCGACAGCTGAGCCATCCGACAAATGTCGTTAAACGGTACTCTTGATCATGAGCAGCCTGCCATTGGTGAATATTGGCCCTTCAAGATAATTTTATTAAAAATGAAAAAGATATTATTTGCATTAAAAAAATGACGTTCTTGGGCTCCCCTGGTGGCGCAGCGGTTGAGAGTCCGCCTGCCGATGCAGGGGACGCGGGTTCGCGCCCCGGTCCGGGAGGATCCCACGTGCCGCGGAGCGGCTGGGCCCGTGAGCCGTGGCCGCCGAGCCTGCGCGTCCGGAGCCTGTGCTCCGCAACGGGAGAGGCCGCAACGGCGAGAGGCCCGCGTACCGCAAAAAAAAAAAAAAAAAAACGTTCTTTCCTCTAACCCTTCGTATAGTAGGAGGAAGAATAGGAACTGTGCTTTCTGAAGTATTCATTCTTTCTTGCAACTTTGCCCATGGATAAGTGTTTAGAAAACATAATGAATTCAAGATAGTTTGCTCCAGAATATGAGGAAATGATCAAATTGACTACAGATCATCTCAGGTGGCCTTTGCCGACCCATGTACGTGTTGGCCACCATCATTAGTTATAAAAAGGAAAGTGATTTGAACGAGAGACAGTCTGTACTCTGGGGATTTCCCCCCCGCAGGAAAGCCAGGATTATCTCAGGAGGTCCCGGATGTACCAGACTCTACTGGGTGCTGCGGCACGAAGGGCCAGGGGACCAGAAGGGAACATTTTATCCACTGCATCCTCATCTTGTGAGTGTTTCCCATAGATGATATTTAGTGAACAGGAAGCCTTTTCTTTTGGAATCTAACTGATTGAAGACTTTTTTTTTTTTTTTGAAGCACAGATTAGAAGTGAACACAATTGTTTTGGACTTAAAGTGAAAATTTCTAAGACTTTTGGTTAAATTTTGCCAACCAGGAATTTAAGTTTAAGATATAAAGCCATTCTTTAAGCTACCCTTGATGAACAAGGGATTTATTTGAGACACATTGTTGATGTTTCTGTATTTAGCAAATTAACCATGTTGGGTATTTAATGTGACCAAGGTCTAGACATCAGAAGACGGCAACATGGTTTTTCTCTCCCCAGGGACTTGTCTGCATTTGGTGTGAAGCAATCTTTTGTGGAAAAAGCTTACAAACAGAAGGAGGGGTTTGAAATAAAGTGTCTGAGAACACGAGGCAGTTCTTTTCCACTTACGTATTGCACAAGGGACTCCAAAAAAGCCTCCGCATCGGTGGTTTTCAATCTCGGAGGTACAGCTGTTCACGTCTCTGCACACATATAGGTGGTCACGTACACTCCTTCCACGGAGATCCAGATTCATTTGGTCTGGGCTGAGTCTGGTGATATTCTCTAGGTGATTCTCAAAGATTTTGTTCATCAGGGTCACCTGGAAGGCTGTTACACAAACCCAGCAAAACAGTGTCGGAGGAGCCAGACCCGAGGCCTTGTGACTGGGCTCCCGGGGAGGGGAGGTTTGTTTCAAACCAGTTTTCCCAGCGATTTCACTTCCACCCCGTGAAGAACCGCTCCTCTAGGGAAACCCAAGGCAAAGATGAAGGAGGCTGCTGCCGCCTCCTGTCCCGGAGTCCTAGGAAAGGCGTTGTTTGTGCTTTTCACACACGAAATGGTTCCTTACTTGGCAGGTGATCGTCATTTGAAAGACATTTTCGTAGCTTGATTTCCACTCAGAAATAGATGTCACCAGCACAGGATGAGAGAAACTTAGAAAGAATTATGAACTTCTTTTTAAAATGAGAAAGTCAATGAAGGGAGGCAGCATGACCAGAAAAGGGGAAAATTAAAATCTGAAACAATTTATGAGCAAAATAATTTTCCAGCTAAGAGTATATTAGCTGTTTACTCGAAACGTTTGAGAGGAATGTTCCTAATCAGATCATACTGCGATCTTTGGGGGACTCACCATCCCCTGGCAGCCCAAGGCTGTAGTTTTTCCTGCTCCTGGACCTACCATGGGGTAAAGCACCGAGCGGATGCCTCAGAGGCTACACACCTGTTGACGGTCAGTCTTTCAGGACAATCAGCCACTGATTCTGATGGCTTCAACCACTGTGATGCTATTTAAGGAAAGCAGTGGCTTCGAGACATAGCACAGTGACGTGTGTAGAGAGAGAAAACACTGCGTTCCCTGCTGTGTTTTCACCTGTGCCCAGAAGGAGTTGGAACCGCCCTGTCTTTAGGCCTCTTTCTCCGTCTTCCTTTCTCACTACCCCCTTTGGAAGCTTTGCCATGTGACGGGTTAAAACTCCACATCCATTGGTCCAGGTTTTACTAGTGGTATTCAAGTATGTACTGTAGTACAGGGACAGGACCTTCTGGAAGGTGCAAAGATCCCAGCTTTGGAATGAAACCCTACTTACCAGCTGTGCACCTCAGGCAAACGCCCAACCCTCTCTCCGAACCTCAGGTACCTCACCTGTAGAATAGGATTGATAGAACAGCCCTCTTCCAGAGTTGTTGGGTGACAGCACTGTCGTTCTAGCTGCAGAAACGGAGGCTGATAGAGAGACCAGGAGCTCTGACAGAAGGTAGGTAGAGCAGTGATCCAGGTGAGAGCCGGGTGGGCTCAGGCAGGTTGTGGCTACAGGAGTGGGGAGAAAAGGATGTGTCTGGGAGATTTTATGGAAGTAGAATGGGCAGTACTGATTGGCTGGTTAGATGTAGCGGATGAGAGAGACACAGGAAGAAGGCATGATGCTGAGATTTCTGGCTTGGTCAACTTCATACAAGTTGGTCCAGTCACAAGGTGAGAAGCAGAACAGGAGAATGGCCCACAGAAGACTGTTGAGTGTAGTTTTTGATGCCCTGGGCTCGAGGAGCCTGTGGGCTATCCAGAGCGAGCCAACTGGTGGATGTTTTTCTAGATCAGGGAAACGTGGGCTGAAGATGTATGTTTGGGGATCGTTAATACAGAAATGGCAAATGAAGGCATAAGAGTGCGTGAGATCAGTGAATTGCACAGAATGGGATCGAGGGGCTGGGGTGGCATCTGGGGAACGTGAATGTTACCAGAACGGGCGCGTGAAGACAAGCCCGTGGAGGAAACTGAGAAACAGGGACCAGAGCAACCGGAGAGGAACTAGGAGACTGGGCCATCGTAGGGGAAGGAGGAGATCGAATAGGAAACGGACTAGAGAGGATCCTTTGGATCGGGGGACAGCGAGGTCACGGATGATAGCAGCAAAGGGACGGGGAGGAAGATAGACCACGGGCGGTGGTGACTAAGGAGCGGGAGGGGACAGCGAGTGTAGACAACACTTCGGCAAGCCTGACCGTGGTGGAAAGGAGGGAACTAGGTCTAAGGCACTGATCAATGTGTAACAGTAAAGGATGCAGTAACGTACTGCTGTGAGTTCCTGCGCAGAAGTTACCAGCAGTCTCACTCCTTAGGAAACTTTTGACTAGACAAACATTTATTTTAAAAAGAGTTACTTGCTTATCGTTTCGCAACTTATAAACAATTCCCAGTGTTTACCCAGCACTTGCCGCGTGCCAGGCATGGTGATTTGGCTTTGCGTTATGAATGCGCTGACTGTCCTGACGGCCGGTTCCTTCCAGGTGGTTCTGAGATTCTGTTCCTTCTGCTTCTGCCGGAAGAAGGAGGTATTTCAAGCACGCATCCCTCCTCACAGCCTCATCCTGGTGTCATTTTCCCACGATTTCCTGTTTCCTCACCCATATGGCCACCACTCTCTCCCTCAAAAGCTCTGGGTGCCACTTCCATTATTATCTGTGGCGTCTTCACCTGTACTCATCGGGGAGTTAAAGAGCTTCAGGCACTGAATTAGCAGACGTCCCCATATTTAAAAGAAATCTGTGGTCGCCACTCCACGATGACAGTCCTGCCTTCCCGCCTTGTACGAGGTGCTGCCGTGTGGCGTGCGCTCCCCCCGAGGTGCCCCCCTCCATGTTCTCCTGGTGTGGGCCTCCCTCCCATCCTCCATGTCTTAGACCGAGAACAAGGACCACACGTTCCAGATCCAGGAGGTCATGCCAACGCGCGAGCCACTGCAGCTGGCAAGTGGCTTGGTCCAGAGTGACGGCTTAGTTCCCGAGCCCAGAGTAGACGCTCTCCAGCAAGAGTTCTTCACGGGCTCTGCAGATAGAATTCGAGGATCCAAGAATGTGGGTGGGGGAACTTCACCTTTATTTCTACTAACGTCCACCGAGATTCGGCATTTCCCGGAAACGTGAATCTAGACACCGACCCACAGGAGCGAGAGCGGAGCCCGGACTCTGTCACCCACAGACGTCGTGGCTGTTACACCTCACGTGGAAGTTGTCACAGATAATTTGATGAGTGGCTTACACTCCCAGTCTTTGGAAGTATGGTGGGTACCAGCTCTCCTGCTAGATCTTAAAGTGTTAACAAAGAGTCACGTTGTTTACCTCATCTACCATAGACGTTTTAAAAATATTTTGATCACTGCCTTTCAGTTTAGTTGGCAGTGATCAAAATATTTTGTATTCTACAATCTTTTGTATTCCTATGAACTGAAAGACCTTTTTCTTAGAAAGGATCCTCCAGGAAATGCCCAGAGGGACCCACCCCCAGCAAGCCTCCCTGGGGATTCACGTTTTCCTGCCCAATCAATTCTGTAAATAGAATGTGTTTTTATCTCATGTAAAATTTTATATAAAATTAAGGACATGGGTCTTCAAAACTGAGTGAAAAGGCTTGTTGTCCTGCTTCCCCTTCAGGGCCGCGTGAACCTGTCTGGTCTCTGGTGATGCCCCAGGCTCCTCCCACCCCCCCGGGCTCCCGCACCGGTCAGCTCCCCTCTTCTTGTTGGGATCAGTCCTGGATCCACACTTCCCCACCCCCACTGGATGCTCTCCCTTCCTCTCCTGAAGGACGTTTTAGGGTTGCTCCTATGCCCCGCCAGCGCTTCAGCCTCCTCTGCTTACCTGCTCGGTGCTTCTGGATCGGGCCCCTCTCCTAGTGGGACTGTATTTCCCGGGGCCGATGAGTGACATTCCCATTTCCACAGAAGCAATGCCCTGACTTCTCTCCAGGGAGTGATGCTGTCAGAGCTCCTTCCCACGTGACACTCTCTTCTCTGGGGTTCCCATGCCTCGCTTCCACTCTCCTCTCGGAACCTCTGGGTGTCCTGTCTCTGCGGCATCTCCTCCCGCTTTGTCTTAACCCGTGAATAGCATCATCTTGGGCTTCCAGCTCTTGGCACTCTGCCCTGAATCAGAGATCTCTATTTGTAGAGATCGCCCCCCTCTCCCAGGATCCGTACCCCTTGGGATCTTTTTGGTCTCATAAATCCAGCTCCTGGTGGGACCTTTCCGCCTGACCCCAGGATGTCAGTGGTTGGTGTGGACTTGTGTTGCCTGTGGCCAAATGAATAAAAATGCTTGGTGCAGGAATTACAAACACCAGTGCATCCCAGCGGCCAGGCAGGCACATGTGATGAGCGCGTCCTGGGATGGGGAGCTGGTTAAGAGTTTGATTCACACGAAAGCAGCTCCCACCACGGGGCAGCCGGCACTCACGTCCACGTCCCTCTCACTCTGTGGCCCCCATGTTCCCGGATGGTCCTAGTTTTTAAAGGAAGCCAGGAATCTGGGTTTGCGTATCAAATCTTGTCATTTTTAAATGCTGGCAACTGATTTCAGAAAACATTAAGCACTCATAGGGGCTGATGTGAAGGTATCCGTAGGCTGGAAACGGCCCCCCAAGCCGCCAGGGTGGGTCTCTGCTTCAGACCCTCTCCCAGGCTTCCCCAGAAGCTCAGCCATCTCGGCAGTGTTACAGGTCCGGCTCGGCCCGTCGCCGTCCGCCCGTTCCAGCTTCTGTTCGTCTCAGCCATGCCCACCACCCGTGTCCCCAGCCGTAGGTGCCACCTGACTGCTGTGCCTTTGCACACGGCGCTTATCGACCATCGCGCCTCCGCCCGGCTCGTCCTGCTTGCTGGCCCAGGTCTGGTGTCAGCACTGCCACCCCTCAGAAGCCCTCCCGGCTTTCTTCCCACGGCCTCTGCACAGGAACACGGTGGTGCTTGTCACACTGGGTGCTGATAATGGATTATACCTTTTCCACCCTCCCCCCCACCAGAGAGTGATTCAGCAGCTACAACTTACTGTCACAGGGGTCCCCAGGACCTAGCAGGACGCAGCCTGCCCACTGGGCTCTGTTTTCGAAGAGCTGAAAAGGCAGCTTCCAGGCCACGGGCCCTGCGTTAGGCCAGGCAGGCCACCTGAACGGGAACAGAAACGTGCCCTGGACCAAAGCTCAGTGCCAAGAGCCTCAGGGGTGACCGACAGCTGGGATGCCCCAGCATCTCAGAAGGGGTCACGGGAGTGCAGGGCGACCCCCAGACCCCCAGCCGCCTCCTGAGCCAGACCACCTTTATGGTGACTTCAGGGGCACCAGAGCCAAGTCAGACACTGTGCCGCTTCCGTGAGTGCAGGTGGCTACAGGCGAGGATGCAGACCCGCCCGCCGCACCCGACACTCCTTAAGAGAAGAACGGCACGCGGGGCCAGCTCGGGGGCTGGGCAGCCCTGGGCCTGGGCTTCCTCGGGACCCTTGTCAGGCCCCTGCTGGCTGCCTCCGGCCCTGCTAATCTACAAGGGCTCTTCCTCTCTTTCCTCCTTTCCTGAACACCTGTGTGTGCATGTCTATCTCGGTGGCGTTTGCAGAGTCCCCCGAGTCAGGAACCGGGGACTCTGTCTGGTCTTGTCAGACGTCCGGCCTGTGCCCCTCAGGAGCCTGCCCCGTGGCCTTGGCTCGGCCCTGGTGCTCCCGTACCCCGGCCTCCCGCCCCCAGAATGCCCTCGCCTGCCCACCTGCCCTCCTCCCGGCCGGCTGTGCGGGAGAGAGATCCCACGCTAGGCCTGACTGCTGACGGGGTGGCCCTTGGCTGGTCTGGGACCTTGGATTTCGGGGGGCGGGTGCCCGCATTCCCTGGACTGATTAGAGCAGCTCACTGCACCTGCACTGTTTGTGCTTTCCTCCAGGGAGATCGGAACTGGGGTCCGTGCCAGGCAGAGGGTGCCTGCAGGACCAGCCCTGAGTGCTGAGTCCCTGATGAGCGTCCCTGGTGGACAGCACGTCACACGTGTTGTCACAGCTCACGGGGGCAGGAACTGATTGTGTCCTGTGTGGCTCCGCTGGGAGGGGCCCCTTGCAGGCCTGGTCTCCCCTGGACTTCACCCCGGGGGCCTTTTCCCTCTGCTGATTGTGATTTGTGTCCTTTCGCTGTATGAGTCATAAGCCAGGAGGTGGCTTGGGGGGACCCCTGGCACACTGAGTCTGTCAAGCTAAATTCCACCTCCTCTTTTCTAGACATTTTCATTTCACTATTTGCTCAAAGCTACTTTCCATCGCCGTGTTTTATTGAGATTATGTGTTTAGGTGTGTTTCTTTGCAGAAGTTGGTGAGTTTAAGAGGCATCCTGTTAAACCGTGTACTGGAGAGTTGGGAATTTAGATCTAGGACTCAGAGGAGAAAGAGATTTTGAAGAAAGCCGTTGGTAAATGCACAGACCCCTGGAAACCGAGTGGGATGGAAGAGTTTGTAAGAGCGCCTTCTCAGAAGAGGTGCCACGGTTCTCAGAAGGGCTGTGGCCTCCCCCTCTCCTCATCCCACGAAGTTAAGAACTGCAGAGGGGTTGACACGTCCCAGGTTGAACACGTTGAACGAGAAGGTTGGAGGCTGATGCAAAGGCAGGCGGTGCTGGGGGGACACACGCAGGCTGACCAGCGCCCAGGGCCCGGTGGGGTCTCCCGTCTAGCTTGGAAGGGGGCGACTCGTGAGACTTTAGGTTTTGAGCACAGGAGCCTCTAAGGACGGTGGTTCGTTAACAGCATCGGAAGCTGAGGAAGAAAAGATAGTTCCATTAAAAAAAAAAAAGCATCGCTTTAGAAAGGAAACCGGCAGTGAAAAACCCTGGATCGTCTTGTTTCCCTCTGGAGTGTGGTCACTCTGGCCTTTTACACCCTCCTCAGATTCAGAGTCCTGTTTCCATTCACATCACTCTTGCTTTTGATTTTGTCCAAAAGAAAAACGATTCCCAGTGAAAATGATGTTGTTTTACAATATACATACTCTGGATTAAATTCATAAGTAAAGGGCGTCCCTGGTGGCGCAGTGGTTGAGGGTCCGCCTGCCGACGCGGGGGACGCGGGTTCGCGCCCCGGTCCGGGAGGATCCCGCGTGCCGCGGAGCGGCTGGGCCCGTGAGCCGTGGCCGCTGAGCCTGCGCGTCCGGAGCCTGTGCTCCGCGACGGGAGAGGCCACAGCAGTGAGAGGCCCGCGTACCGCAAAAAAA
>NC_041215.1:134303984-134345294 GCF_002837175.3 Physeter macrocephalus | reverse complement strand
CCAATGCAGGGGACACGGGTTCGAGCCCCGGTCCGGGAGGATCCCACATGCCGCGGAGCGGCTGGGCCCGTGAGCCATGGCCGCTGAGCCTGCGCGTCCGGAGCCTGTGCTCCGCAACGGGAGAGGCCACAGCGGTGAGAGGCCCGCGTACCGCAAAAAAAAAAAAAAATTCATAAGTAAAGTGAACCTCTTCATAGGTTATTTAGCTTGAAGTTCATTCTGCATAGAAACTTACATCTTTGAAAAGGTAGAACAGGGTTGAAATGAGTCAAACTGTTCTAACTGAACTCATGTAATCTGTCCTTTTATCAAGCAAACACTTGCACTATTTTTGAGTAGTCATAACTTAAGCAGTGTGTCCAGCATCCCTAAAGAGATGATCCGTACCCTTCCGGTGATGTTCCTAGATCCTGACACATGCCGTTCTGGGCTCGTTCGCTGAGACGGGGACCCTCACACACCGCTGCACCTGACCTCTGTGTGTCGTCTGAAGCTGCGGCCTGAGCCGTGCCTCCCCAGGGCTCTACTTTCTGTTTCTTCTCCCGAGGAGGGCAGAATCCCCATGAAGTTATCTCGGTCCCAACTTACATTTTACATCATCAGAATGAGAAATGGGAATTCACCGGGTGGCCTTTAAAGTTACTTTCCACTCCAGGATTATAAGGTCCTATAGTTTCATAGCCTGGTCAGTACATCAGGGCGGGGGCTTTAAACCCTTTAACATCAATTTCTGGTCCTTCCTCTAAGACCTGCATGTGTCTGCTCACCTATCAGAATTGCCCAGCGGCATGGAGCTCTTCAGGGAACAGCCCTGTCACCATATTGCCTGCCCCCCCACCCCTCCGCTCAGAACAGCACCTGAGACAGAGTCTGCACTTGGTACATGAATTGTGGATACAGTCATACTCTCAGGCAGACAGCTTCCTTCTAATACTGGGAGCTGTTATACTGCCTTTGCCGTATCAGATGTTGGGTTTTTTTTTTTTTTTTTAAAAAAGGAAAATAATTATTATCTCAACAAATTTTTGGACCTAGCAAAAAGGGGAAATAATTCATGATGAAAATAATAATCCATTAATTGTGATGTTCACGATGAGATCATTACTCATGACACTAATACTGATCATGTAATTCATGTGTCAGGTGCTATTGATAGTTTCAAAGTTCTTAGGTCTCTCCTATTTGGTGTGTCTAAACGTAACCATTCAACACAGCACCCAGATGAAGTTTTCCTGATCCTTTTAACAAATAGAGTGAGTGAGAAACACACAATTGCACCTTGATAATTTTTTTCTTTAACTTTTTCCCCAGCTTGTGAATATTTGGGAGAGTTTCTCTCATTTGGGCTCTTAATGCTTTTCCACTGTTTGAGAGTCACATCCAGGGCTACGTTCTCTTTGCCCCTCACTGCCCTCTCAGTGTTTGGGGTCCGAATGGGCAGGCTCCCTGTTCATATGTGTGCTTCAGGGGTGTCCTGGCCGTGGTACTTCTTAAAGCTCTGAGTAAAATGACTTTGCTCCGTGGCGCTCTGTTAAATTGGCTGGTTAATTCTGGTGTTATTTACCCTGTAATTCATTAGTTTCACCCCGCCATTGGCAGCTGACAGGCTGTAATTTCACGCCTTGCAATAAAAGATGTCTCATAATCTGCTTCATTTAGCAGCAAGAGAATTTAATGAAATTAACTGCAGTCCTAATTATGCCAGTGAATACTAAAGACCGCCATCAAGTTTTCTCAGAAAAAAAGGACGAGGTCCATCCACCTCGTGAAGGATTTAGAATATAATTTCCTGGGAAAAGTTGCAAATGTCTTCCTTCTATTGGCCAACAAGGCCCAATTATGACTACACATATGACTATAATTAACTGTTTTTTCTGAACGTCTCTCCAAGTAGCCATCACTTCCAATCACATTTCAAAGTGATTCCTCTGTTGGCGTGGTCATGGTGATGTAAACACGCGCACGCTGAGTTTTCCATCAGTGGTCTTTCCTCTCGTGCTGGGGTCCATGGTGTGGGTTTGCATCGCGTCCCGGGGGGGTAGCAGGTCCACAGCGTGTGCCTGGGAGAGGTTTCCCGAGTGCGTCCTGATGACGTCCTCCTGCTCTGAGGATGCCGGGGTGGGGGAACCGCCCTGTGCAGGTTGTTACCTGTCGGGCTTGGAGTTTCCGGCCCCACCTGGCCCCTCGCCTCACCCTTCCCCAGGACACAGGGTTTTTCCATACTTCTTGGTCCACGCCCCACACCCTCTGCTCCTGGGTGGGAAGATGTGTTCTTGGCACCCGATGTGCCCGTATTCCTCTTGCACGTGGCACACAGGCCGTCTCTCTCCTTGAGGTGCAACCTCTACCTCTCCAGGCTCACCTGTCTTGCCCCGCCCCCTCGGCTTCTCCACCTCGGTCTCCTTTGCTGCTCTTCCCCAGTTCGCATGCAGGGAGGATGCTAACGGGAAGGAAGGATCCCCGAGGAGGCGGACTGGAAAGGAAGTAAGACGTGCGAATGCTCTGAGAAGACCCAGGCTTCCCCGCATCCCAGCCCTCGCCCGCAGGGCCCGCGCACCTGCCTCCACTCCTGCCCACCTCTCCATCCCGGCCCCTGGGCCACTGCCGCCAGCAGCACCTCTTTACAATGCAGAGATGGCAGCAAGCCTGGGCGGGTGAAGAGTGTGACCAAGAAGAAGACACACAGGCTGCACAGGAGCCAAAGGAGTGGAGACTCATGGAGAAAGAACCACACATTCTGCGCTGTAGAGACAGAATTCAAACACAGCCGTGGGAAGTTCTGCTTTATTTAAATACGATGGAACTGTCAGTAGCCACAGTTATTAACTGCTGTCCCTCTTCCTAATCTTACTTTAAAAATTGATGACGTTTCTCAAGCTCTAAAAATAATCACCCTGCTTCCTTGGGCGCCGGCACCTGTGACCTCGAGGTCACAGATCAGCACTTGCTCGCTGCAGTGACATTATTCTAGCAGCTTTCGTTCAGAGCCCACGTTGGACGGTGATGTTGAGGCGTTCCTTTACCTGAGGCTGCTGGCAGGGAGGCCTTTGACGAGAAACACTTTGGGGCGACTTGGAATAGCTGCTGCGTATTCCTGAAAATAACAGCTGCTTTGCGGAGAGTGTTCGCGTTCGCGATCGCGCTCTGTGTTCTCGCCGTCTCTGCGCCATGGGTGTTGTACCATCGTGGACTTGGAGAGGTGACAGCTGTACAGCGAGCTCGGGGAGCTCCACGGCTGCCCCACAGCCCACTCCCGCCAGGCCCATCCCAGGGGAGCTGTGAGCTTGCACGTCGATGTCCGTCTGCGGGGACCCTTGCCTGCTGTGGGCAGGGGCCCTGCCCGGCACGTCCCTGACTCCGGGTCTCCCCCCTCAGTACAGCCTCCGTCACCATGCACGGTACTCCCTCCCCGGCACACCCGACGGGGGGCTCCCGGGCAGAGTGTGCGCTGCGTCCGTCGGCCTTCGCAGGGCCCTCCCACGTCCAGGAGACCCGGCCTCTACGTGTCCTCCCGGCTGGTCAGCCTCGGGCCCACCCGCCGGCCTCCCTGGGGTCTCTGAGCCGCAGCCCAGCCTGGAATGCTGGCACCAGCGGCACTCGGCGCCCAGCAGCCCGCCGGTCCTGACCGTGTGGGAGCCTCCACCGGGCGCCCCCGCTCTCCCGGCGAGAGGAGCGGAGGCTCCGAGAACTTGCGGTTTGGGCTTGGAGGACACGCAGAGGTGAACACCCGAGGCAGGGCGTGCTCGAGGGGGAGGCAGAGGAAGCTCCACGCCTTCCCGTAAACCTTACCCTCGCCCCATGCGCCAGGAGGGGCCGTGGGGGTGTGCGAGAGGACCACGCCGGCTGGGGGGACTTTGGCGGCGGGGAGTGCCGTCTGCACGTGGCGTTGCCCTGCCGGCAGCATCCCTCGGTCCCCCCACGTCGGAGCACTTGCCGCTGAGGCCGGGCTGCCCAGGGCAGGGCGTGGGGCTCTGCAGCCACGTGTCCCCCGTGGTCACCGTGAGCGCCCAGGAGGCCGCCGGGAGGCCCCGGCGCAGGAGCACGTGAGCGAGGAAGGGGGGGCCGGGAGGCGCGTCCTGACCGCTCGCCAGTCCGAGAGCTGGGCCTTCCGGTCGCCTCCCGTGAAGGAGAGAGAGGGAGCCTGGGGTTTGGATGCGCGACCCACGCGGCTCGGCCGCGGAACACCAGCGGTAATTTTGGCGACAGGCAGTAAGGAAACCTGAAGTATTTCTCTCCCAGACCCTCCCAGCTTATTAAAAGAACTTATAGACATGAAAATACATTAAAGTGGGCAAAGCGGAGAGGGTGAAAGAGATTAACAACCTTCGCTGAATAGAGCCTATTGATGAAGCGGGCCTGGGAGCCGCTGCGGGCTCTGAAATGAGGTGTGAGCTGCTGAAAAGAAGGTCAGGCCTGTCCAGAATTTCGGGGGGGAGCGGAAATTGACATGTAAAAACATGAAGCGCCTGCCTGGCCCTCGCCTCCCTTTTCCTGGTTGGGGAGGTTTACTCGGAAAGAGGAAAAACCGCCCTGCAGCTGATTCCCCAGTTTTACACCCAAATTAAAGGATCCCGTAAAATGCAGCAGAGACGGGGGTGCGTGCCTGTGATGTCTGTTGTCTGGGGTCTGGGTGTTTCCGCCCAGCGCGCGGCCCAGCATGGGAGAGGAGAGCTGCTGGGGGGGCGGGGGCCAGGGCTGGAAAGGGGGGACCCGAACCGGCCGGCTTGTGACAGGCACCTGACGGCTATGGCTGCCTTCGGAGATCTTTCTAGGAAATGGGGTGTTAGAGAATATAAATGAAAGCCATCCTGCCATGTGGGTACGTGTGCGAGGGAAAGTTAGCCGTCAGTCAAGTTTTATCTCTTAATGAATAGAGACTGCTGAAGTAAGGGTTAGGTAATTGAGTTTATAATTAATTAGCCATAACCCTCATCAGATAAAGCAGTTGTGAGGAATTTTTTTTTATCTCCTTTCTCTCCCCAGGGCCTGCCCTTCTTTGTCCTTGCACTGACAGCCAGCACTTATCTAGGGCCGCTGGAGCCCGTGCCGGCAGCCCTCCCCCTGCCCGGCCAGGGCCCAGGGGTGGTCAGCCGGCCCTGCTTTGTGCTAGGAGGCCGGCAATCAGCCCAGCTGTCCGGCCCATGATGAATTAGCGGTGGGAGTGAACACAGAGGTGGACTCCAGATCGGCCTGATAGCTCCCAGGCTGCTTCCGTGGGTCCCGACTTCAGGGCATCTCTCATAGACCTTTGACGTCTGCCAACAAAGAGGTTACAGAAGGTGGAGGTGGGGAGATGGGTCGCTCCTCCGGAAAGTTGGGCAACGTACACAATACCCCTTAATTTCTATAGCCGGGCGATTCGCTCCACAAAGGAGGGAAATCAGTGAGCGTCTCCACCCTTTCCTTGAGCACCTTTTGCTGCTGCTTCTTTTCTCCCTCCATTTATTGGAGCTTTACATGTTCGGAGGACAAGCAATAAACAGTGCAAATGTGAGGCATTAAAATCAAAGATTGTGTCAAGGGATCTGTCTCTACTGCATTTTACAGACTGTATGGGGGGGGCGCAGGATCTTCCCCCTTCTCTGTTTAAAGATTAGAAATCTTGAGATCTGTGCAGGTTAAGGGAGGAGTTTTTTAAGGAACAAGGTTGTGCCTTTCTTACTGCTTCCGATACTGAATTAGAAAAATCCTGGGCTTGTAATGTCAACTTCTTTGTGATGTTAGTTGTTTTTTTTCTAATTAAGCCCCAGGCAGGTACAGATAAATCTCTCAATACCCCAGGGATATGGTGAATAAGAGGATGTGATCTTTCTTTCCATCTGCAGTTGCTGTCTATTTTAGGTAGTCTAGGAGACGATTTTGTTTTCCTTTGTTGGCAAGACTAGGTATCACTTTCCAAGACCCTCTGGTAATTATTTGGGGGCTCAAAAGCCAGAATGTTTTACCAGACAATATGACTGAATAACGATTTTGAATGTTAATGAAAATTTAATCAGACCAAATATATTATTCAACCTCATTTAGGGAGTAAAGTATGATAAGTGCATTTACAAGTGCTGAAATTTATAGAACAAACGAGTTCATTTTTGGGGGGAGTAAAATGAGAAACCCACAGTCTGGTATTGTGATGGGAGAGACAGTGGTTGTTTGTTTGGGGTTCGGTTAGAAATAAACATCGACTGCTCTCAGAATTAATTTGGGAAATGTCGTCATTAACAAAAATTCCTAGTAAACGCCGATGATCTTCCTCACCTTCCAGTCTAGAAATACTAGATGCTGTAATTGAGCCGTACCTAATGACTCCAGTTTTTTTCGTGAAGCAAGTACGTATGGTAGATATGCCAGTTCTGGGCTTTCTTTGGGGGAAGAGAAAAGGAATCACAGGCATAGGTTCATAGGATGATTGAGACCCAGAGGTGGAATCCAGATGACTCAGCTGGAGGAAGGGGAACTGCCCTGTGGAGCAGACGCTCCACCCAACCAGCCTTCCCTTATCTTCCAGGATTCCTGGGGTGACGTCCGGCAAACCGAGTATGAAACCCAGAAAAATCCGTATGATCCTATGATCAAGGCTTCCGTCACCTCTGTCACAGCTGAGACAGTTCAGGCCCAGTTCTTGATCCAGGTCAGCAGATAGAAAACATTGCGTGGAGGAGACAACGTTCCTTCTCTGCTTCCAGCTGAATCGTGCGTCACGGCCCCGTCGGCAAACCACGTGGCCAGAGGCAGAGAGGGCGGGTGCGTCCTCTCACTCTTCTCCCATCCCCTTATCCTGCCCTTCTTCAGAGAGGCAGAGCCAAGCGTTTCCTCAGCCCGCCCTGAACTGCTATTGGAGCTGCAAAGCATCAGCGGACTCTCCAACGGCTGGTTGAGATGCGGTGGGTGGTAGCCACAGACAGACTCCCCGGGGGTGGGGGGAAGTTAGCTCAGGGCCTAGAGAGATGGAGGGCACAAGAGGGTTTTGAGTCCAGGCCAGCCCAGCACCTAGCGCCTACACTTCCACCTGTTAGCCGTGATTTGAGGAAGTTTCTTAACCTGCCTGAGCTTTGCTTGCGTCATCTGTTAAGCTGTGGGTTGTCTCCCTGAGTGGGTGAATGGCAGGTAGTCTCGATGCAGGGTTTTAAAAATGGCGAATCGCCCTCTCCCCCACTTTACTTTATTATTTTTTTTTGCATTAGAAGTTAATAGAGCCAATTACGAGAAACAGTTCTCTAGTCTTCCTTGGTTTTGGAGCCGGTATCCTGGAAAGTTCCGGTCCCTTTAAGTTTAGCTCACTCCGTGGCCAGAGCCCAGGACATTGGTCAGCTCTCATGGTGTGACCTGTTCATCCCGAGAGGATGCTTCAGAGGGAGAGCTTTCAGTTCTTCTCTCTCTGTTACTTCTGAAATTGCAACATCATTTGTTTTAAACTAGGATGACTAATGGATCCGTACCTAGCTTTGTGAAAGAAAAGAAAAAGTCAAAAGGAAGAAAAGATGAAGTCCTTCCATTGTGATGTTCAACAAACCATATTCTCAGGTGCATCACGTAGACCCTGGCCTTGCTGACGTGTGAGCTGCTGTGCGTCAGGCCTGGAATGGAAAGGAAAAGTCTGGCCAGAGGGGTGACTCTCGGCAAAAGTCTACGGAAAATGGTGATGCAGCCGGATCAGGGGGTTTGTGGTAGTGTGGCAGGCGTTTCAGAATCGCTAGTATATTTGTTCAAAAGGAAATGCCACCTGGAATCTTAAGTTCTCTTTGCTCTCCTTTATTTAAGCATCATCACAATTTCTAGATCTAGTTGTTAAGTCAGTTACAGGTTTATCATTGTTCAGGTTTATCGAAACCTAACTCTAAGCTTATTTTATCTTGGATATATTTTTGAAGTTTTAAAAGTTGACTTATACTAAATTCAAAATGGAGCGATTCCAGGTTTAAATAGCAAGAGAGTAGCTGTCTGCCTGTCCTTTACACTCATTCCCTGAACTTTTGGGATTTTATATTGTCTGGACACATCAACCCAGACCTCCCTCTCTTGCCTCCACGATGCTGGAAACTGGGAGGCCTGTTGTACGTGGAGGACCGGGCGTCTGGGTAGGGAGGAGGGACCTCTTGGGGGTCTCGGGGGGCACAGAGGCTGCTGCACTCCCAGAAGGCCAGTCTTGTCTCAGGAGTACAGAAGGTATTTAAAATTTGCGTCTTAATCTAGCATGGCTGAGGCTGTGGCTCTTTCCCTTGGGTTTGCCCCCATCCTCGGTGGCTCACCCACAGTGATTTGGGTGGGGGGGTGTGTGTGAGAAAAGTCGCCTCACCTGGCGCCAGCCAGGACGCAGAGGGGCCACCCCAAACTATGGCACCAGGGAGCATCTCCCGGCTCTGACCTCGCTGGGCTCAGGCCCTCAGGTGTGTTCTCGTGCCCCGTGTGCTGAATCCCGGGCCCTCCTGTGGTTACCACGTCTCAGCCAGCAGTAGCCTCAAACAGAAGACCCCCCAAGTGCTGCTCGCGTGGACCAAATTCCAGTCCAGAGTGACGCAGCCCCCGTGGGTCAGGGCCACAGCATATGCACCGGCAAGGCGGTGACCTTGACCGGGGCAGCCCGCGCACGCCGGCCGAAATGAGAAGAGGGGTGAGTGCAGGAGGGTCACCGGTACGTGTCCCTGCCAGGGTTGCCATTAAATTCCAACACTTCTCTTATATGTGGAATCTAAAGAACACACAACAAAACAAAAAACCAGACTCACACAGAAGGATGTCAGGTTTGTGGTTACCAGAGGGGAACAGTAGGGGCTCGGGGAGCTGGAGGGACGTGGTCAAAAGGTACAGACTTCCAGTTAATAAGTGAACAGGATAAACAAATACTAGGGATGTAAGGAACAGCATGGTGGCTGCAGTTAACACTGCCCTGTGGTGTGTAGGAAGGTGAAGAGAGTAACCCTAAGAGTGCTCATCGCAGAGAAAAGCTTTCTTCCCCCCCTTCCTTCCTTTTGTCCTCCTTTTCTTTTTATTGTATGTATATGAGAAGGTGGATGTTAGCCGAACCTATTGTGGGAATCATTTCACAATATGTATAAATTAAACCACAGTGCTGTATGCCTTGAACTTACACAGTGATGTATGTCAATTATTTCTCAGTGAAACCAGAAGAAAAACGACTTCAGACAGCGCTGCCTGTTTGAGGCTGAACCCCAAAGACGTCTCCTAAGTAAGGGTCGGCTCATGCCCCGTGGTGTCTGGGAAGCCGCTTGGTCCCGACGGTGTAGCCTGGTTGGCCATCATCGGTGTTCGAGGGCACTGCTGTAGACACGCGGAGAGACACACAGACTCAAATCACACCCCACGTAATGGGCCCAGAGTTGCTTGCATGGGAACAAGCCCTCCGGGGAGCGCCCTCCTTGGAGCCCACCCAGATGCTGCATCAGCAGTCAACAGCTCAGTGCAGAGGCACCGCATGGCTGGGATGCGCTGCTCTTTGGAGCCTTCCCTGAGCATCACAGGGGGACCTCGGACGTGGTCCCTCCCCTCTCCTGACCCCGACCCTCCTGGGTTGCTGATGGCACGTCCGTTGAGGAGCACACCACCCTGGTTGCAGACATTACTTTTTTCACATATATATATATATACACACACTCACTTACTTATTTATTTATGGCTATGTTGGATCTTTGCTGCCGCGTGCGGGCTTTCTCTAGCTGTGGCGAGCGGGGGCTACTCTTTCATCGCGGTGCGCGGGCTTCTCGTTGCGGTGGCTTCTCTTGCGGAGCACGGGCTCTAGGTGCCCGGGAGACAGTAGTTGTGGCGCACGGGCTCTAGAGCACAGGCTCAGTACTTGTGGCACACAGGTTGCTCCGCGGCATGTGGGATCTTCCCGGACCAGGGCTGGAACCCGTGTCCCCTGCACTGGCAGGCGGATTCTTAACCCCTGCGCCACCAGGGAAGCCCCACAGCCATTACTTTAAAACCAGAAACCACAAAAGCGGATGCGCGCGAAAACGTGGCTGGCGTGTCACACACATGTCGTCCCTCTTTGCATGTGTGCACCACACCTGAGTGAGAGACGAGCTCCCCTCTGCCCGCCGGTCAGCTTTGGGATGGCAGCAAATACACAGTCCGTTAGTGATAAGGAAAGACCGATAACAAGCATTTTCTATGTATGCCTGTAACTGATTTCCAAGAATTCAGCACAGAAGTCACTTGGGAATTGACTGGGAACAAAGAAAGGTTTTCCAGTTAGAAGCACTGAAGGACCCAGAAGTTTACTGAAGTTCATCCTGAAATATCTCTTTTGATCCGTGCCATGTTTTTTGTTTAAGCGTTTGAATGTTTTAGGTGAGCATAGCTGCCCTCCGCGCGGCTGCCTGGGTGATCCCAGGGAATTTTCGTTTTTCTGGCAGAGGACTGGGTAATTGGCAAGACGCCACGTACGTCATTTAATTTAGTATTTTGCCATTTGGGGAAAATGCTTATCTTAATTGCTAAAACCTTTAACTTTGTATAAATTCAAATGGAACAGAATTCAGGCAATATAGCAATCTTTAACGAATTCCACCATCAACATTACTACAGAAAGGAAACTTCAGTTGGGCACGTAAAATTATAACTCATTTAACTTTTCTTTAGTTGGTAAGCAAATTACTGTTCACTGCTTCAACACATTGTATCCAAGGTTTTGGAAACATTAGTTAAAACATGAAAAGGTAACACTGTAGCATATGAACATAACATCTTCAGAGATATATATTTATCAAACATTTTAGCTGCAAGGTTCTGGAGGGGTTTTGACTGAGTAAAAGCAGTTTTCCTTATAAAGGATAAGGCTTAGTGTTTTTTGAAAAAAAAAAAAAAAAAAAAAGACATTTGAGCCTTCAAGTTGGAAAATCGACAGGCAGAACATATACATCTACTTGGATTTGTTTGAAATATAGTAACTTAGGGGAAATTATTTTAAAATGTATAAAATTAAGAAAGCAGACTGTTTAAGTAGTTATGATGACTCTTATCCAGAGATGATAAAAAGTAATGAATATGAATTATTTCGCAGTTAATTACATTTTGTGTGCACAATTATCTGTTCTCATTACTTGCTGTGTACTTCGCCTTTGTCAAAAGTCATAACGTATCCATCTACCATGAAAGGTCCCTATAACATGAAGGTGGTTTCCCTCGGTGCCTGTGAAATTGATGAGCTGATGAGCGGGGAGAGACTCACTCATATTTTAATGCCAGCCAAACCAGCCCTCACACCCAAGGAGCTGGGGCATCAGAATCGGTGGTAGCAAGGAGTATTTGCCTCTGTAATTGACAAATAATACCCCTCATAAATACTGCCAGTCTTTTCAATTAGTTTTCATCTAAAATTCGGGCTATAAAATGATGGCCTGTCAACTGACAATAAATGGCAAAAATTAATAAATTGTCTTCTAAATAGAATGGACACTTAAGAAAAATTGGACAGCCAATTTAGCACAGCATGGAGCGAGGGGAACCTTTTGTACTGGTGCCGGGCACTGATGTCGTCTCTGTCTTTATTAATGGTCCTCGGCGGCTGCTGACAGTTTTGTTGCTACTGGCAACTTTCTTCATTAAAATTAAAGCCAGCATCAAATTCTATTAGCCGTACTCTGGGCACCTTGCATTCTCTTATACATATTGTTTCTTTTATTAACTCCCTCTCCACCCATGAGAAGTTTTAAAAGAAGTTAAATGGGAGGAAATACTTGCCAAGGCTAGAGAACCATCCTCTGTCCTTGAGGAAGAATAGCTCTTACTTGTCCTATTAGAGCCCGCATCCTAAAATCTACAAACATCTCTTTTTTTTTGTTCCCTCCCCTTTCAACATGGGAGCACGTTACCTCTATAGATGTGTATGTTCTTGGGTCTGCCAGCTTTCGGATAGAAACAACCAAGTAGCATCAGGCCTTCTACTTTCTTGTTTTTCCTGGGCAGTTTTTTTTTTTTTTTTTTTTTTTTTTTTTTAAGTTCTGGCTTTCCTTTTCTAACTGTATTTCATAGCTGACTGTACCTTAGCACAATAGTAGCTTGATGCTCTGAGGGACTTGAATTTGTCAGGAATGCCTTAGAGTTATTTTCCCTGAAGGCGTTTCTTTTATCTGTAGAACAAATTTCAACCTTTGAAGGCACAAAAAATCAAGCTTTGCTGAACAAGTTCTGAACTATTGTCTGGAGAGCCGTTGCCTGCCACTCACAGCACTGAAAGCAGTTCAAAGACCGCAATGCCTCAGCCCTGGCTCCGAGCCTCTTTTCGGCAGCAAGAAGTAACAAACAGCTCAGGTTCGAGGGCAGCTGGGGTCCCGCCTGGGAGCCCAGGCGTACACCACCGAGCAGAGATTGTGTGACTGCCACTGGGTGCCTCTTGAAGGGGAATTCGGCTGCGATCACCAACCACACGGGCTCCCTTTCCCTCCCAAACCAGTCTCTTAACTGCTTTCTTATGGCCTGAGTTTGGGGGCTAAACCTTCCTCTCAAGTGTTTTTCTTCTCCTTCTTTCAACTTTATCTTACGCTAAAAGAAACGCAGACACTTGTGAAAACGATAAAAAGTTAAGTGCCAGGCACCAAAGGAAAAGACACTTACCAGACAACCTACTCAGAAAAATGTAACCTCTCTGAGCATCCTGGCAGTCGAGGTAAAAAGGAAAATGCAGATCTGTGCTCAGTTGAGAGTCATTATGTGAGCACCCGGCATTTCCTGTAACCCTCTTAACCAACCTGAAACCATGGTTGCTGTTCTTTTTTTTTTTTCCCACCCAAGGAGATAGTTTATGGGTTCAATATGTGAGTGAGCTTTTCTCATCACGTAGATTTCCAATCACCACTGTCTCCCCATACCGTCTACTCTCACGTCATAGATAAATACGAATAGTATCTAGGATAGTGGTAAACCAAAGAGAATCCAATTCGTGAAATATCCTGTCTTAGTCTCAATTTTGGATTTTTTTTTAACATAGAAGTGACTGGAGTTTGCAAACAGTTCATATGTAAAGATTGTACAGCTTTTTGCTTTGCAGAGAGTTGTTGCAGTCTGTTTTTTTCTTTCGGACATTTTAATAGTGAAGTGAATCCATCACATCATTGCAGGAAGGCTCTGCTCTCTGGTCTTCTTTCTGAGTAATCTTAAATAATTCAGTGAAGAACAACATGTCAAATAGTGTTTCAGTTAGTTGGCGTTTAAAACATAAGCGTTCACTAAGACTATATTATTTGCTAAGATCTAGATGTGCAATTACTTAATATCGTTGAAGGGCCCTTAAAATGAACAGGACCAAATCTCTGTACGTGCCTACGGCCCTCTGAGCCTACAAGGGCTCTTCTCCCACTGCAGAGACTCGCCCTCCCCAATATCTGAACCCGGCAAGGAAACAGTTGTTACTTGATGATTGAACCCACTAATGTGTTACAGTAAATGGGGCGTGAAATACAGTACTTTATATATAGTATATACCGAGTGATTCTTGTATTGAAACAAGGCCATTTTTAACTTGCTGACACAATACTTGCAGTGTTTCATCATTGAATTGCCCTGATTAACAATCAACTTCTAGAGTGAGACCACCGGAGTCAGTTTTTTTCTAATGTGATGCATCAGAGGATTGGTTGGACATGACCTCATCCTCTTTTATGTTTTCAATTTTGGTATTTGAGGACTTTGGCGTGAAATAAGGTATATAGTCTTTTTTATGTGGACATTTCCTTAAGCACATTTGTGATGACTGCTGAGAATTTTATCCAGAATTTTTATATTCGTAAGGTGTGATGGACGCCACTTGATTTTACTCCATAATTAGGGAGCGCATTTCTCGTTGAGGGCAACAGCCTCTAAGCTGGAGCACAGAAGACGTTGGTAGAGGATGTTTGGTAGAAAAGAAGCACATCCGAGTGCCCCACAGTCACCGTCACCTCTGTCACCCACACGCATTGGGTGTACTCAGCAGGGTGGCCCCTGCCTGCAATTCGGGGCTCTGCACGCTGACGGCTATCTTCCCTCTCCTTGGCTCCAGGTATGTTCAGACAGATGAGCTGACTGCTGTCTGTGAAGGGACCCACTGGGGACCCTGGTGGGCAGCTGGTGGACGGGTGGGTATGCTAGTTCCTGCTCACCGAGGGGGTAGTTCTAGGGATGACCCTTTACCTTCCTTATGCGTATTTACACTTGGAAGCGCATGTATCCGTTTGATGACGATTTTCGGCAATCTGACGTTTCCTCACGTGAAACTGTTGGGGAAGACACTAGAATCTGTAGAAAGTTCCACCTGACATCTCTGATGTCAGGCACCAGGACCAGCTGGGAGGGAGAGAAGCATTTTGCACCCTCTTCGGGGTGTCTTGCGTATCTTGGTTTGAACTCGCTCCTTTAGGCAAAGACTGAGGGCAGGGGTGCCCCCTTCGACCAGACTGCCTAGTAACTGAGCACCTGGCAGGTAATGGTCTGAAATGAAAACTAACCCGCTAGCTTATAGAGACCCTGCCGTCCTGGGCGTTGAGTGGTAACTCTGAGTATACGCACAGCCCCAGGACATGGCACTGACTAGATCCACTTCGGTTTTCCAGAAACACAGACTCTCTCTGTCTCTGTCTCTCTGTCTCTGTCTCTGTCTCTTTTATTTTCTGATCAGTTACAGCAGTATTCAGTTTCCAAGAAATTAAGTAGTAGTAATAGCGGCCATAGTAATCGTTGGGACAGAAGATAGTCTGGAAGGAAACACCTGTGCTGCCCATACACAGATCGCCTGTGGAATGCTTCTGGAGACCAGGGCTTAGCAGTATCGGGGCGGGACGGCTGTGGCCTCCTCTTCTGTGCCGGCTCTCATCCACAGTAGAGCCCGCCTGGAGGGCTGTGCTGAGAAAGCTCAAGGCTCGCCCTTGCAAGTGCCGTAGAGGGTGGCGAAGTGGGAGCCCGCCCGCCAAGTGGGTGCCACCCCTGGCTTAAGTCTTGGCTTAAAAGCGAAACATGGCTGTTGGCACAAACCTTCTTCTTTTCTTAACCAGGAGCAAAGTGAGTAATCCTTCCCCCCCTTTGGTTTCTCCAGTAGAAACTCTAATCCAGGTTTCAATTGCCTTCCTCTGCCTGTGCCTACATCTTCATTTCCAAAAGAGAAGAATCCAGAGGGGCAGGCCCCGCGCGGTGTTCTTCTTTATGCCTCCCTGTATCCAGAGCAGCAGTTTACACTTACCATGCGTACGGGAAGACGACTTGTGCTGATTTGGTGTCTGATGAGATCTCCTCATGAGCGTGCTATTTCTAGTCACCTGTGCCGTGTGGTGCAAGGCCTGTGGTCACCATAATAGGATTGGAGCCCTACAGACAGCGTGGGTGCAAATTTGGGGTTTACTCCTCACTGGCCGTATTACCTTGCACAATTATTTAATCTCCATGAAACCTTTTACCGTTCACGGCGATGGTTATGTCATACAGTTATGCGTTCATTCGTCCAACAGCACTTTTCTGAGCGCTTGTTGTGTGCCAGGTTATAGGAAACAAAATGAGCAAGACGGGAATGGTCTCTCCCCTGGTTAAGCTGCTGCTACAGAAGCCCAGGAGCCCGACAGGGAGGGTCAGATGTGATCTGGGTACGCGGCACCGTCAGATAGAAACAGGATGCGAACCACAGATACAATCGCACCCCTCTTTTGGTATTCATATTAGAAAGAGTAAATAAGAACAAGTGAAATGACATTTAATAACGTTTTGTTTAACTGAGCCTGTCCCACATTAAATCATGTCAGCATGTAACCAATTTAAAAAGTTGCCCCTTTTTCCTGCTAAGCCTTCAGACTCTGGCGTGTGGTTTTGGTTTACACCTACAGCAAGCCTCAGAGCTGAGGACAGGTGGAGTCCTCACTTGCCACCCGGGGCTCGTGGTGACTCTTGCTGGGCAGAGCGGGCCCAGAGCTGGGGGACGTGAGCTGACTCGGAGATGCCAGCTGAGGAGGTGGGAGAGTCGGGGGAGGGGCGCCACGGTTGGTGACCACCCTCACCAGCTCGGCCCGGTCTGGGCGTGACGGGGGGCCTGAACACGGTGGGCAGGAGCTACCTGGGGGGCCCTGGGAGAGCTGTCCACAGCTGCGGGTGACTTTCTAGGGGCAGAGCGTAACCTGGAGCGAAACCAGGTCTCGGCAGTGGCAGCGTCTGAGGCAGGCGGGCGAGCAGTTGGCAGACAGGTAGGAGAGAAGCGAGGACAGAGCGTAGCCCAAGGAGAACACGTCTAGAGGCGTTGCTTAGGGGAGAGGAGACAGATCTCCCCCGCAGAAGACTAGTACTTAGCTGATGGAGATGTAAAACCTCCTCAGAGCTCACCTGATGTCTCTCACACCAGGTAACTTCCACGTCCCCCCCACACCCTGCTCACACGCACGCTACCAGTCGCCCTGGCGGGTATCCTGTGGGGGCTGGTGACTGGGTTCAGGGGTCATTCGCTGGAATAAAGAAGCAGCCGCAGGTTTTTTATCGTTGCTTGTCCAGGAATTCCTCTCCGCCATGTTTGCACACACACGTTCGCGGGTGTCGCCCCCCAGCCTGCACTTGGGGCGGTGCCCCCCTTCGCGCACAGGGGCCCCTGCGTCCTAGGCCTCACGCTGTCACCCGGCTGGACGCCGGGGTGTCCTGGCTTCCGAGGCGGGGGATCGAATTCAGTTTGATTCCCTCTAGTAAAAGGAGCCTCACCGGCGCCGAGCGAGCGGAGTCCGTCCCCAGCCCGCGGTTTTGTGTGCGGCTCTCGCCTCCAGGGCTGCTCTGGGCGGGAGGACAGGTCAGGACCGGGCGATGATGGAGCAGCCCTGCTCCGCGCGCGCCCGCTGGGCCCCCGACGGCAGTCCGCGTTGAGGGGGGAGCGCAGCCGTGCCACCAGGCTGCCGCTAGGGCAGAGCTGTCACCCCGGCTGCCGCAGCCCCGGGGGCGGAAAGAGGCAGGGCACGCGGGAAGGCGAACGAAGTGACCGAGAGATGCCGTGAGCTCCCGAGATCAAGATCAAGAGGGACCTGGCGGGAATGGTTTCTTCTTCCTTGCCTTTCTTTTCGTTCGATGGGGGGGCGGGGGAGGTTTGGTGGTTGTTTTAAATCATCGCAATGTATAGCAGCCCCTTTGTTTTGTTTTTTCCGCCCCGTTTAGAATTCATTTGGTTCTTGTGGGGACTTCATCACTCCGCCAGCCCCAACGTGAAGTACGCATCTCTTGAGCGTTCCTCGGGGCTCACGCGCTTTTCTGAAAGGGGGGAAAACAACCAGCAAACTTTCTCCCCTTCCCCATCGTTGCTCTCCGTCTCGTTATTCAGTTGACACGGAATTAAATTGGATTCTGTGTCCATCATTATTAAAATGTGAAGTGTGTCGGTCACAAAGCCTCCATTCCGGGGCAGTTGGCTGAATAATTCTTTTCTTTATTATCCCAAATTACTGCTGAGCTCTGGAGAGGGGAGCAGTTTAGCCAATTATTGCCATTTGAGCTGGATTTGTGGGTGATTAGCTCCTGGTCGAATCCAGTCCCGGCCGGCGCTTTGAAGCCGCGCCGTGTGATTTTCTCAGCGGTGAGGTAGGAATCGACGCGGCTAATGACAGGAAGGTCGCGCGGGTGAGCTGACCCGCGCGTGGTGCGGGCTTGGGTTTCGCAAATAGGGCATCCACAATAACAAGTGTGTCACTAACCCCGCCGTGCATAATCGAGGCTTTATAGGATTGCCGGAGATGCTGACAGCTCAATTAAAGTGGAACCCTTTGTACCCTACAACCTGGCAGAATGACAAATATTACTAGCCAGAAAGGGGAGGGCATCGCCAGGGAGCTGCTTAGAGATCCAGAATCCTCACTGGTCCCCTGGCCCCGTCCCCCAACTCCCTCCACAGGCTGGAGCAGAGCTTCCATTTGTGGTATAATAGATCCTCTGGATGGGGGGCTATGGGTGCAGGTATTACTATTGCAAAAAAAGAGCTCAACCAAGAGGGGCTTCCTGCTGTCTCCATGGAAACACTCTAAACTAGGTGGAAAGTTAAAATGGTGGAGCCGTGGCAGAGCTTGCAGGTCCTGGTCGAATTGGTCCGTCTCCTTTTACCAACACTGACCTCCAAGCCTCACGTGTCTGAATTTGCTAGAATGTTTCTGTTTGAGGGGCATCTGGGCAAACCATTTAACAGGAATTATCTTCTTGCATATAATGAACGGTTGTTACTGATTTTCCTCTGCTACTTGAGAGTATTTTTCTACGTCTAGAACCGCAAGCCGTCCGGATCCACGGTGTATAGTCTTGTCATTTTTGTCCCACTTGCTTTTTCCTGTTAAACCTATGGTAGGTGAACCCCTCATCCCGATGTGATCCAATGGCGTTTTAATTGAGTGGCGGGTTGTTACACGCTCCCTGCTTTTTTATTTTTGGTTTTAGGTGTTCGATGGATTGCTCTGCTATTTGGAGACATTCTGGATTTGGGGAGATAGTTTAGAACTAGGCACATCTATACATTGGGGTGATTATTCAGGACTCACCGTGTGCTAGCTCCGGCAGACCTGGCGCCCCAGAATTCCCAGTCTGTTGGGGTGTGCTGTATTTGAGGTCCCTGATGGATACTCAGGGAACACGTCCTACTGGGGAGGAAAAGTGAGACTCGAGCGAGCAGGGAGTTGAGAGCTGAAGATGCCGTGTGACGTGGGGACCCGCAGGGCATTCGTGGTGAGGTCCGGGCTGTACCACCTGCCGTGCCGGGTGCTGGTGGATGAGACCATTTCCCTGTCCTACAGCAGCTTACAACCTGTTTGTACACCGTTGTATTGCAGGGCACCAAGCACGGAGTCCAGGCAGCTAGTGCTCAGACGGCCTGAATTCCCCGATGGCTTTCAGGGACAGGTTTTTAAAGGCTGGGTGAGGGGGAGGGGGTTGGAGGGTGTGTGCTCAGCTCGTGGACGCTCTTCTGATTGGCTGGTGGTGAGGTCATCGGGAGTCGGCATCATCAGCCTTCTGATTGGCTGGTGGTGAGGTCATCGGGAGTCGGCATCATCAGCCTTCTGGTTCCAGCCCGTCTGGGGTCTACCTGCTGGTGGGCAGCACGCAGTTAACTTCTCCCACCTGGTGTGGGTTTCAGTATCTGCAAAAGAGCTCAAAGGAGAAGACTTAGAATATTATCTGTAACCCTTGAGGAGGAACTAAAGGTCCTTGACTTTGTTTAATGGCTAAACTAGTATTTTGTCTTGCTTGACTGTTCTCTTCCTGCATTTTCTCACTTCTCTGATTAAATTTATGCAAAACTTTTATTAAAGTTTTTCTACAGACAAGGGGCAGGTGGAGGACATGTGGGGCGGGAGGGCATCTGTCCCAGGAAGGCCCCATAGGGTCCTGCTCGGTTACAGTTCCACAGACTGGGAGCCTTAAAAACAGGCATTTATTTTCCCACAGTCCTGAAGCCTGGAAGTCTGAGATCAAGGTGATGTCCTTCTCTGGAGGCCTCTTGCCTTGGTTTGTGGTTGGCCATCTTCTCCCTGTGTCTTCACATCATCTTCCCCCCATGTGTGTCTGTGTCTGAGTCTCTTCCTATAAGGACATCAGTCATTCTGGGTTAGGGCCCATCCTAAAGGCCTCGTCAGCCGTAGGTTCCTTAAAGGCCCTGTATCTCCAAATGCAGTCACATTCTGAGGTCCCGGGGGTTAGGACTTCACAATAAAAATTTAGGGGGGATGCGATTCAGCCCAGAACAACCATTATTCTAAGGGTCCAGGCGATGCTTGTTTCAGCAGAGGTGACGGAAGCCCAGAGCCCCGCTTCCATAGAGTGCTAGAGGGTAAGGGGGTCTTCAGCAGGAGTAAGGGGAGGATGCAAGATGGGAACTTGGGGGAAAAGAGCAGAATTTGCCAACTTTAAATTAAGTCAGTTGGGGCTTCCCTGGTGGTGCAGTGGTTAAGAATCCGCCTGCCAGTGCAGGGGACACAGGTTTGAGCCCCGGTCCAGGAAAATCCCACATGCCGCGGAGCAGCTAAGACCGCGCGCCGCAACTACTGAGCCTGCGCTCTAGAGCCCGCGAGCCACAGCTACTGAGCCCGCTTGCCTAGAGCCCGTGCTCCGCAACAAGAGAAGCCACGGCAATGAGAAGCCCGTGAACCGCAGTGAAGAGTAGCCCCCGCTCGCCGCAACTAGAGAAAGCCCCCGCGCGCAGCAATGAAGACCCAACGCAGCCAAAAATAAATAAATAAAATAAATAAATTTATTTTAAAAGAATAAAGTAAATTAAGTCAGTGGCTGCCAATTGCTTCTTCATGGTTCCATATCCTATAGCAGGGCTCAGCAACCTCCTTCTTCTGTTAAGGGCCAGATAGCTAGTATTTTAGGCTTTGCAAGTCACACGGTCTCTCCTGCAACTCCTGAGCTGTACTGGGTGAAAGCAGCCCTATGTAAGAATGGACATGGGTGCATTCCGATGAAACTTCATTTACAAAAAGAGGCAGAAGATTAGATGTGGCCCACAGGCCAGACTTTGCCAGCCCCGGTGCTGCAGGCTTCCCAGCGCTGACAGTGTCTGTAGGGTGCACTGGCGTTGAGATTCCTGTTAAAATGGGTATGAGCCCATCGCTCAGGATCATACATCCAACACTCCTAACAGGGAGTTTGATGTCGTCTCGGTCCCATGTGTAAGTGATGGAAGGATGTGAGGGGAGGCGGGCACAGACTTCACCCCCTGCAACAGACCCTTCTGTGCGTGAATTTCCACTCCTTTGGGTCCAGGCATGCTCTTGGTAAAGTGTATATTTGTTATCTGCAAGGGACAGCTTAGCATAATGAGAGAGCGGGAACAGGATGGAGAGAGAAGTTTCATTCTGGAAGAGTGGGCTATTGGGGGAGACACAGCGGGGAGTGGTGCCGGGCTGGAGGGGCTTCTGCAGGAGCCCCTGACAGGGGAGAAGAATGTCCCCGTCCCTTGTATGGTCGTTCGACTCCTGTGCTTCCCCAATTTCTAATGATGAAGTGTACCACTCACCCAAATGCCCTTTTCTAGTTTTGTTTTTTTTTTCTTCTTTAAGTCAACAAAGCATAAGTAAACCACAAGTATAATACATGTTACAGGAAAAATCTTGATGGGAATAAAAGTACTAAACGCAAATGTGAAAACTGAATGATTGGTGATCTTTACTCTTTGGATCTCAGGTAAAGATGCCAGCTTTTCTCTGCGACATTTTAGAAATTCCATAGAAAACCTTTAACTGCTATCATGAGAGTCTACTCAAAAGTACTAAGAACGCGAATCATAAAGTCACCGAGGCACCCTTAACGAGTGTTCATTGTAGAACCAAAGAAGGACTCAAACCGCACTTCTTTTTCAGAAGCAGAAATACTAAACATTTCTGAACTTGTGTGGATGGTTTCAAACCCTGGAAAAACTATCGTCTTTTTAAACTTGGTAATTAGGAAGCTATCGGCGCCCCCTCAAGTGCAGCAAGATAATTCAATTTATATCACTACTGAATCACACATGGCCTCTTCTTTGCTTTCAGTCAGATGCATGCATGGCCTCCAGTGGCTGTTAAAGCAGATGAGAAATGCTGCCTCAGAGCAAAGATCAGTGCTTCGTGGACGTGTCTGTCGATGGTCTGATCTTTCCGTGGCGCAGCCTGCAGCGGGCTGGTCCTCCGCTGCCTCGTAGGACCCTGGCTGTTAAATGTTCCCCCGGCGTCGTGGTGATCCTCTGTGCTCACAGACGCCAACGCCACTGGTCCCTGCAACTCAAAACAAAGACTGATTTGCCTGCTTTCGACCCGCAGTCTCTAACGCAATCAGTAAATCTTTGTTGGTAAATAATTGCTATCGAACAGGGTTTTAATATAAATTTATGAGTGGTGTTTTATCACAGCTTGGGGCTGCAGCGGGCACTGAGTGATGGATTTCAGATAGCACTTACGTTCATTACATTAACTTTGTAAGTTATTTAAAGCTTGTACGCTTAACATTGCTTTTGGCTTTCAATGACCGCTTGGGACTACGCAGAGAACACACATGACTAATAAAGAGATGGCAGCCAGAAGACAATTCTACTCTTTGCCCCCCCCCCGTAGAAAAAGTTCCCTGAGCCAAAACAAGAAATCCTGCCTAGAATCTGATGTTTTGGTTGTAGACCAGTAAAAATCAGTCTTTCTGATGCATCAGTAAATGAATGAGGTGGTAGCAATTGGATCAACGTTTGCCGTTTCTAAGTAAGAGAAGAGGACTATTTGAGATGTCACAAAGCCTTTAAATTTCTTACTATGCAAACGAGTAAAAGATGTTAAAGCTTTGACGTTGGTCTGGAGGGTGAAATGATTCACAGGGAGGCGGTGCAGCTGCCGGCTGTGAGTGTAGACCGCTGCTCTCGGCTCTTTCCACTGCATCGGTTATCTGTTGCTGGCAACTAACCCACATCACAGTGGTCTAAGGCAGTAACCGTTTTATTATTGCTCATGACTCTGTGGGTCAGGAATTTGGAGCAGGGATGTTGGGGACAGCTCGTTCCTGCTCCACAAAATGCCTTCTAGGGCTGGGGCATACAAGATGATTTCTTCAGTCCCATCTGCTGCCTCAGCAGACGTGGCCCCTACGGCTGGGGGTTGACACCAGCAGCTCAACGACCATCGTGTATCCGAGACCCCCATTCTCCTCCGTGTGGTCTCAGGGTCTCTCCCTTCTCACTGTCTCCCTAGAAAAGTGGTCCAATTTCTTACAAGGATGCTAGGGCTCCCAAGGGCACAAAAAAAAACAGGAGCTTCCAGGCCTTCTTAAGGCTTCGGCCAGAACAATAGCATCATTCCCACCACATTCTACTAGTTAAATTGAGTCTGAGGGCCTGGGATGACAGAGTGAGCTGAGTTTTTGAGGGTCATCTTTGGAGACTAGCTACTTCGATCTGCCCTCCCACGTGCGAAATACACTCACCCTGTCCCCAGATTCACAAAGTCTCATTCCATCATGGCATCTGACTCAGGCTTGAATCCAAGACTGTCATCTGCATCAGGTTGCACATGTAGATGAGGCTCCTGGGATATGAGCTTTCCGTCTGAAGACCAGGTACCCGAGGGACAAGTTATCATACACGTAAACACACACGCACGCACGCACACCCTCACGGTGCTGACACCGGCACAGGAGAACCACAGCAGGTACCTTATTCCAAAAAGGAGGAGAGGGACAGAACACCTGTAGATATTACTGGTCCACAGCACAGGGTGTGTTCTGCTCCCAGGGGCATTCTCCTTGGCCCTGGGCTCTGCTCTCTGAGTCACCCTTCCTTCTCCGTAAGAAATGGCCTGTGTTCACAGCTATGTAGCTTTCTCAGCCTGTACTTGGGTTGAAAGCCCAGGGCCTCTTTTCATTTTGAACCTTCTCTGTGCTTTTTATTTTATTTTATTTTTTAAATGAATTTATTTATTTATTTTTGGCTGCATTGGGTCTTCGTTGCTGTGCCTGGGCTTTCGCTAGTTGCCGTGAGCGGGGGCTGCTCTTCGTTGCGGTGCGCGGGCTTCTCATTGCAGTGGCTTCTCTTTGTTGCGGAGCACAGGCTCTAGGTGCACGGGCTCAGTAGTTGTGGCTCACGGGCTCTAGATCGCAGGCTCAGTAGTTGTGGAGCGCGGGCTTAGTTGCTCTGTGGCATGTGGGATCTTCCCGGACCAGGGTTTGAACCCGAGTCCCCTGCACTGGCAGGAGGCTTCTTAACCACTGCGCCACCAGGGAAGTCCCCTCTGTGTTTTTTCGTCCAAAGTGGTGTAATTCCTTTAAACACCTTGTGGGTGTCCTTTGTATCAAATTACAAATTTTGTCCATTAGGCAAAAGCCAATCCACAGGTTCCTGTCTCTAATCCACGGGTCTTCTGGTAATGGGAGGGGTGTGCCTTAAATCTTTCTGAGTTCTCAAGAAGGGGGTCTGACTGCCACACCCTTGGTGGGGTCTTTATTCTGAGATCACGTCTCCTGCCATTCCCTGGATTCGATCTTTGTTCTGAGGCCAGTTCTTACTCTCAGAGTTTTCTACGGCAGGAGAAGCTGGGATTGAGAAACAGTTTTTCTCGTGGTCTGGTCCAGTGAGGTTTTTAAATCAGAAATATTTTTTCTAATTCTGCTTGAAAACTACCTTGATCTCCTCTCCCTCCTCCCAGACTCATCAGAGCAGTTAGCGTGATTGGCATTCTGCTAGGAAGTCTTATCCACGTCCGTCCAGGGGTTCACTGCACATCCTGGCTGTGCTGCGTGTTCCCACGGGGAGCAGGTCTGCTAACTGTCCGTCCTGCCAGCACACAAGTCGGATCCCCTTCTCCAACCTCAGGGAGCATTTTCCTCACCGTCCTTCCAGCCGTTCAGTCCCTGCCAGCCTCAGCCAGCTGCCTGGTTCCAAGCCAGTGACATGTGTTTTTGATTTTTGTTACAGCAATGCAGGATGCTAGTTCTGATTTTCTAGTCTATTTTTGCCTAATACTCTACCCCAAACCCTAATGATTTGAAAAAACTATTATTATTTCTCATAATTCTGTGGTTCGGGACTATGGACAGAGCACAGCATGGCTTCTTGGTCAGAGCTCCCCAAAGCAGAAGCTGCCAGGATTTCTTAAGGTTTACACCCAGCGAAGGTAGCATCACTGCAACTGCTACTGTTGGTTAAAGTGAGTCTCGGGCACCCCTGAGTCAGTGTGGGATGATTTACACAGGGACACGAATACCATGAAGGCTGGTGCATTGGAAGCTGTCTTGAGATCAGCTACCAAGCTGGCTGTGTGAGTTGGGCAAGTTACATGGCTTCTCTGTGCCTCAGTGGCCTCATCTGTAAAATGGGGATAGTCATAGTAATTACCATCAGGTCGTCATAAGCGTTCAGTGAGTTAGTACTTCCTTGTAAGGCTCTTAGAGCAGCATCTGGCTCACAATGAGCCCAATATTGTTTTGAAATAAAAAATTTTAAAAACAGATGCATAAGCCATACGAAATTCAGATAAAGCATTAACTGTAATTGACGTCTACACTGGGATAGCTGGTCCACAAGAAACGATCTTAAGCAGGAAATCGTTTTTACATGTACAAAAGTGGCATCTGAAAGATAGACCAAGTATACATTTTGACATTCTGCCGTGCGGTTTTGCCCTGGGTCACACAGAATCAAAGAGACTTAGAATCAGAAGGGCCATTTACACTCGCTGATGGGAGCTGCCCGCCCGTGTCTCTGGCAGACCGCCTTCCGGCCTCTGTCATCTTCTAGCTTGTGGGATCAGGGCCTCGTGTCCTTCAAAAGTTTAAAATGAACTATTTTTAGGGTTTTCCATTTTCCTGGTAGTTAGAGTAGAAATTGTGTGAGTCTGGGAGGGCAGAAGCATGGGGGATCCAGTCTAGGGGCTCAACCTGCAGTGACGGGCTGCTAGCATGTTAGAGCATCCTGCTTCATCGGTAGAAGTTTGTTCTAAAGGGAGGTGACGGGTTCTCTCCCTTCAGCACTTTGGGGGATGCTGCCTGTGCTCAAGAGGAGAGTCCCACCGTGTCAGAGCGCTGGAACCTTTTGCTTTGGCAGGAGTCTGGGGCTAAGAAGGGGCTCGGCTGTGTAGCTATGTGCCATCTCATTGGGCCTTTGTGGCAACTGTCCTTGGTCCCTCAGAAGAAGGGCATGCTGGGGGCAGGCTGCGCTCCAGAGTTACAGAGCAGGCCCGCCCCCCGGAGGGCAGCGGAGCCCTGCTCAGGCAGCTCAAGGGGTCCAGGCCCATGGGTTCACTGTCCCCAGGGATTCTTGAGCAGGGTGACCCTGGGCAGGGATCCAGGTACAAATATTGGTCTAGCAGATTCCGGATGGAATGGTTTGACCTGCAGAGTCTCTTGTGATTCTGAAATTCTGTGATTCCCACTTGATACAAATACTCTCTAAAAATCAGGGTTCAGAGTTAATTTAAGAAAAAATAATAGAAAGAAAGCCAAAGGAAACACATCTTTAATCCACAGACGTTTCCTGAGTGTCCTCATCTGAAGTTCAGTAGAACCTCTGATTACCAGGGTTCATCCTGCCTGCTGCCTCCCATGCCCTCGACTCACCAAGGACCTCGTGTCTCATCATGTTTTTCAGGATGGGGCTCTTTTTATTATTTACGGAGAGACCACACAGTTTGCTGGTGTCTCCTAGTGTTTTGGCTGACCTTTTCTAAAGGTTCACACGTGTAAGTGCAGAAGCGGACCCTGATGTCCAGAGCTGTGGGCATTGACCCACAGCCCTGGGCTTTCCTGGGACTCCCCTTCCAGGAAGTGCAAGCCTGTGGATGGCTGGTGTCTGGGTGATGGGATGGAGGTCCCACGCGGCCCAGCCGTGGGAGGTCCAGCACCTTGGTCCAGACCCCGCTACCGCCTTCTGCTAACTCTTGGCCGGAGGTCGCAGACACAGAGGTGCCCGCGTCTGGCCTGCAGCCGTGTTGGGTTTGGCCTGAATTACACGCAGATGGTGTATAATCCGTCGCTGACATTCTAAAGTAAGGAGCCGTCACATAAAGCTCCAGTTTTTCTTCTTCTCTTGGGTCATCAGGAAATCTGGAAACGCAGATGCGGACCCTGCGTTCCCTGCTCAGTCCGGGGCGCCGTTGCTGGACCGTTGGCTCCGCTGTGCCTCCTTGACCTTCTCCACCCCATCAAGAGGTCTGGCCTTCTCCACCTGCAACAGCCTGACCACCCGCTTCCTGGAATCTTTTAGTAAGCTGGAGATTTGCTTCCGTAAATCCTCGTCCCGGTCTCCCCTCTCTCCGGGACACTCAGAGTTTAGGGCATTTTCAGGGTACTCTTAAGATTTAGCAGACAGAAACCCCTTCCTCTGGATCCGTATACAATGTATTTTAAGGAACAGATTTGAATTTGTTCACGTTAGAGTGGTGCTTATCTGTTCTTTCACTGCGTGAATGTAAAGTACCGGATCGAATGATACTGGTATTTTATATTCCCTTGCAATCCTGGATTCTCAGCGCCCTCTCAAGAGAGGAACCGGACTGGAGGTGCCTGCCAGGATCCTGGGGGACCCGCCGCTCTCAGGTTTGGGATTTGTGCCCTGGGAGGGGAGGAGCTGGTGCTTCGAGACTGAAGGCTGTAGGCCAGGCAGTGGTGGGGACACTGGTCGGTTTCACCATTGTGGTCATTGCCCACAGGCCAGAACTTAGCAGCCCAGTATAGTGTAAGGAATGAAGAGGACACGGTGGCTGGTCCTGTCACTTCCATCCCTAACGAGCTCCCTTACCTCTGTGGTCAGAGTACGTGTCTGTAACGGGGGAGCCGTCGTAACTCTGCTCCCCCTGCCCTGCTTCTTACGGGGAGCCGGTGAGAGAGAGAAAAATGACGACGCTTAGAAACGCATCAGCACCTGGTAGCGCTCAAGCCACTGAAAGAAAAGTGCATCTTCCCTGGTCCGGCTCCGCCCAGACCAGCAGCTGGGCGACCCCATCTTGCGTGCAGCGTGACGTGGGGAGCCAGGCGGCCAATCGGTTCAGTCTCTGTTGCAGTCTTGGGGGCGTGGGCTCTGAGGGGTGGGATAATAAACCCAGCTGGGGCCAAGGCTGAAGGGCAGAGATATGGTTCCTAGGCCACCAGGGTGTTCAGGTCTGCTGAATGTTGCAGCATTTGAATAGTACACGGAATCAGAGATAATCCTCCGAGGCGAACCACGGGATTTATTTAAGATTGTCAAGATTCGGATTTTTTTTTTTTTTTCAACAAGACATCAGGTTTTCCTAGGACCAAACAAATTGGCCAAATTTAATTTCCCAGAAAACTGTGACGTCGTCTCTTCACGTGGCCTCCTGATAAATTTTCCCTTTGTTCCTTTAAGAAATAAGTCTTTATACCTTTCACCGGGGAGTGTAGGATTTGCTCTTGAAAGTGCCCACTTGCTAGCTGAAAGACTTCTGTGTGTCCATCTGCACGGAGCCCCGGGGTGTGACCTGCGGCCTGCATTTCGTTTGAGGCTGGAGGAAAAGCTTTCTGAGGCCCAGGGCAGCTCTCAGCCACCAATGACACATAGTAACCCCCAGCCCCTGGTATTGTTGGAATTCCAGCTAAGATGGATGGTGGCGGGGAAAAGGTGAGCCTGCAGGAGAACTTGTGTCACGTTTTGTTATGCTAAGTTTTAATATCTCAGAAATCCCACCAGGGAGGGACATTTCGTGATTTTCAGTGTTGCTTTTTCATTATCACTAATTCATCGTCACTGATGGCAACTGCCCCCTCCCACTGGCTCTTACTGTGTCCTGGAGCTTGTGTCGCCTTTGGGGTTTGTCAGTAAAATTTTCCTCTGGGCCTGTTCCCTTTGTTGGTCTCAGTGCCGTGTTTGGTTCATATTGGTTGAGGTTCCAAGAAATCATGGTCTGCAGCCGTGCGTCACGTGCTTTCTCGTCAAGTAAGAACTTGGAAAGAAATGCTCTTCCAAAGGTTTACTTGGGGGTTGCCTCAAACTTTGAAATGTTTTCTTTCAGCGACAATGAACATTTGTGGTCAGAGTCTCGAGTTGGTTCATAATCCATTGTATTCGTAAAATTTGGTGTAAAAATAATGTCACCATATTGGCAATTAATTGGAACTTAATTCTACAGCCTAAAAAATGCTTACTTGATTTTTTTCTTGTGTTTTGGTTCCTGATGAGTAGAATCAGGAGGCGGATGGAGGCTGGTAAAAATTCCCAGGGGACTCAGGATGCCTCTGCTTCTTTAAGGTGTCAGATTCTATTTCAAACTTACAACTGTCTTTCTGCCTCGATCTGGGTGAATTCACTAGCATTAGTCCTACGCTTTCTCAGTCATAATTATCATCATGTAGGTTTATAAATAGGCAGCAAGAGGAAGAGCAAGGAAGGAGGTTCTTCTGTTTTCCTTCTTTTCTGTGAACAGGAGTTAGACAAATCCAGATATGAAAGCTCAAGTTGAAATTGACTGAGTAAGGAAGGCGCGAAGCCCCAAAAGGGAAAGAGAAAGTGCAAAGTCAAGGTGTTGGGGCTGGCAGAGCTCAGGGCTGCCTTCGGTTTTCTTAACTCAGGAAAACCTACAAATGAGGCAGAAGGTTTGCTGGGAATTGGTAGTTAAAACAAGAATAAGTTCTCATCAGTCATCTAAGGAAGACTGGATTAAATATACTTCAGAAGTGTGTTGGTTTCAAGTCTTGAGTGGTTTTCGAGAAGCCCTAATGTGATTTCATTAAAAATGGACTCTAGGGCTTCCCTGGTGGCGCAGTGGTTGCGCGTCCGCCTGCCGATGCAGGGGACGTGGGTTCGTGCCCCGGTCCGGGAAGATCCCGCATGCCGCGGAGCGGCTGGGCCCGTGAGCCGTGGCCGCTGAGCCTGCGCGTCCGGAGCCTGCGCTCCGCAACGGGAGAGGCCACAGCGGCGAGAGGCCCGCGTACCGCAAAAAAAAAAAAAAAAAAGGGTTAAAGTAAATTATACACAGTTCATCTGTTAAATGCCGTTGCTAAGTTTGCAAATGGAATTTCATTTTTAATAAATTAAGATCTGAAATGAAAAACTATTAAAAAATGTTATTTGTAAATATGATAAGGTAAGAATATGGTTACTGTCTTATTTTTAGAAAAGGAAATGTAGGTTCCTTTTTAATACCTTTAGGGGCTCCATGTGCTTATAACTTAGTTATAAGAAAAGGTATGACGCAGCACATCAGGATGGTTCGTATTATATTTGTTGAACCAGTGGCATATCTTAGCATGCATTAATGTCACAAAGTTAAGTTCTGCACACACACACACACACAAAAGGAAATTGGTTGACTGTAAATATATTGTATGAAAAAGAAAGGGGAAAATCAAATTACCAAGCTAAAAATGTGTCATTTCCATTTTAAGATGGCATAGAGAAAACGAAAGTTTTAACAATTTGGAAATTACCTATGTGCCTACCCTTTTTTTTAACAAATGCACACAGGACTTGGTAATTTATACTTACTGATTTCTGTCTGCCTCCTTTTTCCGTACAGGGCATACTGCTAAAGCGAAGTGGCAAATCACTGAACAAAGAATGGAAAAAGAAATACGTCACCCTGTGCGACAACGGCGTGCTGACCTATCACCCAAGTTTACACGTGAGTGTTGCCCGTTCGGAGAAACTCGCAGGCGTTGGGCTGTGAGGGGCAGAGAGGTCCCAGCACAGTCAAGCCTTTCAGCTCTGTTGGAGGTTCAAGTAGTATTTAAATGAGAGTAAACATTTTAAGTGAGAGTAAAAAGACGGGGACAAGTTGTAAAAGAGAAAGGAGGAAAAAAAAGAGATCTGTCTGAAAATCTAGACTAGGGAAGCCAGGGTCAGCTTGAGCAGCTGAGAACAAAAACAAGAATGAAATGCAATTCGTGAGTCCGTTTTTAGCGTCCGATAAGAGCACATACCAGTTTGTGAGGCAAGTTCGTTTTCTTTGTGTAATAAAATCTCTCATACTGGTGATTTTTATAAGATAGATCAAAAGACAAATCAATTTCATCCTTGGGGGAAGAGCAGACACTCCACCCGCGGTGAGCTCTTTTAGAGAAAGCTTTGGTAAAACCTGAAGACGGGGTGTAGTGACTGTTCCAGAGCACCACAGTCCACGAATCCTGCGTGATGTTTGTCTGCCTTGATGTAGACAAAGGCGTAGTGTAGAATATACAGCATTAGCTGGTTGTTCGGTTATATCACAGTGTTAAGCTTTTCATTTTAAATGCTTAAAAAACATTGCACAGTGATTGGCAAGAAGTTAGAAATAAACATACTGAAGAAGGTGAAAATACCCACTGGAAAACGTGACTGCTCACATTTTGGGGTGTATATTCCCGGCCATTTCTACATTCTATGCTTTTTCCTGCCACAAGCATGCAGTCCCCCTGTGCACATGGCACGTGGCCTGCTCTCCTAGGCGATGCAAGATCGTAGGCACCTTCCCATGTCAGCAAATGTATGCCACCATTTTAAATAGTTATGTAACATTAATTCTGCCCCTGTGCCCTAATTGACTTAACAGTATCTCCAGAACAGACTTTGGCAAGTAAGCGTACATTTTGAATGACTTTTGCTGCTGTAAGGAACTCTAATCAGTGTCCTCTTTTGACGCTTCCGTGCCCTCATCCATTTCCCGCAGATTCCTAGCCATAGCCTTCCTGAGTTGAACAGTGTATGCTTTTATGGGCTTTGGGTATGTAGTGCCAAATTCCTGGAAAGGCGGTATCAGTTCATCTCCTCTGGCTTTTTCCCCTGCACTCTCGGGAACATTTCCCTTTTTAAAAAACCTTTCCAATTGGATGGGTAACAAATGGTACCCTCGCTGTGTAATTTGCCTGCTGGGGTGAATTGCCCTTTTCCCTCTTGTCTTACAGCAGTGGCTTCACCTTTCTGAACCGTGTTAAAAAGCATGCGTTTCTTTCGGTGTCTCTGGTGTGTTTCTCCTGTTGATGGAATGCTTCCCCTGCTTCACCGTTAAGTAGACTTTTGAGATATATACTGCTTCTTTTACAGAGGAGATTCCTTTGTGCTTGATTTATTTGGGGTTACTTGGGGAGTAGAGTCAGGCTGCTTCTCCAGTGACCTCCAAACCAGAGACTTAATACCATCGCATGAGACCTGCCTGTGACAGTCCTTTCCCCCTCCAGGTCTTTGGGGTTCTCTCCGCAAAGCTGCTCCATCAACAAGGAGGCTGCCCTTTCCCTGGTGTAGTTCTTCCAAAGACCCCGTCAGAGAGCAAAGCCTAATTATTGACCCATCTTCTTGCTGGGAAGTAAACAAAGTGAGATCTGATTGACGATGCATCTTAAGTCCCCTTACGCTCACCTGCTAAGCTCAGGTGCCATCAGAGGGGCATTTGCTCCTTCTTGCCAAGGGGGAAGGATGATAACAACAAAAGATGGTACTGGAACATTCCTGTAGGAGGGCTGATGCCCACTTACTTTCCATGTCAACCTCTTGGTGATACAATCACCATCGGTTCTTCCAAAATTCTCCCACACAGTCTGCTTCTTGCGATGGTCCTCAATGCCATCTTTTTTTTTTTTCCCCTGTCTATGCATGGATATTATTGGAATCCAGAAGAGGAGCACGGGGCGGGGGTGGGGGGGGCTTTGTTATGTAATTGTAGGGCAGACAAGAGCCAGTGTCATTTTAAAGTGCATTTCAGTTAATGCCTGTCTCTTGGGAACTGGAATTATCGATGTAGGTGCACAGTGCCCTAAGGGAGTGGCTTAACCTAGAAGTGGATTTGAATTAGTGGAGCGTGAAGGGATGGCATGACCTTCGTTGTAATCCTTCACTGATTTTGTCTATGCAGCTGAGCTGCGGGTGAAGGTTTAGAGGGCAGTGAGTTTCAGGCATATTCTCTGGTAGGTACCTGGAATGGATCTGTTCTAGTCTAAGTTGTTGGGAGTTACAGATGCCCAGCAGCTGAGTTAGACTGGCGTTCTTTGGTTCCAGGTGGGAGGGGGTGATCGACGGGGTGTCCAAAGGGCAGAATCCTGACTCTTCCTTAATAAGAAATTTGGGAGCGTGCAGATGTGTTGCTAATTCAAGTCCCAAAGTTCTTCATCCTGGAGAACGGCCCCATTATTTGAGTCTGGAAAATTTCAAAAGGTGATAGAACCAAATGGTCTCAAACACTGATCGCACCGTATCACTCACTCCCTGGGTTATCTCCAAGATGTATTATGGCAGAAAGACCGCTAAGCTCATTGGCCACTTGTGCTGAGGACCTAAGTGGTTAAATGTTGGGGAAATCTTGCCCAGGTTGGTGGCTTTGGGTCTCAGTACTGTCGGTCATCACCCTCGTACTGGCCATGGAGCAGGGGACCTGCACGGATCTCAAGTAGCAGAGCCTACAGCCTGTTCCTCTCCAGGGAGCCAAGGAAAAGAACTTGGCTAAGCAGTCTGACATTTTCAGATAGTTTTCTACAAAGATTGTGTTTGTCCTCGGTGGAATAACTGTGCCGGCTCCTGTGTATCCTCGTAACTTTTGATGGTGGGGTAATTTATTTACCGAAAAGGAAACTGGCGTGCTTTTTTGAGGGTGGGATTCCAATAAGGTAATGCGCCTGTGATGGGGTGGGGGTGGGCGTCTGAGGGCGATAGGCTTGAGATGCATCAAACGTGTATCATTCAAACAGATGTTAGGTGGGGCCTGTAGCAGCCCCAGCGGCCCCTTCAAAACCAGCATTTACCTGTTGCCGTGTGGCTCTCTTCTTGGTGGGATAGGCATTTATCTTCTGTGCACACATGCACTGCACACGGACTCCATCGGGCTGGACCCTGACTCTATCACGAGTCACCTTCGACGTGGTGCCCTGTTGAACGCAGGTATCTCGGCGGGGTCTGGCACACTAGGAAGGCTGGAGCAAGAGTAAACAATTGAATCAAGCTCGTGTGGAAATAAGCCAGCGTGGTGAGGGCCCTGAATTGTTCTGTTGTAATCAAAGTGCCTCACCTTCAGAGTGTTGCCTGCATCAGAGAGCGTGGTCTGTAAGGCTGGACCCCCTTTGCAGGGGCTGATCTAGGCAGCTCCTTTGTTAGCTAGCCCATTTAAAGTCCCAGATGACCACCCTGACCAGTGCTCCTGGACCGACAGGCAGGCAAGGCCAAGAGTTTTTGAGAAGGTACAGAGTTTGCTGCTGGACAGAGCTGCCCCACAAGCCTCTCCTTCCCCAGCCTTGCCGTATCACCCCCTCAGCTCCCCTGGGCCGCCAGCGATGCTGGTTTGCTGAGACGTTTTCTTGGACAGGATGCTCCAGCAGCACTGGGCTCTACCTTTAACTTACTTTGGGCGCTGTGGAAGCAGGAGACTGACCACTTCCTTTAAAAAAAAAAAAAAAAAAAAAACCCACACGACTCTTGTAGTTTTTTGTCTTCGTTGGATGCCCTTTAAAAAAGAGGTCTCCCAGAAGAGGTCATTTCTATCCTTGAGGGAAACAGATACGGTTTCCTTATTACACAGGTGTCTGTGGCAGTGTTTATGTAAAGATCATCCTTTGGACCCAAACCACAAGTTTCAATCCCAGCAGATGTCTCGCACGCGTTGGTGGGGTAGAAAACAGACCCAGCCTTTGGACAAAATAAACGGTCAGCGTGTGGCCCCAGCTGCGTGCCCAGCTTGTGGAATCCTAGCAGGATGACATGCTCTGGCTTGTCACAAACTGTGGCTTCAGAAACAGGCTGGCACTCATGAAACTGGGGGCCTTAGCTTTGCAGCCGGCAGTGGGGTTGGTGTGAGACCAAGTTCACTGAGTGCTTGGAATGGGTCAGCTGCCAGGGAATCTGACGCTGGTGCCCCTGGATGGCCTGTCCCCCTCAGAGCTCACATGCACAAGATTAATAGAAAGGGACCTCGGCTGGTGTCCCCAGGACATCACTTCCCACTGGTCACCATAGCTTCAGATTTCCCTTTCCTTCTGGCACATCCTTTCACAGCCACGTCTTCTTCCCAAGCTCTCAAAGTCGGCCCAGTTTGATGGCATCATCCCGGATGTGTCTTTCTGTTTTTCACCCCAAGCCTCATCTCAGCTCCTACACAGATTATTTAGGAGCCCAAAATCCTTGGTCCCTCTGACACACAGCTTGGCCCCATTCTACCATTTCTGTAGCACAGGTGTCCCTAAGCCTTCTCTGTACCGCAGATAGACATCATTGAAGGAAGCTTTTTCACCCCAGGCATGTTTCCTGTCGTTGAAAACCTTAAACGGTTCTCTTAGGGAGGAGAGACCCTCTCCGGGCAGTGGAATAGAATCACCTGTGTGCGGCCAGATCGTAGGAAGAGATCATCTGGAAATCAGAGGGAAAGCGGGCCAAACATTGATCCCACCCAGACGGAGAAAGTTCCCTACGAGTTGATATCAGCGATGCCTCTGGACCCCAGATTTACTCACTCTGTGGTCCGTGAAGTCTCAACCCTACCCTTCGCCCACTGCCACCCCTCCTGGCCTGCTTCCGCTCCTCCCCAGAGGCTCAGGGGCCGTCAGCAGTGGCTGGCTGGGGCTCATGGGGTCCCCCTCCCTCCTGCATTGTAGGTAGAGGGGAGGAGATGCAGGCACAGGAGGAAGAAGTGATGGTGGATTTCAACCTAGGCGTTCCTAAAGATCGGTGGTTCCCGCACTGGGGAAGGATAGCCATGGGGTCTGATGGCAGGGGCAGAATGGCTGAGCAGAGCAGCCGGTGGGGGAGGACTGCAGGAACCCACAGGTCCATGGCATTGTCCCTGTAACCGAGTGTATCAGCGCCTGGTCTGTGCTGGACCTGGGCTGCCGCCTTTTCGGGAGGTGGAACTTGCCTGTGAAGCTTCGGCTCACACATCCTCCCCTTCTGCATACTGTCAGTCTTCATTTCTTCTCAGTGTGCATTTTTAGGTAGACACCGAGAAACTGGCTGCACAGCGCCTGCACAGCTCTGGGAATCCAGAGGAAGAATCCTTTAACTGCAAGGGGATGCTTGGTGTCACTGTCTTCGCAGGATCACTTCAGATTGTTAAGAGTGTGTGTGTCTGAGATTGTCGCCGGGAACCCCTAGCAAATGGAGGCTCACAGAGTCAGTTGGACTTCCAAGGACACCCCGCATCCAAGTTTGGAGTTGCTGGGTGGGGTCAGTTTCACGATAAGACGAAGACCCGGGCTCAGAAAACAAGCCAGTTGATTTGACTCGTCTTTCTTTCTCGAGATGCTGTTATTAAATGAAATAAAACCTAGAATGCAGTTTAGATAACACATGGAAAACTCAACCAAGATAACGAAGCTGCTTTGGCTTTGTGGAGTATCCGACCGCCCTGGTTTTCCTAGGATGCAGGACGTCCAGTGCTAAAACAGGGGACGTCCCCGGCAACTGGGAGAAGTTGGTCACCCGTGCTTCAGGACTGACCAGCTTAACTGCTCTTTCATCTCCACGTGGCATCTTGCAAAGACAGCCCTAAATATATAAATAAGACTGAAATAGTAAAAAGCAAGCTGTTGGGCTTCCCTGGCGGCGCAGTGGTTGAGAGTCCGCCTGCCAATGCAGGGGACACGGGTTCGAGCCCTGGTCCGGGAAGATCCCACATGCCGTGGAGTAACTAAGCCCGTGTGCCACAACTACTGAGCCTGCGCTCTAGAGCCCGGGAGCCACGACTACTGAGCCTGCGCTCTAGAGCCCGCGAGCTACGACTACTGAGCCCACATGCCACAACTACTAAACCTACGCTCTAGAGCCCTCGAGCCACAACTACTGAGCCTGTGAGCCACAACTACTGAAGCCCGCGTGCCACAGCTGCTGAGCCCACGAGCCACAACTACTGAAGCCCGTGCACCTAGTGCCCGTGCTCCGCAGCAAGAGAAGCCCGCGCGCCGCAACGAAGACCCAACGCAGCCAAAAACAGATAAATAAAAATAAACACGTTTTTAAAATAAATAAATAAATAAATAAAAAGCAAGCTGTTGACTTCTGCTGCTGCTACTCCGTGGTCTATATTTTGTTGATCCTTGGAGAAAAATTGTGCAACTCTAAGACCTTTAAAAAGCCTTACCTGCTTAACTTTTTGGGGGAGACACGTCTTAGTGTCCCGAGGTTTTGTGACACTTTGCTGGGTCCTAGTCTGGGTGGGTGAAGGGCAGCCTGTCCCGAGAGCCTTGGGTTCCCTTTCTATGGACTTGAATGTGAGCCTTAGGGAGCATCTTGATAGAAGAATGGAGAGGATAATGAGAAGGAACTTGGACCGCGGGGCTGCACAGTTCAGCATCGCCACCCATTCATCTTCCACGTCGAAGGAGCTGCCGTCGAGGGCACAGCTGAAATTCCTCCTGGCAGAGGTGTTTCGGGGGGGATTCCTAAGTGGACCTGTAAGAGTTCTCTCTTGGCTGCAGGTCAAGCCAAGGACTTTATGGTGCCCGGACCAGGAAGGTTCTCCCAGCTTCCTCCTGAGCACACGTGACAGGTGTGGACAGTCCACCTGGCTGACAGTGCTTGAGTTGCTCACACTTTTGAAATCCTCCCTCCTGGATTTCTTTCCCGTTCTGTCTGTTGCCTGAGTTACAGCAGCAGCTGGGGTGCTGTCGTTTCTCCCTGCCCTGCAGAACCGGGCTTTTCCTTCTTACAGGACATTCATTCCTAATCAAGTGCCTTAGGCTCTCCAGCCCCACAAAGCCATGGATTCTGCAGGTTGCTGACATTTCCTTGTTTTTTTCCCCATGGACTTGAACTCTGAATTGTCATCAGAATGCTGATTTCAGTATGTTTCTAGTTTCAAACTCAGGCAGAAAAATCCACTTGTTTACTGATACTGATGCCCAAAATAACAAAAAGATGTGAGATGCTTTCCTAAGTAGGTATGCTTCTCAAAAGAAATAGTTAAAGGTAAAAAGGAAGATAACTTTTGTTGTTAGAACAACTCTTGCCTGTACCCACTGCTGGTAACTGTCATTTAAAATAACAATCCTGGGAGTTCCCTGGCGGTCCAGTTGTTAGGACTCTTCCGCTTTCACTGCCGAGGGCCCGGGTTCAATCCCTGGTCAGGGGACTAGGATCCCACACGCTGCGAGGTGCGGCCAAAAGTAAAAAATAAAATAACACAATCCTCACGTAAAACGTCCCCGTTTTACGTGAGGATTGAGGATTCACTAAGAATCAGTCCCTTCAGCCCGCTGCACACCCGTGAAGGGAGACCCCCATCTCTCGAGGTGGTGAATTGAGTTACACTCGGAAAACCTCTCCCTTGTTTTCCCCAGCACATTGCAGAAGCCAGGCTACGGGGCTAGACAGACAGATTCCAAGCCCAGATTTCCAGATGTAGAAGCTTTGAGTCATGGAATGACTGATAACCCTGAGAGAGAAGTCAGGCCTCCCTTCCTTTCTGAGAAGATGCCGTCTGGCGTGTCCTGGCTGTGTCACACGGCGGCAGTCAAGCTGCTTCATTCTGGGACGGACGATCACAGCCGCAGTGCCGGAAGCTGTCCTCGCTCTGTACGTTCCTCTCCGGCCTGGCTTCTTGTGTTTCCGGTCTGATGCTCGTCATGCGGGTGGACCTTCATGCCCTTTGTCCACGGGAGGTACACCGGCTTCCCAGGCTGCTCGCCTGTCCCGGCGCCTCTCGCGTCTGTACCGCTTCGTCTAGTGTAGCCTCACCGAGGGCAGGGACTGTGCCCAGTCCCACGTCTGCCCGGGGCCAGCCTGGGCTCAGCACACAGGCCCGTACGTAGGGGCCACATGGCAGGGAGCATGGCTGCTCCGGAGCTTCATGTCAAGTCTTTGCTCCTAGGCGCCCTGGGCTCCGAACCTGTCCTGGGTGATCCTGGCTCTGCTTTAAAAATTCTGGTGAGACTGGGACGGAGAAGGCCACCCACATTGCACAACTAGACCTCCCTAAGAATAGATTAGCTTACGTCGGGGTCGGAAGAGAACACACACAAATGGCATTATACGGATGCCGTAAAGTCTTAGAACAGTATTGGAACCCAGAACAATCCATGTAAAGGTAGGTTTGGAAAGTATGTAGGTATCAGGGAGCAAAGGTCTGGAGCTTTATGGCAACAAATGGGCACGTCTGTTCTCTAGTCTTACTGCCTGTTTCAGACAAGTGGGAAAGGGTTTGTAAACGGTACATTGGACCGCGACAAGTACATTGGACCACGACAGGTGTTTCTGCAAGAGTTTCTCAGGTGGCAGGAGTCAGCTCTGAGAAGCACCGAAAATCCCAAGTGTGTCTGCTGCTTCTGGGCCTGAAGGGGTAAGCCCTGTGTGCGGGGCTTTGTCGAGGATGGGACAGAGGTTCACGTCCTTCAGTCTCCGGCGTTCTCTGCTTTCCCAGAAGCAGCCACAGGCCCTTTATCCAAACGGATCAGTTTCAGGGCAGACCTGGCCTTTCAAGCCAGTGTTGTGGGAGTCACCTCGAGGATCCGGAGGTGTTGATTTGTCCACCTCAAGGCGTACTGAATGCTCTGCCTTTTCCAGGGCAGGAACCGAGGCAGCTTACAGCAGGCGCTTGATGGGAGAGTGTATTCTGAATACCACCCCTCTGTAGTCAACATAGGAGCATAGGCTCTTATGTTTATACACACATGGCTCTGGGCGGAACTTCATTGTGTTTTATCTACAGAATGAGATCAAGGTGTGCTGCATCTCTGTGGCCTCCAAAACTTCATTACCTCTTTCCGTCTTACAGTTCCTTCCTTCCTTGATTTCCGAGGTGTTCCGTCAGCTTCCCCCCGCACCGAGTCGATACCTTCTGGTTGCAGGTGGACAGAAGCAGCCATGGACCGGGGCCCCTCATTTGTGGTTTCGGCTCCTGGCACGGCCCCATCCCCGCCCTGGCGGCCTGGAGGTGCCCCTGTGGAGCCCTGGGACTGGGCGGCTCCCGGGAATCAGGAGGCCCCTTTCAAGGTGATTGCTCTGCTGGCCTCTCTTTCTCCACCGTAGTCCCTGGGAATTCATCAGGAAGACCTCAGAGGTCACAGTCAGAGAGACGACCTCCCAACCCCTACCTGTCCTGAACTTTCAGAACTGCACGTCTGCTCGCTTCTCCTAGAGTGGTACCTGCCCATCGCGTTTCCCAAAACCTGTCCACACAACAGTGCGGAGAAGAGCAAGTCTTCCCGTGATCCGTCACTTGTAATTCACGTCACACGTTGACTTCCGTCCCTGCATTTGTTTTCTTAGACGTTCCGTGCGGAGAGGATTCCCGCTTCACTTCAGACGGCGTCCTTGCTCCCTAGCAGGCCCCTCCGGGCCTCACCTGCTCCCTCAGTATCCCGCCGTCCCTCCTCCACAGCTCTGGTTTTCTTTTAGTTCCTGGCACTGGCCGTGTTCTGGGGGCTCCAGGTCCTAACAGATGCAGTCGCTGCCACCAGCAATGTTCTTTCCTGCCCCCCCTCCTGGTGGTGTCTTACATGTCACTTCCTCCCCTGCTAGGCCTGTGTGGGCACCGCTGCTGTGTGCCCACACCTTACCCTCTGGCTCATTTCCCTGTTCTCTTGCCTTATTTCATGGCCCCGATTCTCCCCCAAAACTGGGAGCTCCTCGGAGCCGGAGACATTTTGGGTCCTGTTGCCGGTGTTTCCTTCACGTTGAGCCAGTACTGTTTGTCGAAGGAATGAAAGAACGATGGCACGATTAGCCGTACGCGTGGCCTGTCCTCACATCTGTAGGCCTGCTGTTCTGAAACTGTAGGAAAGGAAGCTGCCATGCGATGTTTTTAAGCCGCAGAAAAGTGTCACGGTCACTTCCAGGCTCCATTTCTGCAGAATGAAGAAAAGGTCACCAAGGTTGGACAGGAGTTTGAGATTTTTTTTTGGTTTTGTTTTATTTGTAGTAAAATACACATCACATAAAATTTGCCACCTTCACCATTTTTAAGCAGATAGGTCAGGAGTGATAAGGCCATTCACAGTGTTGTGCAACCATCACCACCATCCGTCTCCGGAACTTTTTCGTTTTGCAAAACTGAAACTCTGTCCCCATTAAACACTAACTCTGAATTCCCCCTCCTCCAGCCCCTGGCAGGCACCCTTCTACCTTCTGTTTCTATGAATTTGACTATTCTGAGTACCTCATAAGAGTGGAATCATGTAGTATTTATCTTTCTGTGACTGGCTTATTTCACCTAGCATCCTGTCTTGAAGGTTCATCTGTGTTGTAGCATTTCCTTCCTTTTTAAGGCTGAATGATATTCCATTGTATATACATACAATACCATTGGATATATACAGTCCAGGGATTCAACCAACTGCATATCGGAAGTATTCGGGAAAAAAATTCCAGAGAGTTCCAAAAAACAGTATCTGAATTTATCGCGTGCCGGCAGCTGTTTATATAGCATTTACATCGTATTGGGCATTATAAGCAATCTAGAGCTGATTCAAAGTATACAGGAGGATATGTGTAGGTTGTATGCAAATACTGTGCCATCTTATATAAGGGATTCGAGCATCTGCGGATTTTGGTGTACACGGGGGTACTGGTACCAGTTCCAGGTATACGTACCACATTCTGTGTATCCATTTGTTGGATAGACATTTGGGCTGTTTCCTCCTATTAACTATTGTGAATGATGCTGCTGTGGACATAGGTGTACAGATACCTCTTTGGAGCTTGAGGTTTTAATGTAAAACTACAGTGTGGGAGAACTATTGAGAATGGCTGAATTTAAAGATGCCCAGCAGAGAGCTGGGAAGATGGCAGAAGAGTAGGACGCGGAGATCACCTTCCTCCCCACAGATACATCAGAAATACATCTACACGTGGAACTGCTCCTACAGAACACCCACTGACCGCTGGCAGAAGACCTCAGACCTCCCAAAAGGCAAGAAACTCCCCACGTACCTGGGTAGGGCAAAAGAAAAAAGAATAAACAGAGACAAAAGAATAGGGACGGGACCTGCACCGCTGGGAGGGAGCTGTGAAGGAGGAAAGGTTTCCACACACTAGAA
>NC_041215.1:134302243-134303758 GCF_002837175.3 Physeter macrocephalus | reverse complement strand
AAAAAGAAAAAACAGAGACAAAAGAATAGGGACGGGACCTGCACCAGTGGGAGAGAGCCGTGAAGGAGGAAAGGTGTCCACACACTAGGAGCCCCTTCGCGGGCGGAGACTGCGGGTGGTGGAGGGGGGAAGCTTCGGAGCCGCGGAGGAGAGCACAGCGACAGGGGTGCGGAGGGCAAAGCGGAGAGATTCCCGCACAGAGGATCGGTGCCGACCGGCACTCACCAGCCCGAGAGGCTCGTCTGCTCACCCGCCGGGGCGGGCGGGGCTGGGAGCTGAGGCTCGGGCTTCAGTCGGAAGCCGGGAGAGGACTGGGGTTGGCGGCGTGAACACAGCCTGAAGGGGCTAGTGCGCCAGGGCTGGCCGGGAGGGAGTCCGGGAGAAGTCTGGAGCTGCTGAAGAGGCAAGAGACTTTCTTCCCTCTTTGTTTCCGGGTGCGCGAGGAGAGGGGATTAGTAGCGCCGCCTAAAGGAGCTCCAAAACAGGCACGAGCTGCGGCCATCAGCGCGGACCCCCGAGACGGGCGTGGGACGCTAAGGCCGCTGCTGCCGCCGCCCAAGAAGTCTGTGTGCGAGCACAGGTCACTCTCCACACCTCCCCTCCCGGGAGCCTGTGCAGCCCGCCACCGCCAGGGTCCTGGGATCCAGGGACAACTTCCCCGGGAGAACGCACGGCACGCATCGGGCTGGTGCAACGTCACGCCGGCCTCTGCCGCTGCAGGCTCGCCCCGCATCCGTACCCCTCCCTCCCCCCGGCCTGAGTGAGCCAGAGCCCCCGAATCAGCTGCTCCTTTAACCCCGTCCTGTCTGGGCCGGAACAGATGCCCTCTGGCGACCTACACGCAGAGGCGAGGCCAAATCCAAAGCTGAACCCCGGGAGCTGTGCGAACAAAGAAGAGAAAGGGAAATCTCTCCCAGCAGCCTCAGGAGCAGCACAATCAACTTGATGTACCTGCATCTGTGGAAAACCTGAATAGACAGCGAATCATCCCACACTGAGGAGGTGGACTTTGGGAGCAAGACAGATTATTTTTTCCCCTTTTCCTCTTTTTGTGAGTGTGTATGTGTATGCTTCTGTGTGAGATTTCGTCTGTATAGCTTTGCTTTCACCATTTGTCCTAGGGTTCTGTCCATCCATTTTTTTTTGTTTTTTTTTTTGTTTGTTTGTTTTTTTAACTTAAAAAATTTTTTCTCTTAATTATTTTTTATTTTAATAACTTTATTTTATTTTATCCTCTTTCTTTGTTACTTTCTGTCTTTCCTTCCTTCCTCCCTCCCTCCCTCCCTCCCTTCTTTCTTTCTTTTTTTCTTTCTTTTTTTCCTCCCTTTTATTCTGAGCCGTGTGGATGAAAGTCTCTTGGTGCTGCAACCAGGAGTCAGTGCTGTGCCTCTGAGGTGGGAGAGCCAACTTCAGGACACTGGTCCACAAGAGACCTCCCAGCTCCACATAATATCAAACGGCGAAAATCTCCCAGAGATCTCCATCTCAACACCAACACCCAGCTTCACTCAACGA
>NC_041215.1:134300453-134301736 GCF_002837175.3 Physeter macrocephalus | reverse complement strand
AGGAACACAACCCCACCCATTAGCAGAGAGGCTGCCTAAAATCATAATAAGGCTACAGACACCCCCAAACACACCACCAGACGTGGACCTGCCCACCAGAAAGACAAGATCCAGCCTCATCCACCAGAACACAGGCACTAGTCCCCTCCACCAGGAAGCCTACACAACCCACTGAACCAACCTTAGCCACTGGGGACACACACCAAAAACAACGGGAACTACGAACCTGCAGCCTGCAAAAAGGAGACCCCAAACACAGTAAGATAAGCAAAATGAGAAGACAGAAAAACACAACAGATGAAAGCGCAAGATAAAAACCCACCTGACCTAGCAAATGAAGAGGAAATAGGCAGTCTACCTGAAAAAGAATTCAGAATAATGATAGTAAAGATGATTCAAAATCTTGGAAATAGAATACAGAAAATGCAAGAAACATTTCACAACGACCTAGAAGAACTAAAGAGGAAACAAGCAATGATGAACAACACAATAAATGAAATTAGAAATACTCTAGACGGGATCAATAGCAGAATAACTGAGGCAGAAGAATGGATAAGTAACCTGGAAGATAAAATAGTGGAAATAACTACTGCAGAGCAGAATAAAGAAAAAAGAATGAAAAGAACTGAGGACAGTCTCAGAGACCTCTGGGACAACATTAAACGCACCAACATTCGAATTATAGGGGTCCCAGAAGAAGAAGAGAAAAAGAAAGGGACTGAGAAAATATCTGAAGAGATTATAGTTGAAAACTTCCCTAATATAGGAAAGAAAATAGTCAATCAAGTCCAGGAAGCACAGAGAGTCCCATACAGGATAAACCCAAGGAGAAACACGCCAAGACACATAATAATCAAACTGTCAAAAATTAAGGAAAAGAAGAAGTAAAGCTGTCACTGTTTGCAGATGACATGATACTATACATAGAGAATCCTAAAGATGCTACCAGAAAACTACTAGAACTAATCAATGAACTTGGTAAAGTAGCCGGATACAAAATTAATGCACAGAAATTTCTGGCATTCCCATACACTAATGATGAAGAATCTGAAAGGGAAATTAAGAAAACACTCCCATTTACCATTGCCACAAAAAGAATAAAATATATAGGAATAAACCTATCTAAGGGAACAAAAGACCTGTATTCAGAAAATTATAAGACACTGATGAAAGAAATTAAAGATGATACAAATAGATGGAGAGATGTACCATGTTCTTGGATTGAAAGAATCAACATTGTGAAAATCACTCTACTACCCAAAGCAATCTACAGATTCAATGCA
>NC_041215.1:134225321-134299815 GCF_002837175.3 Physeter macrocephalus | reverse complement strand
AATCAAAACTACAATGAGATATCATCTCACACCAGTCAGAATGGCCATCATCAAAAAATCTAGAAACAATAAATGCTGGAGAGGGTGTGGAGAAAAGGGCACACTCTTGCACTGCTGGTGGAAATGTAAATTGATACAGCCACAATGGAGAACAGTATGGAGGTTCCTTAAAAAACTACAAATAGAACTACCATATGACCCAGCAATCCGACTACTGGGCATATACCCTGAGATAACCATAACTCAGAAAGAGTCATGCACCAAAATGTTCATTGCAGCTGTATTTACAATAGCCAGGAGATGGAAGCAACCTAAGCGTCCATCATCGGATGAATGGATAAAGAAGATGTGAAAACTAAAAGCTGGTTCTTTGAGAAGATAAATAAAATTGATAAACCATTAGCCAGACTCATCAAGAATAAAAGGGAGAAGACTCAAATCAATAGAATTAGAAATGAAAAAGGAGATGTAACAACTGACACTGCAGAAATACAAAAGATTATTAGAGATTACTACAAGCAGCTGTATGCCAATAAAATGGACATCCTGGCAGAAATGGACAAATTCTTAGAAATGCACAAGCTGCCGAGACTGAACCAGGAAGAAATAGAAAATATGAACAGACCAATCACAAGCACTGAAATTGAAACTGTGATTAAAAATCTTCCAACAAACAAAAGCCCAGGACCAGATGGCTTCACAGGCGAATTCTATCAAACATTTAGAGAAGAGCTAACACCTATCCTTCTCAAACTCTTCCAAAAGATAGCAGAGGGAGGAACACTCCCAAACTCATTCTATGAGGCCACCATCACCCTGATACCAAAACCAGACAAAGACTTCACAAAGAAAGAAAACTACAGGCCACTATCACTGATGAACATAGATGCAAAAATCCTCAATAAAATACTAGCAAACAGAATCCAATAGCACATTAAAAGGATCATACACCATGATCAAGTGGGGTTTATTCCAGGAATGCAAGGATTCTTCAATATACGCAAATCAATCAATGTGATACACCATATTAACAAATTGAAGGAGAAAAACCAACCATATGATCATCTCAGTAGATGCACAGAATGCTTTCAACAAAATTCAACACCCATTTATCATAAAAACCCTCCAGAAAGTAGGCATAGACGGAACTTTCCTCAACATAATAAAGGCCATATATGACAGACCCACAGCCAACATCATCCTCAATGGTGAAAAACTGAAACCATTTCCACTAAGATCAGGAACAAGACAAGGTTGCCCCCTCACCACTCTTATTCAACATAGTTTTGGAAGTTTTAGCCACAGCAGTCATTCTCTGACAGTAACATCCCCTCCCCCCAGGAGAGGGGCAGTCATTTTTCTAACTGGGAGACCAACTGACTGCATCACTCTGGGGCTCCATTAGTCTCTCTTGCGGGCAGGCTGTTCTCAGGAGGCCCAGGTCCCTGACCCACAGGACAAGGCCACCGAGCATGTGTCCACTCAGCCTGTGCCACCAGAGGCAGAGCGTCAGGCTGACCTCTGCAGCCACCGTCGAGGCCACCACCTCCAGCTTTGCTTTTTCCTGGAATGTTGCTGACTTCCTTCCATCTCCACGATGGACTCCCGAGCCTCCTTCCACATTCGGGAGGGGAAGGAAGGAATGATATTTACTGCCCCCTCTGTTCCAATGTGAACAAACTGCACTGCACTTGGGGGAAAAGCCCAACGTAATTTCAAAGGCTGAGATGTTCCTGGGTGAAAACCGATGGCTCTGGCTGACCGGTGGTCAGGAGTCGGGGGATGGGAAAGTCGCTCTTTGCATTTCCCAGGTCCTAGAAAGGCCGGTAACTGCATTTCGCGGCGGGTTTATCTCATTCTTGGGGTTCAGCTGTCACCCGGCACCTACAGGTGGGGAAAGCAGTGAAGATCCCCACAAACGACATTTGGTGACCTGCCTGGCTGTGCTTTTGAGGTCGTTCCAACTCACCTCCCACAAAATCTAGCAAAATCTTCCCAGAACCCTTGGTGAAATTGAGCTTTGGGAGCAGTTCTACAGGGAGATCCATGGAGACTAGGAACGGAAACCAGCCTCCTACTTTCCAGTTTTGATTCTTAGTGTAGCGCAACATGTATCCTTTGAGATAATCCCCTAGTCATCCTGAGACGGAACTAGTGGCTCATGGACCATGGGACAGCTTATCGTGGGCTCTTTTTGAAGTAACTTTTCTAGTTGATGAGAAACAGAACTCCTTCTGAAGGGGTTTTAAATACCCCTTTCCCACCTTCAGGTAACTGGTCCTGGTTCCCCTTTACTTCTGCGATGGGCCCCTCTCTCTGCCCTTCCTTCCTTGTTCATCAGCTTTCTCACCCTGCCTTTTCCTCAGTGTCCACTTGAAGAATCTGAGCTTGCTTCCAAAGTGAGCCTTCCTTGATTTCCTGAGACACTAAGCTTAAGAATTTTAAGGAAAAAAACCTACTCGATCTAAATTTGCCATTCCAAGTAGCCAGTCCCTCCTGCCCTCAATAAAAGGAAAAAGCAAGAAGAAAAGAAAGGGGGGGAAAGAAACTGGATTCTGATGTGTTTATCCTCCACTTCTATTGACAGCAGCAAATTTAAGGAGAAACAAACCTATTTTATTCCACACTTCTCATTCATGAAGCTATTTCCTTTTGTCTGTTAATTTTGTGTACTGGTCCTAAAACGAGGCAATAATAGTAAAACAGCCACTAAAATCGAATAGAAATGACATTTCAAGATCATTGCCCATAAGAGATTTACCTAAAATGTGTATCCCACGGATCCTACGTGCCAAGTAAACGTCCAAGCCCCAAACTTCTCTTGTTCTGCCGAGTGTTTGTTGCTACTTCACGTGATTATCAATTGATTAGTTAGTTCGGTGATCCATACTCTGTAAAACCAGAAGGGAGTCATAGCTGCATTAGTAATTAGACTTCTAGTAAATAGTTATTTCTTTATTCTTGAGTAATAAACATTAGCTCAAATGATCATTTTGAATCTTATTGTCTAATAATGTCCTAAGAAATAACGCGGGCAAAGCACAGATTCACCACTTTTATAGGGGTAATTGAGCAATATTACTTACCAAATAGACTGAACTCTTTTTTAAAAGTTTAATTTGTCACTTTGTCACAGCTTATCCTTCCCCCTCCCCATATCCTCAAGGCCATGCTCTAGTAGGTGACATGGACATATATACACTACCAAACGTAAAATTGATAGCTAGTGGGAAGCAGCCGCATAGCACAGGGAGATCATCCTGGTGCTTTGTGACCACCTAGAGGGGTGGGATAGGGAGGGTGGGAGGGAGGGAGACGCAAGAGGGAAGAGATATGGGAACATGTGTATATGTATAACTGATTCACTTTGTTATAAAGCAGAAACTAACACACCATTGTAAAGCAATTATACTCCAATACAGATGTTAAAAAAGTAAAAAATAAATAAAAATAACATAAAGATGCCCAGCATTAACGAGGACCCTGGATGAGAAATACCACAGAGAAATTCGTTAGGGTCAGTCATGAACGTGGTGGGCTCTGGAGGTTTAATAACCTGGATGATGGTCTGAAACCCATGTGGCATGCAAACACCCACCCAGCCCTGCCCGCATGGGCCATGGGCTCTCTCTGTGTTTGCCAAGTGCCCTCCAAAAGTGAGGGAGGCTGTCCCTCTCTGCTCTTTAGGTGACCTGGGAAATATTTTTGACATTCGTCCAATGGATTTCAGATAGTATGATAAATTATTTCTCCTGTATATCAATGATTTCAAACCCATGGAATGATACTGCCACAGTAGTATAAATATTTTCAGGGAATAGCTACAACTTTTGTTAGAAAAAAAATGACTACTGAAAAACTCATACCTATTACACATACATAGAACTGTTAGATTCTTTATCAAAGTCTTATTTCTGCCCTGAGGAATTCCTTGTTTATTTTAGCTAGCCCTTGGGCTTTGAAAGTGTTTAGATTGATGGTTAGAATGGCCACAGTGCAGGCTTACCGTAGTACATGTCTTGATGTTGAGAACAGAGTGACCATAAGTAGGGTGAGCTCAGACAAATAAAGTCTTCATAGCTGTATAGAAATTAAACCACCAGGTAGCCTAGACCCTACCTAACTTAAATTTTTTTCTACATTGAAAAATTCTTCTGCCTTCTTGCTTTTCAAAAAAAAAAAAGTAGTATGTATATGTTTTTTTAACTGTACAGATTTAACCATGTAGCTTGTGGATCTGAGTAAAGCTTCCAGAGGAGTCCTTGGAATATTGTCTTATCAGTACGCAGCATGATGCTTCATCCTTGTACCCGATCTGTATCACTTGGTTTTCCATTTCGGGCCTTTTGAGGGTTACTAATTGTGGCCGGAAATTCTTGCGAAAGGTAAATAAATCAAACCCGTCCATTTTCTTCACTGACGGCAAGTCGCTCCGGAGAACTCTCAGTGGGAGCGATTGGACGTGGGGGACAGTGCGGGAATGTTCTTTTTCCCTGCTGCCAAGAAATGGAATTTCATTATTCGACTCTGTAAGTATGTGCTTCTCCGGTTCTAACCTGGTTGCCGGCTGGTTGCTACAGTGTTGGGAAGGAAGGAGAAGTGGAGATGGAGAGACCTGCTTCTTCTCAGGTGTGCCTGTGGCCCCAGATGGAAACCAATCAAGGTGCGATTGATGTTCATTAAGTGCTTGTCAAAACTGAAAAATTTTCTAATCAACAGCCATCTAGCCGCGGCCCCGCCGATGGCTGAGAGTACCGCCTCTGCCACAGCGGCTGTTTGCCTGTTACAACTCTAGGCTAAAAATCCGCTGATGATTACATTAGGCTAAGCTGCGAAGTAAATGAACCATATCTTATTTAGGTGCCACGAGCTTCGTGTAGTCCTGCCCCGCGGGGTACTTGATAGCGTTTTATGGCTTTAAAATTAGTGTAGCTTCCCATTTGCTGCAGGGTGCTGCCTGTTCTGCCTTTGAACTCAATAAGCAAAGGGAAGGGGGCCTTTTGTTTTTCTCCCTTGCATTTTAGCAGTTTTGTTTTGCATCTTTTCCAGACGGCATTTTGCAATAAAAATGTCTGCCTACCCTGTCCGTGCCTCCCCCACCAAAAAAAAAGAAAAGAAAAAGGAGGAGGGGGGAGAAAAAGAAAAAGTGGAGAATGTCACGCGTTTGCCGAGGACAGTTTTTTTTTTCCTATGCTGTGAAGTGAAAACTAGCTTTGCAGGTCACCCCCGTGGCTTATCCTGTCGGAATGGCCACCCCCAGTGGGGGTGCTGCCCACACTTCGGGAAATGCCCACATAAAATCAGAGGGCAAGTATTTCATTGTTTTTATTGGACAAGAGCAGTAAGAGCCAACATTTCTTAAGGGCTTTGGCATTCTTTCAAGCTCTTTGTCTATTGTCTCAGTTAATCAGGACAACAATCTCATGAGGCAAGAACTATTAACACCCTTATTTTTCAAGATGTGGAAATCGGGACCCAGGCTGGTTAAATAGCGTGGCCCAAGCCCACAACTCCTAACAGGCAGAGGATCCCAGGCACTCTCACTCTGAGGCCGCCCTGTGGCCCGGAGGAGGCGAACTTTGTTTTCTGTGGACATGCATCCTTGGTTTAGGAAACCAGAAAACTATGTTAATCAGTGAACTGACTGCTATTCATTTGAAATGAATCTGATCATACTACTGTAAACCACCTTGGCGGGCAGTAAGTAGCATTAGGAAAACAGAATCACTCCTAAAAAAAGCGATGCATCAGAAAAAAAAAATAAACGTTGAGACTTCCAGACAGGCCTAGAGAAAGTTTTGAAATTAGAAGAAGTAGTTAAATTTTGTGATGGGCAAAAACTGAAGTGGGAACTTTTCTGTCCTATGTTGGGTCAAGTGGTAGAAGAAGAGGCTTAGCGATCCTTCGCGTCCTCTGAAGACAGACGTGTGTGCTCTTCTGTCTTAAAAATCTGTTTCTTCCCTCTAGAAGATCTCTTGTCGCCGTCCCTTCCTTCTGACATTCCTTTAACTGGTGTCCCTTTGCTTTTACTCCTTCCCATCTCTTTGCAGTGTCTGAGTTGCTTTCCTGAGTGTGTAAATCCTACTTCTTCATTTCTTCAGTAAAAAGTCACTGTGTGTCTACCTTGTGTCAGACACTTGCTTGGTGCTGGGGATACTGTCCCTGCCCTCACAGAGCTCACAGATACTAAATAAATATACAAATAAACATTAAAAAAAAATCTGTTTCTTTAAGTGCTTCATGTTCTAGCAAATTCATCCCAAGAAATCTGAAGTTTTCAAGAGGTTCAGATAGAGCTAATTATCATTATGGTGACCATTCCTACATAACTCAGAATTTCCAAGATCTGACTACTGGTCCAGTTGTTTCACGCCATATTTAATTATGAAAAGAGTTGTGGAGCCAAGGAGTGGGGCCCCTTGTCGTTCATTGCTGTGAGCTCTCACTCTTGCTTGCCTCTGGGAGAGGCCTGCATGCATATCCAACACATTCATTTCGGATAGGCTAGATCTGAGCACGCATGGGTTACAACTGGGTAATATTCAGTTTAACCTAAAATGAGAAAAATCTTTCTTGCAGTGTAAAGTTCAATATACTAGGTCGGTCAAGACAGATGCAATCAAGAAGCAAAAGGTATATTCATAATTCAACGTAGAATTTTCTGCCATTTTGATTTATATTATATTAACCTATTCCCCCTGGGCTAATGTTGGATTTGAGCCCACATGTGTTGGATGCCAGCGCTTTTAGCACATGCACTCGAGAGGTTTGCCCTGCTTCAGTGGTGTTGAGCTCCCTGTGGAAGCGAAGGGTGCCACCACCGATCCCTCACGACGCTTCACCAACCTTTTCCGTTACCACCTCTTAGGTAATTACCCAGGCCCAATAAAGCCTTGCTTCAGAATCAGGTGTCCTAAGCGATGCCTTTGCCTCAGACGCCATTTGACGTCCAATTTGCCAGGTATCTTCTTCCTGCGGTGGCCACAGGTCACGTTGACATCCGCTGGTCAAGTGGTCTTTCCGAAGCAGCTCCAGAAGTGCAACAGTGGAATTCTGTTGGCTGTCTTTGGGAAACCAAATTGATTCTCATAAGGTTTTTCTCTGAAGCTGCCTGCTACCTTTGCTATTGTAACTGTGATACTTTGGAGAGAAGGAGAAATTGTCTTCTTTGAGGGATGTTGATCTGAAAGGATGTGGCCGGGAGAGTTCTCATAGTTTTACGATACTATTTTCATAGTATTTTTAGGATATTACTTTCCTCTGTGTCTGTGACTATATATGAGGCTATTGTTTATTATTCATACATGTTGGACTTAAGCGTTTGCTTGGTCTCTTTGAAGGGATGGTATTATGTATGTCTTTATAGATGAGTTTCCTTTGAAAATAGTATTAAGTGGAGTTTGGGAATAGCAGTGCCTCCGACAATGGCTTCTCTTACATCCTTTTTTTGAGCCAGAAGTAAGGGTTTTTAAAAATAGAATTTATATAAACTACTGTTCCTCTTGAACCTGGATACATTCATGAAGTGTAGTGAAAATAGGGAAGACAGTTCTTCCTGTCCTCCAGGAGAGGACAAACATATCTGCAGACCATTTCTAATATCTGCACAGGTCAGGCTGTGATGCTTCTCCCCCAGCTGTGTGCATAAAATCACACACACAGAGCCCTTGGCTGTTTTGTGAACATCAAGCTAGACTAGTGGGTGTCAAACCTTTTGGCCTTAGGGCCCTTTTACCTTCCTAAAAACTGAAGAATCTGAAAGAGCTTTTGTTTCTGTAGATTATATCTATTGATGTTTATCATGGGAGAAATTACTGAGAAATGACTGAGAAAACGTTTAATATTCATATAATTCATTTAAAATAATAATAACCTACCCATTACCTATTATTCCATAAATAACATTTTTTAATGAAAAAGATACTTTCCAAAACAAAAGGAAATCATAAGCAGGGTAGCATTGTTCTCCACTTTTTCAAAGCTCTTTGATTTCAGTTCAGAAAGTTAGACCATCATTTCTACTTCTGCCTTCAGTCTGTTGAGACATGTCGTTTTGGTTAAAGTATGTGAAGACGCTCTCACAGAGATACTTAGTTGGAAGAGGAAGGAGTATTTTTTATTTTAAGTGTGCTTGTCTGAAAATTTATTTTGTTGAAGTATAGCTGATTTGCAATGTTATGTTACTTTCTGCTGTACAGCAAAGTGATTCAGTTATACATACATATACATTCTTTTTCATATTCTTTTCACTTATGGTTTATTATAGGATATTGAATATAGTTCCCTTTGCTGTACAGTATGACCTTGTTGTCTATCCATCCTATATATAATGGTTTGCATCTGCTAACCCCAAACTCCCAATCCAGCCCTCCCCCTTGGCAGCCACAAGTCTGTTCTCTATGTCTGTGAGTCTGTTTCTGTTTAGTAGATAAGTTCATTTGTGTCATACTTTAGATTCCACATACAAGTGATATCATATGGTATTTGTCTTTCTCTGTCTGACTTAACTTCACTAAGTATGATAATCTCTCGGTCCATCCGTGTGGCTGCAAATGGCATTATTTCATTCTTTTTTTATGGCTGAGTGGTATTCCATTGTATATATGTACCACATCTTGTTTATCCATTCATCTGTCGATGGACATTTAGGTTGCTTCTACATCTTGGCTATTGTAAATAATGCTGCAGTGAACATTGGGGTGGATTTATCTTTTGGAATTAGAGTTTTTGTCTTTTCTGGATATATGCCTAGGAGTGGGATTGCTGGATCATATGGCAACTCTATTTTCAGTTTTTGGAGGAACCTCCAAACTGTTTACCATAGTGGTGACACCAGTTTACATTTCCACCAACAGTGGAGGAGGGTAGAGGAGTATTTTAATAGCCATTTCAGATCATTGTGCATGTTCTTCTTGGATGCTACACTAAAACTTGACGTGTGACAGTTTATTAAAGCTTAGGAATTCAGTGAAATTTTCCTTCTCTGCTACATTGAATCCAATGACCTGTCTTGCACTTTGAATGATCTTGTATCCATGCATGTGACACACCGTGTCAGTCATTTCAAAAAGCTTGTTTAACTGAGGTATGCAGATTTCCAATTGGTGATACTTTTCATCAAGTAATACCCCCAAATCACATTCGTTAATATCGCCACCAGTCTTGTCAGAAAAGACTCCAGGTATTTGGAAGGTGTCACGGTGAGAGACACAAGTTTTCAAAATTCTCATTGTTGCTGGAAAGCTCAGATTCTATCACTGGCCACAAATACTGTCAGCTGCTTTCCTTACGGTACAAATACAAGCAAAGTACTTGTTCTTTTTCAGGAAAATATCTGCCACATACCCAAGACCGAATAACCATAGTTAATGTCTGACATAGTCATTCTTTCAAGTAGAAGTGTTGTCCCGGCAAACAAGTGGCGAATTCAGCTTGTGAATGAAACACTCAGGGAAGAGGTTTCCTGTGCAGGATGGTCAGCCCTCACGGCGCAGCAGAAACGCTTAAGTATACTTGCTGTGGCATCACCTGGGAAATTTAAAAGCTCAAAGGTTAGAATTTTTTAAATCAGTAGGTTGTTTGTGGTTTTTTTTTCTTGGTTTATTAAGAACATACTTTGTTATCTAAAGTCAGCCAGTATTCTTCAAAATATGATTTTGAATGGCTGTAAATTATCCCATAATTCAAAATATTTGTAATGGGCATTTAGGCGCTTGCTTATTCTTACCATTATATAACTTCAGTGAAAATTCTTGAACTAAATTTTGTCGTATCTTTGAACCTTAGAATTATTACCTAGAAGAGAAATTCCTGGGGGAAAAAATGTGGCCATTTTTTCAGGCTCTTGATTTAACAGTGAATATACTTCTGTTAGCAAGATACGTGAGTGCTCTTATAACACCAACTCTGGTTCAGTATTCTCTGAAGTTCCTCTGTTTTCTTCTTTACAGTTAACGGGAAATTAAAATGTTGAAGTGTTAATGTGAAATGAGTTCAGACCAATACAATCAAAGGAAATACAAAAGAAAAAAGAAAACTTCCCTGGGTGAAACTTTTTTGTTTTTTTTGTTTGTGTTTAGAGAGCGTGACGATCAGTAAAATAATGACAGTGTACAAAATACAGCGTGGTTACCGTTGCCTTGATTCGTGCCGGGAGTCAGCGGTATTTATTACCCACATCACTTTTGCACCATCGAAGCAAATTTCAACACAGGGAAAAAGCAAACTGTGTCTTGGGATTGTTTTGAAAATAGTGTCGAACTCATGAAGCCCCTGATAGGGCGCTGAGGACCACACTTTGAGGACTGCTGAACTTAGATTATGCAAAGAGAAAACACGTGACTAGATTAGCCGTGGCAAAAAGACCAAAGCAAGCATCGATATGGCCTAACAGTTACCTCACTTAGACAAAATATTAGATAGTGATAGAAAATAATAAATTTCTCAACATTTATGCACAGTTAGAAACCAGAGCTGATTGAGAAAACCTAATTGGAACAAAGATTTCTATAACTTTTCCATCATTTAATTATGGGAATGAAGAGTCTTAGTACCTTTAAAAAGTATATGTTAAAACCGGAGCAATGTTGATTGCATTTCAAAGCTGTGTGTTTTATTCTGATGATCTAATTTTGAGATGCCAATCACATCATTGATGCATTTGGGTTTAGCTTCAAGATCTTGTTAACTGCTTTTTGGTACCCTATGAACACGCGAAGCAAACCATCTTTCCCCAGACAGCCAAAGGTAACAAAGGGATGGGAGGTGGTGAGAATCAATATAGTAAGAGTATTTTTAGGGACTGTTGATGGATTGCTGTATTTGAGCTGAGCTTCAAGTGCCAAATGCCCCAGAGCTGACTAAGATGAAATCACCATTTACTGAGAACCGTAGGCCGTCACGCACACAGAGGGCTCTGGGATAGGCAAGACGAGACCCACACATCGTTCCCTTGGCCGTTTGGGGAGAGAACTCTGGTGGGGTGTTTTTAGGAGCTTCGTGCGGTGCTTTGATGAGGACTTGGTACCACTCTAATTGCCGGAGCTGAGTGTCATCCAGTGATGACCTCCCAGTCCTGGTAATGGGTACCTGTGAGATTTTAGGACAACACCGTTACAGCAGCCAATCCATTAATTCTCAAATCCGGAGGGATCGGGTACACCCACCGAGGCACTCAGGACTCCACGCCCTCTCCCAAGGCAGCCTCGCCGAAGGTGGGAGCCACATTGAGCTGTGCTTCTGTCGGCAAGCTGAAAGCTGTGGGTCCCTGACACGGCTCTCAATTGCTAGCAGGTTCCTCTCACTGCACCTCATTTGCATCTGGGACATCAATTAGCATGTTTGTTGAGGCTAATTGAATGAAACTCAATCATAGCTCTTAATTGCTTGACTATGTGAAAAGAAATCACATTAATGCAGCTAATTAAGTGTACGGCAATAGATGCAACATAATTAGGAGGAAAATGTAAAAAACAAGGGATGGCAAAGGTGCAGGAGCGGGGTGGCAGGGGGACACTGTGCTCGGTTATGGAGCTTCATGCACGCGGTCGGGGACGGCCCTCTGCTCCGGCGCCTGCTTGCAAACAATAATCCACGAGATGAGCACGGACAACTCGAGAAGAAAAATGCAAATAGGTTTGCAAGTACTACTTTTTCAAGCTGTTGAGGGGCAGGAGATAGCACCTCTGGGGGGCCTGGCTCTTGAGTGGGCCCCGGGGACTTGTTAAGTGCTGTTTAAAAGTACTTGGCTTTGAATTACCCTCATGCCTTGTTAAAGGGTTTTTTCCCCTTTTATCCTCGATCAGCATTTTCTGCGAGGAACACGGAGAGGGGTTGTATCTGTAACGTTTGCATATCAAAATCAAGCTCGCTGGCTTTATTTCCCCCTGCACGGTCCCTACCTCGGACCATCAGGCTGCGCGTCCCACTTCTGAGGAGGCGCCATTGTTTAGTGGTTGTAGCTTTAATTCCTCAAGTACCAAGCTGGGGAGAGATGAAAAGCGTAGTTCTTTCAAAAGCGGAAAACTCAGTGTTGTTTCTCAGACTCACGTATCCACCTGTTTCTGAAAGACTTTTATGGATTAGGAAATGGATCTTGTAACACTTTTATAAATTTTAGTGGTTTGAAATTTAAGAATTGCCAGACTTGTATTCTGATTTTCTTAAGAACTAGTTCTGCACTTTCAATGCCTAACTCAGGCAGGAAAACAGATCCCCCGCCCATGCTGAGCCAAAGATAAATGGGTTCCGTCGCCGCGTTCAAACGCAGAGAGCCAACACTTGGTACATTTCTATAATAATTTTAAATAAAATATCCTGGTTATTGTATGTTAAAACATGCCTATTAAAAAAGAGACCACGCTGAGGCTTAGTCACTCTCTGATTAGCCTCATTTTAGAGCCCATAAGCCATAAATGCTCAATTACACTCCTGTTATTGTATTTTAATTTGTTAAGAATTGGCATTAAAGAAGAAAGTTGTAGCAAGTTGATGTTTTTAAAGGAGTAACTATGCAAGAAGGAATTCATTATTTACAAGCATTAACTTTGGTTTTGAAACTTGGGTTTGTCTATTTGGAGTCAATGTTAATGGAAGCAAATGAAAGATGCTTAGGAACAACCTTTTTTTTTTTTTTAATAACCTTGACCCTTGGTCCTGTACTAACCAAAAGCCACTTCGTTCCTCTGTGTGCCTTTTGTTGGCCATCCTCGTGGTGAGCTTGGTCATGAGACTTCTACATTTCTTTCAGTCCGCTTTATCCTTTAGCCTAATTTATTGATAATAACTTTCTTTCCATCCTTTGTCCTCATCCTTTCAAAACCACAACTTTTTTCATAGTAGATTATATTTGCGGCGGCGGGGGGGGGTAGTCGAAGCATCTTGCCTTTCAAGTGGAGTCTTTAGTCTGTTCCCAGGTGGACACAGCCCACCCCTTCTCCAAACCTGTGGTGACCCTCCTCCTAGATGCCTGCGGCCGACCCCGGCAGATGTCCCTCCCTGAGCTGCCCTGGGGGATTAAATGCACAGCTGGGCACCTCTGCTCCCGGCTTCCCCGGCTGACAGCATATGTGCCGGTGCAGGTGCTTCTGTCGGGATGGTTTATCATTGCTGAGGAAGGCCCAGCCTCGCCCCTCCCTGGAGGAGCTGGTCTGAATTTGCCCCTACTTGGTGCAGCTTCTGATCCTTTGTTTATCTTCAGTCCCACGTTCCTCCTGATTCTAGCCTCAGCTTCTTGAGCTTTAGCTCTGCACTAAGAATTGGCCATTTGAGGTCTGTCCTTAGGAAGTCATCCTGGACACTGCGTCATCATCTCCTGGGCTGGTGCTTGGTGAACCTTCCAGGGTGCTGTACTCTCCATCACAAGGTCCCCCTTCACGTTACGGAGTTTCTCTTCCAGCCCCCCTTCACGTTATGGAGTTTCTCTTCCAGCCCTTCCTCCTCTGTTGAGAATTCTCCCACTCCCTTTCCCGAGTCTAGGGTGGCTCCCATGCGGCCGCAAGTCCAACTGCTTGGGTTTCAGGTGAGGTCTGACACTCAGAGCTGGCCCTCCCTCCTACAGATGCTGGAGAGAGGACCGTTCTCTCTGTCCCATACGGTCCCAGCGACCCATATGGGTTCTGACTCCTGTGTTGGAATCTAGTACTTTGAGTTCCTTTTTGCGCCATAACTTCTATCAGCAAACTTCCTACTTGTGGATAAACCAGTGACTGCTTCTCAACCCCTTCACCTTACGCAATATGGACACCGTCTTGCAATTAAAAGAAGCCACGGGAGTCCTTCTCTTGGCTTCCCTAGCACCTTCTGTGCCCTCGGAAGCTTCTGCCGTACACCTGGACTGACCTTCCTCGTCCTGCAGGCTGAGGCCTCTGACCCGTGCCCTTTGCTGCTAGACCTTCATCTAGTTCTCTCTCTGTATCTGTTGACTCTGTTGATTGGCAATTATAAGGAAACAGCTCGCTTCTCCAAACTCCCTGGGTCCCTTGCGGTGGCACACCGGATTGTTTGGCAGTTCTTCTAAAGTTAGATTGACATGAACTTTATTGTTTATAATCAATACAAATTTATTGGGTTTTTTCCCTTTATATCCTAAAAGGAATCCACTAAGATTCTGCCAAGGAAGGAATCTGTTTATTTCATTTCCTGGTTAGTCTTAAAACACTTGAAATATTATTTACCCAAGAGTGATTTAGATAGACTATATCCTTTCTTCATGTGTGATGTTGGTTTAATGATATGTCTGCGGAGACAGGGGGGTTCATCGCCCCCCAAAAATGTATGAAAGGGCCAGTAACTCCTCTAATTCGTCAAGAGGCCCCTCACTCTGGCTCTCAGTTGTCTTCTCTTTCCCCACCCAACAGCCGATTCTTAAGTATTGTTTTCCTCCATATTGAATTAGGTGACGGCACAAAGAATTCCCTGTGTACCTAGACTTCCCTTTAGTTCCGTGATAATTGCTAGTCATTCACCTCCAAAGTGTAGACAAAAGCAAGATACTTTTTCGGAGTACAGTGAATCACTTGGAGAAACATAATGCTTGAGTACAAATAATGTGCTTTCTTTTTTAGCATCCAGCTCTTGTGACCTCCATGTTTTTTCAGCACCATACCACTGACCCCCTCAGACATCTTCCTGAACAAAATGCTTGACCTCTTACTTAGAGTTTTCACCTGAGTTCCCACCAGACAACTTCAGTCTTACCTAGATGTCTAATGGTATTGCCCTCGGAGACAAAAAGGTTATTACAATATAGTTCCTACTCCATGGAATTTTACCCAAAACTTACAGGAAGAGCCCAGGTTCCTAAGGTACCATCTAATATGCAGCAGCTCACAAAATAGGATTTCATGTCCGTACTGGTGTCCCATCCTCCTGGATAGAAGCATCGACTGTGTCTCCTGTATTTCCAGGGCCTGGGTTAGTTCAGGACACAGAGGCAGAGCTGATTTCAGTGTAATGATGATGCCACCAATACAAGACAGATCAAAACCTTATTTTTAAGCGCTTGCCACCATGGAAGGGTCATAGGATTACAACTCAGGATGTCTGATAGAACCTCTTGTCCTAGATTGTAAAAGGTCTTTCTTTTAATCTCTCTTGGATGTTTAACATTTTGAACAGGATTACATGCAGAATGTTCATGGCAAAGAGATTGATCTTCTGAGAACCACTGTGAAAGTCCCAGGGAAGAGGCCCCCCCGAGCCACATCGGCCTGCGCACCCATCTCCAGCCCGAAAACCAACGGCCTGTCCAAGGACATGAGCAGCTTGCACATCTCACCAAATTCAGGTAAGCTCACAGCCGACATGCTGAAGAAATCCAGCACAATGGCAGCAATGGGTGGTCCTGGCTGGAGGACAGTACTGAGGTTTTTGGATTAAGTGGAGATTTTGACCATTAAGGTTGTAGAATAAGGTTTACAAGTCTCATCTCTTCTGTGGATGACTGTTTCCGCTACACCCTTGGGTTCCTGGACTGCCAACAAGCAAACTGTGGCACTTTGAGTCACAGCTGCACAAACCACTAGGCTTTCCCAGGGCTGGGTGGTTGAAAGTCATGTTTTACACATGATGGCGGTTTAAGGGCCTTCTAAAAAACATGAATTCGTTGTTAAGGTGTCAAGGATTAGTATTAACTAATTTGTAGTGACTGTGTTTAGAAAAATGGAAAAGCCATTTGGAGCAAGATTTAAAGGAAACCCCCGGACCTGTATAAAGTTCAGATTCTCTCAGTTTTCTCTTGTAACTGTTATGTGATTCTTTCACACAATTTTGGTTTTCTTTATTCTCTTTTAAGGGAGAACTTGTTTTTTGTTCAGGATCAGAGAAAGTTCGTGTTTTCTCAGAATAGATGTGTTGAGAAATTCCTGGCTTCGGTGTGCAATGCAAACCATTCAGAGTGCCGTGGTTTGTTTTTGTTTAAGAGTCTCGGCAAACTGTGCTGTGGCTTTTACCTTCCCATGATCGCTTATTAGAGAAAAGGTGGTAAGAACCGCTTTAAGTCTTCCACCAACAAACTCAGACTCCTCCAACATATGGAATCCCTTCACAGATTTCAGTTGTTTCCTTTCCTGTCTCCAACCTACATCTGATCTTCTCAAAATAGATTTCTGTTCTGCAGTCATTCCTAGCATATGTCTCTGCTTCTTAAAGATGCTGCCTTTTTTCCTTTCTGAAATGTTAAATGTTTTTAAAGAGGGATGATGCTGACTCCTCAGTTCCGTGGCGTGAATGACATTGTTTGGCAAAAGGAGGGTAAGAAAAAGGGGACAGAATTTGGGGTCCAGCAGCCTGGGTTCTACTGCCCGGTGCTGCGTGGTGTTGAGCAGGTAACTGAACCATGTTTTACGTTAGGCTGATCTTGCCTGGCCCTGCCCCCATCACAGAGGTGTGACGGCAGGTGCTGCGGAAACTCATAAAGCACAATACAAACATCAGCTGTTGTGACTAATCCAATTAAAACTGGCCTTTCTGATAACAGAGACATTAGTTCATTCTAGAAAGTTGATACGGTTACTTTATGTGGTCTCATGACCTGCTGACCTTCCTTCCAAGTGATACATGAGTTTTCCTTTTCTAGATGGTGTGCTAACTCCATGGGATGGGACGAGAGAAAAGTGCCCAAGAAAAAAAAATTTTCTATACTGAATAAAAAGCTAATGTCTTCATTAATTTATTTATTTGTTCAAAAAGTACTTGCTGAGCAGCCGTTCTGTGCCAGGAATTGTGCATTCTGTGGATCCAGAATCTCTGACCTCCAGAACTTCTATGCGAGGCAGTCACCCTATAACCAACTTTCCACTTCCCCTTCTAACCATTGTGACACATCTCTCCATTTATTTGTTCAAGTCAGCAAGCATGTATGAAGTTTCTAATGTGTGCCGGTCACTGTCCTGAGCTCTGGGGGTACAGAAAAATGAGGCATAATCCCTACCCTCTGGAATCTCACCCTCTGGGAGGTGGGAAAGATGAGCAGATGAGCCAGTGCAATGCAGCAGCTCACAGGAGGTGTGAAGGCCCAGGGGTGATGTGCTCGGCTTCACCCCAGGAGGTGGGGCAAGGCTTCAGGGCTTGAGGGATGCCTGTGTGGGGTGTGAAGAAAGGATGGGAACTTGCCAGGCACATAGGATGAGGGAAGAGTCCTGATGATTTGAAGAAGTGTCAGCTATGTAAGATTTGGAGTCTGAAATGTCATCCTGAGATTTGTGTTCTTTGGGGCCTAACTGCCACTTACTGTCCTAAGGAAAATGTAGTGTTTGATAACAAATAGAAAATACAAAATGCCATATGAACTTTATCATATATCCCCAGAGGAGGTTATGTCCTGGGCCTTGGCTAGGGATTGAGTTTTCAATGCCCAGTTGCTTTCTCTTTAAGATTCCTGCTATTGGGTGAATGGGAAGATTTGGGTCACGATTGAAATCCCTTGTCCATGGTCACACCCATGGTCAGTTTATTACAGCATGTCCTTTCAACCCTAAGCTGGGTAAATCCCCATTCAAGGAGCCTGGTAGATGTTTCATCTTCTTTGGATCACGAGTAGGGACTTGGAAGTGGGAATATGATGTCCGCAGGAGCACAGCACCACTTTGGGGGAAGAAAGTCCCTCATGGTCACAGCAGTGCTCAGGGATGTGGTACCCTCAGCTAAGCCTGTGGGCGATGTCCTTGGCTGGTATCACCCAGAGCTCTACCCTATTGTTCATAGCACTCTCTCACATGAAGAATTCCAACCCAGCAAATTTAATTTGAAGTAAATGGATGCTACTTTTAAGTGATGGACTTTTAGTTAAAAATAGGTATTAGTTATTTTAGAGCTAACTTGCCGAAGAACGTAACACACTACTTAACCTTATCTTTCATTCTCAACTCATTTGAATTCTGCCATTTTGTTTTAGACCTCTGGATTAACTGGGCGTCTTTGTTTCTTTATAGCTTTTTTCTTTTTTTATTCGTTTTCTATCTCCATGTTATGAATTAGATCAATGTTATGTGCCTTCCCTTCTAGTCATTTTTTCATTCACATAGACCTGATACACACTTGTAGTGAAATCTTTGTGTGTAACTTATTAATGTCTTAGCATAAAAGTCCATAGGCGAAGTGACTCAGCCAGTGGATATAAACACTTACAAGATTCTCCGTACATATTTCCAAATTCATTTCTAGAAAGGTTTTATGTAAAATACCCTTCCGTCCATAAAGTGAGTGCTCATTTCACCTCTACACATTTTTAGAATCTATGCTAATATTATAAGCAATAAAAATATCTCGTGTTTTGTTTATTTGGATTTCTTCAGTTAGTAGTGAGGTTGAACAGCTCGTATATTTATGGGTTTTGTGTGTTTCTTGTGTTGTAATTGTGTAGATATATCCTTTGTCCATTGTTGCACTAGGTGCTTGCCTTTTGCTTATTGACGTGTAAGAACTCTTTGTATATTAAGGATAACAACACTTTGTAATATATTTTACAGCTATTTCCCCAGTTTACTATTTGCTTTTTGAATATTATAGTCTTATTTACATACAGAGTTTCCCCCTCTTTAGTATGTAATCAAATTATAAGACTTGTACTTCTGTAGTTTCTACTTTAGATGTTTAGAAAGCCTTTAATAATCCTGAAATAAGATCATAATTCATATATATGTATTTCAGAGTTTTATAATTTTATTGTTGTTCCTTTTCCCCTTTTTTATAATTAACCTCTAATCAACCTTTAATTTGTTTGGGTCTATTATATATAATAGGAAATCTAGTTAAACTTTTTATTCAAATATATAACTAATTGTTCTTTCTCTCTTTGTTATTTCCTTTTCCTGTTGATTCTATTTGTCACCTTTCTTGCACAACTAACTCATTTAATCAAGTTAGCTATGTTTCTGGGCTTGAAATTTTATTCCATTGACCTACTTTCTCCACGTTGTGTGGATTTACCACATTGTCTTAGATTCATGGCTCAATTTATATCTGGTAATGTAACATATAACATGGTTTCATATTACTTTTTTATTTTATAGTGTTTCTTGGTTATTGCCACCATTTATTTTTTCCAGTAAACTTCGGAATAACTTGAAACCTTTCTCTACCCCGCTAAAAATAATCTCATTGTGACTCTGACTGTCATTGCTGTTAATCTATGAATTAATTGTGGAGGAACTTACATCTTAACTATATTGAGTTTATCATAGAACACAATTCTTTCCCAGTTTATTCAAACTTATTATATACCCCTCAGTAAAGTTTTAACACTTTTTTCCATTTAGATCCTGTATGTGTCCTGTTAATCCATTCTATTACATTATAATTTTTGGTGAAATGTGAAGCTGATACTTGGTGGGGTGAGGGGTTGTCTATTCTATCATCTAAGTGGTAAGAAATAAGAAAGATCCTAATTTTTGTATGTTTTATATCCAGCCATCTCACTGCACTCTTCCTTAGTTGGAATAATTATCCAGATGTTTCTCTTAGCTTTCTAGTGTGCGGTCGTAATGCATTCCATGTTTCAAACATTATGATGCCTAACTGTATGTCAGTGTTGACTTTTAGTTTCTCCCAACCAATTTAATGATTTGGATACCTTATCGCTTTGCCTCCTGTACCATTCACTTACCATCATTACTGAGTCTGCTGCATGCCCAGCCCTGATGGGTGCTCTGGAGATTCAGGGGGCCCTCCCTCCAAGGGCTTACACTTCAACGGGGGGGTGGAAGAATCAGAAGATAAACACACACGCAAGACCACTGAAGCTGGTGGTAATTGCTAAAGGGTCTAAAAGGGGCAATTGGATAGAAAATTACTTGCAGGAGTTGGTGGTCTTATGTTATTCCTAGTATCGGGGAGTGGTTTGCCAGTATTGGAATGCTGACTACCTTTCAAACATTAAAATGCTAGAAGTGTGATGATCTTACTACCGAGTTTCGCCAGGGACTTGGGGAAGAGGAGGAAAAACACATTGTCATACCTGATACTGCATACCTGCATACTGATAACCCAGCCTGGGTCTCATCTGGGGGCTCGTGAGTTAACCAGAACAGAAGAGCTGCAGTGACGACGGGGTGGCTGCCGGCTCCACGGGGCACCTGTGGGATGCAGGCACTGCAGGCTGAGGGACACGTTCAGGAAGAGTTGACCAGTGACATCCCCACCAACCCCACTGGGAAAGTCAGCAGCATGCCTGGGGAGGATACCCTGATGTGGGCGCTCGTGCTTTTGCAAGAGAAGGAAGCAGGTTGGAAAACTCAGACCTCTGAAACGTAAATGAATGGCAAGGAAGGGCAGCTCTGACCATGAGGGACGTAATGGAGGTATGCCAGCCCGCCCATGAACTTGTATTGTTGGTCAGAGACGAACCCACCTGTCAGCACGTGCCACACACGTGCCCCAGGGCTGCAGAGTCTGTTCAGCCCTGCTCTTATTCATAAACATGAGTGGACAACCAAGACGTTTGTGGAGACCAACAGTCAAAACGTGAAAGACCAACATAAGCAAAAGGACAACTGATCTTGGAAGAAAGAGAGTGATAATTTGGGGAAAGGGAACTTAAGAGGAAATTACAGCTAGTATCATCAGAAAGATTTAAGAGGTTGCTTTTTGTATTCCAAAAGGAAACGAACAAAAGATGACATGAAAAACCTGGGGAGAAAGAGTTCTTGGAAATTAAGGAGAAAGTTTGCAAAAATAAAAATTTCAGTAGATGGATTACGTACTATAAAGAACTTGGCTTTAAAGATACTGTTGGCAATATAGCAGAAGAAAATATGCCAGAGGTGACAAAGGAAATGCCAGTGTCTTCCCATCTGAAGAGTCAAGTATCAAACTGGATGGGAGAGGAAGCTCTGTACACATGGACAAATCCCCAAAAGCATCCAAGATAAGGGAAGACTGAGGTTACCTATCAAGGAAGAAAACTCTGATAGTCCTTGACCTTCTCAAGAGTAACACCTTGTATTTGTTACAAGAACAAATAAGTTTGAATCTAGAAGGTTATGTAGAGCCAAACTATTATCAGTCAAGTGTGAAGACATTTTTGGATCACATACAGGGATATAGAACATTTCCCTCTCAATGGATTTCTGAAAAAATTACTTAAGCATCTACTTCAGGAAGAAGAAGAAGAAGGAGAAGGAGGAGAAGAATCCAGAAGATATTTCTTGATTCAGTCCTGGTTAAATTCCACCTTCCCCATCCCATCTTCCCCTTCCTCCAAGGTCACTTGCTGAGGATGCCCAGGGCAGTATCTGCCATTTCCATTCCTTCAGCATGGAACCTGCATTGCCATTCTAACGGGAACCCATCGGAAACCACATTTTAGAGTCTGCCCAACTGTCATTTCAGGGATGCTTCCAGAGAAGGGGGTCAAATGTCCAAAAATATTTTCTGACACGAGTTTTTGGCTGGGTTGGTAGAATAATATTCATATATGACAGAATATAGGATTGTTTCAGCTCTGACGGGTATTTTGACATTTCAGTAGAAAGCAGGAAAACGTAATGGCCAACAGTGGGGGCTTTGGAGTCAGAAACACTAAACTGAATCCCATCTTCCCCACCTTAGGACCTAAATCCCAGCTTCCTCATCTTGAAAATGGGAAAACAGTGCCTACCCCCATCCTTGTAAGGGTGGCACACTGCACGCCTTTCCAAAGCCCGACCCGGGGTGACTCTTCAGAACTGTATCAGGCATCCGTCATAATGGTTGTGCTATCACTAGTGAAGAAAAGAAAGGAAGAGGGTTGAGAAGTTGTGCTTTTGAATTAATTTTGGTAAATGCCATGAAGTGTTTATTTAGCCTTTGAGTAGACATAGTGGGTCAGAATCAACTAAACGCATGCCCCGCAACCCACAGCTCCCCCCATGATGGCAGTGAGCTGGGCAGCCGGAGAAATGCCCTTCCGGACTTCCCTGGATCTCCATGGGGGGCTCTTCCCCAGTTCTGTGTGTCCATCCTCTCTTTATTCCTGCGTTCGCCGTAACTCCTGGTTGCGACATTTGCTTCCTAGATGACGGCTATCTTCTCATCCCTAAAGTGTGTCTTTGTCGGGTATTTGCAACTGTGGGTGTGTTTTTATCCTAACCAGATTGATGCTGAGACCTTCGTGCCGGGGAGACCTTTCCCGCTTGTCCTCCACCTCCCCCCACTCAGGCCCCCAGCGGTTTCAAAATATGAAAGCCGTCTGGAGGGTTGAGGCTGATTTTCCAGGGGTGGGGGCAGGGATCTCAATGTGTTTTGAGTATTGAACCGCTGTGGACATCCAAAGTCTCAACCATGCTGTGTCCCTCCACACTTCAGTAATCAGGGCATCCAGCAAACCCATAAAAAACCCAACTAATAGCATGAATATTCAGTGACCTAGAATACTAATTAGTGTCATGAATATTAATGTGATCGGACTTGCTTTTTCCTCTCCTCTTTCTCTCCCATCCTCTTTCTCCCTCTCTCCCTCTCTCTTTTTTTTTTTTTTTTTCCACTTAGCCGGCTCTAAAGATGGGTCATAATGAGAGCATTTAAGAGGGAGCGCGCTCTCCGCCGTGACAGGGACCGGGGTAATAAGGAGAGCTTGATTAACGCGGAACACTTGGGGGAGAGATGAGAGGCTTCACGTGGGCCTGGTCGGGGGAGGCAATGAGACCCCGGCAGCTCTGTGGCTGCTCCTGGAGATTAATGAGGCCTGAGAGTGCATTAGGAACAGTGACAAAGGTTTGATCTAATGGGCTCAGTCATTTTTCCTTTGAGTGACAGACGCACAGAAGTAATTGGCTGTGCAGAATGGCAGCTCATTGGCGGTACTTAAGGATACATTATCCCCGTTGTGTGGCCCGCAGAGGCTGTTTATCAAAACTGCTCACACTGCAGACGCTGAGTCGCTAAGCTGCTGCTACAGTGGTAATAGCTATTTAAAAAAATAATAATAATAACGCAACATGCAACATCAAAACTAGATCCGTGGTTGTCTTGTAGAAACAAAGTTTTTCTTTGTTTAGTTTCAAATGGTCTAGGAGACGTTTTCATAACTCCGGAGTCTGTGGAATCTGTTCTGTGCACCGGATGAGCAGGCTCCTCCCGGTGGGTCGAGTCGCAGGCTCGTTAGGACATCAGAGCCCTTGGTCAGCCGATTATTTCTCACACTTCGGATTCTGTTTACAGCATGAATCCGCCGATACATAAATTGGATGCTTTGGCCAAACACCCTTCTAGCAGCTGTGGTGGAACACTTGCAGATGGTCGCCTTCTTGGTTGAGAATTAATTTGCTGGAGAATCTACTCCCCAAAATCAGTATCACGTGATGATGTCTGCTTCCATAAACCAGGTTTTATTGGAGTAGGTTTTGATGGCTAATTAAGAATTCATTATTTTTAGGTTAAAAACGTTTTGTGGGGTTTCTCTAAGAAGTTGGTGACATCTGAAATGAAATGGCTCTAAAGTTATTGTTTGATTCTTTATAAGAGTTTTGGCATCTGCTTTTAGGAGAAATGCCTTCTTACTGTTAGTTGTTTTTATGTTTAGACGTTTCTCCCACTGAGATTTAGGCAGATGTCTGCTACATTGTTTCCATCATTAACTTGTAAACTCTTTGAGGCGCAGACCATTATTTCTGTTCCTTTGTTATCCTCTCCTAGCTTCGTGACCTAGCAATTATTTTTGCATTAAGTAAATATTCCTGAGTATCGCCCATCATGTGAGATGTAAGTGATAAATATTGAGAGTAAGTATTGTTTGCTTTCAGATAACGGTTCCTCCATTGCAACATTCCGTGATCAAGATCATTGGGGTACAGTTCACATATAAATCAAAGCCATACCTTCCAGTTTAAGGAAACTGTCTTCAATCATTTGAACTCTAAATGGAGTATTCTTTTCTGTAAGAACTGACAAAAGCAAGTTAATCCTTGATGATTTCCGTTAAAAACATAGAAGGATGATGGAGATACTGAGCCATACATCTCTATGGGAACAGATATCCCGATAAGTAAATAAAAGTTGCTTTAGAAACTTTTCCCCCATCTCAAAAATGTGTGTGTTCAGTGATGAATAGTGTTTCAGCTGTTGACATGATGCTTTCAAGATTGGGAAAATGGTCAGCATTGAGAGAGCTCTAGGAAAGAGGGCGGCTTTCACTGACCCAACGGCCTTCAGCGAGGTAGCTGGCCGGGGGGCCTCGGCTGGGACCAGGGCCTTGGGTTAGAGCCTTTCTGTGCTAGAGGCAAGTCTGTGGTTGGCCCACTTGCTCCATAATCATTCCCACATTGGCAGAGGAGAACTTTTCCAAGTAGTCATGATGTTTTACCAGCTCCAAACCTTGTGGCCTGGCATTTTGAGAAACCACGCATACAGAGACCGCGCTTCTCTCTCTGGAATATTCCTAGTGAGTGGCTAAACCCCAAAACATCCTGACCCACAAACAAGCAGCCCCCCTTCACGTCATCAGAGTTGCAAACATGCAGTTCCTCAGTGCCCTCACCCCCTACAGGCTCTCTCTGTTCAGTCCTAAGAGCTGGTTCTGTGAAGCCTGGATGGGAGAGGAAGAAGTCCAAGAGAGCACTTCTGGGGGTGGGGCTGTGTGGCCACCTCCCTGAAAGGGCTTATAAAATTCAGTGAGAGCCAGGGAAGACTCCCCTCAAAGCAGTGCTGTCAAGTCACGCTGAATTTTGTGCGAAACACACCTATGGTACATATCAGATGGAGGAGAAAGAATATTTTAAAGACAGGACTATTACGCACGGCAAAGGAGGAAACTGAACTATTGAATCAAGTTGTTGGGGGCATAGAACCAAATAAGAAACTAGGAGAGAAGATGATATGAGCATCTTGGATTTTCTGTCTTAGAAAACATTATTACTTGAGTGCTATATTCATATTTTATTGCTTAAAAAAATCCTTAGTTTTAGCCTCCTTTTGTGTAATGTCACCATACCTCATTATAACTGTATTGCATGTAAACTTGTTCATGTAACCCGTACCAAGAAATGGCTTTTGTAGGTAAGTAAGCATCGTGTAAGCATCATGTGCATAAGCGTAAGTAAGCGTTACGGTGACGCTCTCCATAGCCACCTTCAGAACCCGTAGTAGCAAGTGTTCCTCAGGCAGATATAGATACAAATGTGCAGGATGAGAAGTGCAGGTGTCGTTTTGCAGTGATGAATGCTGGGCCATCCAACTAGAAAAAGCAGATTTTGTCATTGCGATAAATATTTAAACTCTTTCCAAATATCAGAACTTACCTTCTGATTGTGCTTAATATTTTCTTCTTAATTTATACCAAACACCAAATTCTCTCCATCCCCAAGGCGGAGCAGCATCCCAGGGATGGGATGTAAGCAGGACCATGGATACTGTAGCTCACCTGTCCTTGCCCGTCAGGTAATCTCATTCATCCATTGCTTGCGTTATGTCCCAAGCACATGATTTCTTTCCTCTCTGTCTTTCCTTTTATAAACTCTACTTCTGATGACTTTGGCATTACCTTTGGAATTTGGGGAGACTAAGAGTGAGAAGTCCCAACGCTAAATAGCTGTACTGGTCCACATACAGGAGTAGGTGTTCAAGAAACACCATCGGTGAATGCGTGTTTGGGCTCACGTGAAGTGATGAATGACGAGGACACCAAAACACAGATAGGAGGCAAACAGTCCGAGCAGTTTACACATGAAGAGACAACCGCCACGAGAGAAACAGGAGTAAAATATCCAGATTCTTAGGTTTTAAAGTCAAACAAAATTAGCAGTATCACCATTTTTGCTAAAAAATTAAACTGTAGAGAAAAGGACAACTCACTGTTGGCAAAATTAATAACAACTACTGTCTTCAGAGGCTTTGCAGTATACGAAGTACTTTATGTAATTTGGTCCTTGTATTAACCACAGGGGGCATATTATGATCATCATCATTATTATCTCCATTTTATCATCATTGTTACTGTTCTATCCGTTTTACAAATTCTGAACTGACTTGTTTTCAGGATGCCCAGGTTCCATCTTCTTCTAGCCCACGGGTCATTAAGAAAATTAATTAATAACATATATCATGAGTCAGAAAGATGTTGATGCTGTTTAACCCAGTAATAACTCTTCTGGGATGTCAGCCTAAGGAAAAGTCTAAAAGTAGAAGATGTCCTTTGCAGTATTGTTTATAATGATGGGAAATTGCAAGCAATCAAAACTATCCAGATGTAGGAAAATGGCAGTGTAAGTTATCTACATTTAATCTGTAAGATGTTATATGTCTGAAATTATTTGAAGGTTTTGGAACAACATGGGGAAATGGCTGGGAAGTCATAATACAGAAGTGTTATAGAATATTACATCTTTTCTATTGTCATAATTAAGAAAAATATATGCACATGTTCAGTAATGAGTTGATCTATTAGATGGGATTTTGGTAGACTTCTATTTTACATTATTTGTGTATCTGCATAACCTTGCAAAATAAGTTTCAGTAATTTATAGAACAAAACATACTCCCATTTTTTTCCCCATGACATCATCTTTAGAACAGGGAGAAATCAGAATAAAATGAGCTATTTCTACATTTTAGGAAATAACCATGAACTATCTAGTTACAGGATTTTCAATTCTGGGCATGGCCACAGTGTTGCATTTAGTGTAATTACATTTGTCATTACCACTGGGTCTGGACTCTGTACATTCTTTTTTCTCTGGTAAGCATACTGCAGAAAACATATAACCAAAAAAAAAAAAAAACGCATAGCATTCTGAGAAACACAAGAGTCCTATCTCAATAGTAGATGTGTTGAATTGCACGCTTTTACAAAACAAGTATCACATAATGTGGAGTCCTGAATGCCTGCATCTTTAAGAAAAGCTACTGAAGGTGTCCTTGGAAAAAAAATCCTCTTAGCCTGAAATCCTGGTTGCCAAAAGGAGGGCAGATTTCCAATGCAAATAGTGAGGCGAATGGGCCCTCCTCACAGGCACTTAAATCATTTGTATCTCACTTTTTATGGTAGTGTTGTGAATTATATTATTTTTGGGTTTATAATTAGAGGACGGAACAGATGGCGAAGGCCTAGTTTGAAGTGATGTGGCCATTAGAAGAGCCTCGGTCGTCCAGTCCTGATTTCAGCAGACCTGGTTTTCCTACCCGCACTCGGAATGGGGCATGGTGTAGCTGTAGGTTTGCACAGTAGCCTTGAACTGAGTTTTTATAACATTTGAAACCACATAGGAATGAAATAGGGCCTATAAGAGCAATCGCTGTTTCAGAGGGTGAGGCCTTCGAGGGGAAGAGTGAGTTCCTATCAATCCTATTTCTGTAATTATGATTTTTTTTTTTAATTACAAAGTCCCACAATGGACATAAATGTCTCTTTCACACTCACGTGCTCATAGAATCTTCTTTGGGTTTTTCTCCTCCACTCTCAGTGTACGAAAAACTTCATTATCGCCGTCACCAAGCGTTTCTGCCCTTTTCCAGGCTGTTTCACCAATAAGTCAGATGCCAAGTATTGTTTTCCTAGTTGCAGGCTTGGTAGGGTCAAGTCTCATTATTGAAGGTAGACCAAAATCAGGATGTGCAGTGAGCAGAATTCTATACTAAGAAGAAAAAAAAAAAGATTGTTGATGAATCTCTGTTTAAATGCTATGAAAAGCCTTATTTCAGGGGATATTTTTAAAAATCAGAACAGGCTATTTTTAATGTAATAAGCCTATAGCTTAAAAGAGGAATTCTCCCTTTGATGTCATTTGGTGGATGAAAACATGCTTGTTCAATAGAAAACCAGCATCTTTTTCATGCTCGTGTGAGATCAGGCAACATACTGATATTCATTCAGCTATAAATGCCATATTCACTTTGAAATGCAAATTGTTTAAAGAAAAATAGCATATGGTGGAGGTAAGTACCTTTTCAAATCAACTCTTACACTTTAGGGATGTAAGCAAAGCTAAAATTATTCTTTGGGAAGAATCTGGCGCTTTTGACACATGGAAGCTTGCACTAATCAGCCGGCCCAGTGGGCACACACATCTCCATATCAAGGCGCTGGTGTGGGGCTCCGTGGATTAGCATCCTAATGCGGCCGCCCCTGCTCAGCAAGGCCAGCAGCCAGCTGATCAGTAGAGGGGATCTTTGAGGACACACTCTCCTGTGTTCAGAATGGGCCAGGAAGTCGACCACGTATGTCATCATAACGCAGATACTGTTTGGGAAAAAAAAAAATACTGAGACAATACCAAATGGGTCCTTTTGTGCCTCACTTCCTCTGGATGCCAGCATCCCATAGTTTGTAGGGCTGGGCCGCTCTTTGGGATACAACATCGGTGAAGCTGTCTCCTTGCTCCTTGGTGACTTCTTCTCATACTTCCTGATCTGACCTCTGCATTCACAAACCATTCAAATGAGTTTTTGGGGGGTTGGGGGGTCAGTTTTATTGATTAACATACACGTACAAAGTGCAAAATCCTAAGTTCCAGCTAAGTGTACGGGTGACCAGCACAGAAGTCAAATAGCGGCAGGTGGCCGGCAGCCCAGGAAGCCCCCGGGCCCCATCCCATCGCCGTCCACATCTTCCCTACACGCGCACAAGGCTGAGCGTCGTCTCATCCCCACTCCGTAGATGGGCTTTGCCTGTGGGGTTTGACCCATTGAATGGTTGTTTCCGACCAGGACAGGTGGAGCCCTCGGGTTTGTCTTCTTTGGATCCACATCCTGTCTGTGGTGTCTGTCCTGTTGTGACCCATGTCAGAGGCCATTCATTCTTATTGGTGTGGATCTACCATGAGGGACCCACTGGTGGATGGATGGACGTTTCAGCCATTCTCAGTAATTCTGCCGTGAACATTCTTGTACGTGTGTTCTGGTGGATTGTTTCTGCATGTCTGTATGATTTTTTTTGTCCTTTTTTTATTTTTTGATTTTTTTATTACAGTATAGTTGCTGTACAATATTATATGAGTTACAGGTGCACAATATAGTGAGTCACAATTCTTAAAGGTTATACTCCATTTAGAGTTACTAAAAAATATTGGCTATGTTCCCTGTGTTGTACAGTATATTCTTGTAGCTTATTTTATACCTAATAGTTTGTACCACTTACTCCCCTCTCCCCACTGGTAACAGCTACTTCGTTCTCTATATCTGTGTGTCTGCTTCTTTTTTTGTTGTATTCACTAATTTGTTGTATTTTTTAGATTCCACATTAAGTGATATCATATAGCATTTGTCTTTCTCTGTCTGACTTATTTCACTTAGCGTAGTGACCTCCAAGTCCATCCATGTTGCTGCAAATGGCAAAATGTGATTCTTTTGTATGGCTGCGTAATATTCCAGTGTGTGTGAGTGTGTGTGTGTGTGTGTGTGTGTGTGTGTACACCACATCTTCTTTATCCATTCATCTGTTTATGTTGGTGTGATTTTAATCCAGAGGGATGTGAAAGAAAAAAGAAGAATCTTTTAAGAGACAAAAAACGAATTGGGCTGTTCTGTGAAAGCTTTACATCAGGTTTGGGTTGTCGGGGGATAGTGTTAGGTAGTGTGCCCTCTTTCCATATTATTATTTACAGAGATGGGCCAATTCCGAAGTCTAAAATAAATCTACAGTGTTCCATGAAGTTTCTCCTGAAGCTCCCAGCAGGCGTGATATCCTGCCTCTTTGACCTTCTCACGGCTCTTGTGTTCCTTGCCCTGCATTTTGGCCACTCGTGGGCTTGTCTGAGGCCTTCTCCTGGACCACACGGTGGCTGGTCCAGGGACTGTCTTCTTCACCGTGCCCAGCACAGCAGGGGTTCCATGCAGTGAGACAAGGAAATGTAGTAGGTTGGTGTTAGAACTGGTGGCCAGGACCGTGCAGGGTCCGATTTTACCCTCCCTGCAAGTTCAGCCAGCCTGCCTGTTTCCTGGATGGTGAGACCCCTGGGTCAGGACAAATGACAGCTTGTTCCTTACAGCAGTAGCAGTGGCCAGAGTCTCAGCAGTGTCGTGCACCAGTTCCCTCGGGGTCAGGTGACACCAGCATACACAGTGCATCACATTACAGGAGAGGAACCCCGAGCTTAGGAAACCCCAGGCTCGTATAATGGGGTACAGGCACGCCTGCCCAGCCTTTGCCCTGGAACGTGACGTTATCATCCCGACAACACACAAATCCGCCCTCCTCTGGAGGAAGAGTCTCTCCATCATCCAAGTCTGTTCACTGCAGAGACATTCCTGAAAAGATCATCAGAACGAAAAGGTGCCACCCCCCTGTGCCGTGCCGTGAAGGACCCGTGGACCTGTCTCCCAACAGGAGGGAGGTATCCTGGGAGAGCTCAGGCCCAGGGAGGGTGGAAGGTGGGGATGAGGGGAGAGAAGGGAAGGAAAGATGAAAAGTGCCCTTCCCACCCACAGGCAGGCACAGCCCTGGTGGCTCATCTCGGGGAGGCGAGCATCCGCCCGCCTCCTTTTAAGGCCTTGTGTCTGCTCGGAGCTCAGTGAGCTAGAACCAGTTGTTAGACCTGCCCCCTCTGCTCCAGGGGAGGGGACGTCCCAGTCTGGCTTGTGGAACCTCTTCTCTGTAGAGAAACACAGACGTGCCTGAAAGACGGCAAGTTCCAGCCCTGTTCTGAGTGCCCCCCTGTTGGAGAGACCCCAGCCTCTTGTCTTGTTTTCTTGAAATTCCGTAGCAAACAGATACGGTTTAGGTGGTCAGCTGGCTGGGAGAGGAAGCAGTCTTTCTCCCCTGGGCACCACCAGGGCCCTGGTCGGGCAGGGCCCCTCTCAGACCGTGTGCCCCTGCGGTGATGAGCTAATCAACACGGCAGCCGCCCCGCCCCGAGCGAGGTGTGTCTGTGGATCGTTGTGGGCCATTTGGGCTTTAGATCCCCAGCTCTTCCTCTCGATCGCCGGGAGCCGAGGCCTCTGCCTCACTTCAGGCCGACCCTGACTGCCCTTAGAACAGTGTTTAGGCATCACTTGATCGCAGGTGGTCTTGATTCTAAGACCCTTCGCTCTCAGGGAATCAGATAAGTCACAAGTGAGAACTCCAGATCCACAGCCTTAATTAATACCTTATTAATGTGAAATGAATTGCCATCCGATGAGAGAGGTCACCCTTGAGTACTCTGAGAGGAGAGAAAGTGATTTGAAACTTAGCATCTCCTTATATGCTTAGAGGGGCTCTCAAAAGTGGTGAACACTCCCTGAGTGCTAAACACGTAGGGCAGACGCAGGGAGAGGGCAGCATTACTTGACCAGTTAGTTAGGTTCGTTCAGGAACAGAAATGAACTTACGCACTAGCCTCTGTTGGGTGTGCGTGGGTGCGTGTGTGCACTTGAAAATAAGCATCAGAAATTATGACATAAAATACTATCATTCGATTTTAACTCTTGTGTAGTTACTGAAGATATTCATGAAACAGTTGGAGGGTAGTTGGTTGCTTTGACTGAAGGATTTACTCAAAGTAAGTAGACATGCCTCAAAGTATGACCACTGGCCCAAGACTGCTCATGCCTGGGACGAGATGTGTCCTGAGCCACATTCAGCCAGCAAGGCCACTTTCACAGTGTCATGACCAAGTCTATGGACCACTGGTTTGCTTCAGAGTTGGAACATGTGTCTTTATGCATTTACATTTACAGGCAAGCGCCTGTTTATGGAACTCCAAAGTGTATATATTTAGGGCGGAAACAATATTTCTTACCCTTCACATTTTTTTTTTTTGTTTCCTTATGTCACAATTAGTTGATCTTCTATTATTTGATTTTCAGGAACATTTTAACTGAAATTAAAGTGAATGGGCGCGTGTATACAAAACAGATTTACTCTCTTGAGAGAAAACGAGGAATGTTTCCCTTCCGAAATGAAGATCGTCCTCTGTATATTTTCGGAAGGTTTTGTAACTCGTGGTCACCAAAGATCAGGAACTAGGCAGCTGGTAAATGAGTGAAGTTGGCGGGGCAGGAGGGCTGGTGTGGGCCCTGGCTTCTTGCGGTGTAGATTCAGACAACCCAGACAGATTCAAGGGACGGAGTCAACTGTTTCTGAGCATAAACATAGGCCCGTGGCTGCCACACATTCTTATTTTTCAAACGATGCCAGAAACCACAGGTTTTTAGATGCACACTCCCAAATTAATTCTACTTAAAAAAGAAATCATTGCCCTCTAAGCAAAAACACATCTATGAGCTCAACCCAGACGCCAGGCCCCAAGATTATGGATCTGTTTTAAAACTTTACTTCTCTAACCATGTGGCCATGTACACACATTCATTTGGCCAAAATTCAGTCCTGGTGTCTCTGTTTAGTCTGGCAATTGGGAATTGGGTGTGGTTGGAATAAGAAGACCCTCGCCAGCTGGAGGGCCCTCAGGGTGGGCTTTCTGAATGATTCCACGCAGCTGTTTTGGGTCTCGTACGGATTCTGCAATCAGACACCAGGACCACACAGCCTTGACAGGAGTTTCTTCACCCCAGAGATCCCAGTTTGGTTCCTTGGGGGCCCCTCAGGAGCTAAACCCCAGAGTGGATCCACCAGCAGCTTAATGTGCTGAAAATTCCATTCGACAAACAGTGGAAGTTTAAAAACCAGATGTATGATCAGCATCATCACATAGTTTTTCATCAGCTTGTACATTTTAAGGAATCTACTCTTTCCCTGGTAGACGTTTGGCCTTAAGATGAAGAACTTGTCATCCTAAGACTACCTCTTTATCCGATGTCTCCGTTTGAATGTTTCCTGCATCCCTGACCCAGAGTTCAGATGGACTTGGTTGTCCTGAGTGCCTGTGGCTACTTATTCCTGGACTTTGGCACCAAGTAGTCAGTGCTAGATGCACTAAGATCATTCTCTCTGCCTTTTTTTTTTTTTTTTTTTTTTTTTCTCTCTACCTTTTGACTGGAGTATGTCACGAGGGTTTGGGGCTGGTCATCCTCGGAGCCAATATTCCTGGACTTTGGCACCAAGTAGTCAGTGCTAGATGCACTAAGATCATTCTCTCTACCTTTTGACTGGAGTATGTCACGAGGGTTTGGGGCTGGTCGTCCTCGGAGCCACACCCCAGACAGAGTGAACAAGGAAGGGGGCGCTGCTGGACTCATGTGCCCAAAGATGGATGGGTGGTGAATTTATTTTTGGTTTTTCAGGTGTTTGGGCCTTGTGTGCCTACAGGTGGTATGAAATGAGGTTTTGTGGACAAATCCCACACTTGATAACGACTTGTCAGGGGTACGGATGAGCTCTGAAGGGAGGACGGAATCCTGCCCCTGACGTTCTCACCAAACAGTAGGTATCCCCGAGGGCAGCACGGGCTCAGGGGGCCCGGCTCAGAGTGGGGTCGCAGCCCACATGCAGCTTCTCATCGCGCTTTTTCTCCTATTCTCTTTCCATCGCTTCCTTTTCCTTCCACCCACCATAAAAATGTTAGCTTTTTTTTTTAAAATAAAGCTTTTTGTATACAATTAGTTTTTATCTATTTATTTACTTATTTTTGGCTGCATTGGGTCTCTGTTGCTGCGCGCGGGCTTTCTCCAGTTGCGGTGAGCAGGGGCTACTCTTCGTTGCGGTACATGCGCTTCTCACTGCGGTGGCTTCTCTTGTTGCAGAGCACGGGCTCTAGGCGCACAGGCTCAGTAGTTATGGCACGCAGGCTCAGTAGTTATGGCACGCGGGCTCAGTAGTTGTGGCTCACGGGCTCTAGGCGCACAGGCTCAGTAGTTGTGGCGCACAGGCTTAGTTTCTCTGAGGCACGTGGGATCTTCCCGTACCAGGGCGTGAACCCGTGTCCCCTGCATTGGCAGGCGGATTCTTAACCCCTGCACCACCAGGGAAGTCCCTTAACGTTAGCGTTTTTATGAATTCACGTGGTGAAAGTAGAAGGGGCCTCAGAGCCTCAGGAGTTGCTGTGACCCCCTCTTAAATGGTGGGCGTGCGGGACCAGTGTCCCCACAGGGCAGGGAAGGCAGAGGCCCACACCCTCCTGCTCAGAAGGGTTTCTTTGCAGAGGGACAGAGGTGTGGGCAGAGAGAAGCCGGCAGGTAGTACAGGCACCAGGGCTGGCAGAGTGGCACCAGGACCCCCTCGGACCCGAAGGGAAAGGAGGGCGGGGGTGGCCCAGGCGAGCCTCCAGCGAAGGGACGGCCAGCCCAGGGCGCCCGCTCAGGGAGGGGGGCCAGGGATGCACATCCCCACGTCACACTCCTGTGCTTCCCCCTCGTTCGGCCCAGCTGGGAGCCAGAGGGAACCCCACAGGTGCCCTCCTCAGAAGGGAGCAGGGCATAGGAGGTGTGGGGAGAAGGTGGTGGCAGACGCGGGTGTCAGCACAGGGTCAGGAGGAGACCCTGCCATGCTGCCCGACAGGTACGCCTGGTCAGCGGCTGGGCGTGCTGTCCGGCTGTCACAATGCCCTATCGTACAGGGATCTGGCCGAGGAGAAGTGCACCCAGAAGACAGCTCCAGGGCACCCTCAGTGATGGATGACACGTGGAGAAAACCCAGAGGAGCGTGTGGTGTGTCCCTTAGTGCTGCCTCTCTGAGCCTTGGCTACTCTGTACCTGTGCGATGCTATGCACCTGGCCCTGCTACCCAGGCTGCTGAGGACCGGTGCTGGAGCGGGCGCCAGCTCTGGCTGACGCTGCCGTTCAGGATGCACGAGTTTCCGCGTTTTTAGGGCTCGGACAGGTCCTAAAATCAGAACATCAGAGTCGGGAGGGAGATGGGAAACTGGCTCAAGACCCTCTGCAGCTCAGCCGAGGAACCAGGGCGGGTGCACTTCCCGGGAGCACCTTTGATCTCAGTGGTCCGCGGCGGGGAAGAGCTGTCGTTGTAGTTTTTGTTTCGTGTTCATGGTTATTTTCCGGTTTAAGTGTTCGGTTTTTAAATCAATCGGAGCTCTCCTGCAGGCCCGCTCATATTTTCACGTGTGCACATGTCACCTGGGGCTCTTATTAAAAAGCAGGGGCGAGGGTGAGGCCAGGGAGCCTGCATTTCGAAGATGCTCCCAGGCGGTGCAGCTGCTTCTGCTACGAGGCCCGCACTGAGGAAGATATATGGGCTCCCATTCTTCCTTTCTTAGGTGGTACTTTTGGCTTTTTTTCTGGAATCCAGTAAACCTGCCTAGGAATACTTACTTTTACGACATTCAAAATGTACCCAGTTCCCACAACAGCATAAAATCGGCATCATTTTTTAAGGCAGAAATATCTTTTTCAAAGCAAAATCCTTCCTCTTCGTTAGCCGCTCGTTTGTCCTATTTGCTCACGTTTGTGTTTCCTCGATGATTTTGTCACTTCCGGATGCTCTGTGCGATGACAGCGAGGACCTTGTTTGTGGTGGAGCCCTGGTTCCCACCTCCGGCTGCTCACCAGAATCACCAAAGTCCTTTTGAAAATGCGTATCCCCTCAAGCTCTATCCCCAGACCTCCTGAATCGAAATTTGAATTTCTTGAAGCCTCTGTTTTTAAAAAGCTCCATGGGTAATTCTGGTAATTGGCCAGATTTGGGAACTACTAATAGGGTCTGTGTATTTAAAATCTTGTGCTATGAAAACCTTCCATGAAAACAATTTTGAACTTAATTGGTTCCAAACTAAAACAATGGGAGGAACGTTTAAAAAAGGAAACCTAATACCTTTGAAGATCTGCCTACAGATCTAACAAACGAACTCACTGGCAGCAAGGTATGACTGGCTGAGCTTTAGAGAAAGGCACTTAATTATGTTTTTGAGTCTAAAATTGGTGTGACCAGATCATAATTCATTTTGATGTTGAGCAACTGATTCCAATCATTAAGTATACAATGGAACCATTTTTCATCGCAGTCTATGTGCGTGCTGTGAAGTTGCTAAGGTTATTTTTCCTCTGCGTAGTCTTCTCAAGGTTAAGAGTAAACTTACCTGGTTTAAGAGTCTGCGTTTCCACCGATGTCGCATCTGGCGACTTTGATTTGTGTTGATCATAAAGTATAGCTTTTCCCCGCGAAAGTAATCCTCTGGCATCAGACAGTTGACCCCCGACTGGCGATCATGTCATTTCCATTGATGTGTGGATGCAGCAGGGCTCCTTCAGCGCCCGGCTTGCTGGCCTGCCAGGAATATCGCTTTTCCCAAAAGTGGGTCTTTTGTCTTCACCGCTGTTCCGTCTAGAGATGGCAGTGGTGGTGGTGGTGTAGTGCATCTTTGTCTTGGATGGTGGTGGGTGTAGCCATCTGAGGCATCGGGTCCTTTGTCAAGCACCATAAGACCTCCTTCACCCTGTTTTCCTCTGGAACGTTGTTTCGTGTGATGCTTCCACTTGCCCTGTATCGGGACGCCGGCTGCTCTCGGTGTCAGGTCCACGGTGTGCAGGCATGTAAGCCCCTAGACTAACTCGTGCCGGCTTCGGGTGTGCAGTGCGCCCTGGTGTTCACCTGACTTGTTTATTCCTAGGGAATGTCACTAGTGCGCCTGGGTCTCAGATGGCGAGCGGCGTCAGCCTGGGCTCCTTCAACAGCCGACCGGACGGCATGCAGCAACGGTCCTACTCTGTCTCCAGTGCCGACCAGTGGAGCGAGGCTACGGTCATTGCAAACTCAGCCATCAGCAGTGGTAAGAGAGGGCACAGCCCCACGGACCTGCGGCCACCTCGCGGTCCTCGGTTGTAAACCAGGGGCTGGACGTGACGCCCCGAGCTCTCCGAGCTCCGCTCTGAGGGCGGCCACCCTGTCGACAATGCCCGGCCCGCCTTCCACCCGTGGAGCGCTTTATCCTTGATCGGCTGTCTCACCCGTGGCATCTCGTGTCCTCCTTTGGTGCAGGGAGCGGCAGATGTTCATTCCCACTTGACAGATTTGGAAACTGAGGCTGCAGGCCGGGCTGAGACCCGACTGCAGGTGGTGTGCCCCTGATCACACTTCCCTACATGATGTGGCCTACACTTTCCATCGTTAGTGTGCATTTTCTGTGGTTAGGCTTTGCGGTGTTTTTGCGTCAGCGGAAAACACATAATTCATTCTCCTTACCGGTTTTCCAAGATTCCTGGTATATCATCGAAGTTTTGGAGAGTCTTCCCTTTTGCCTTTTTTTTTTTTTTTTTTTTTTAAAGTGTGGGCAGCTTCTAGGGAAACAGAGGTGCACACTGGAAACTATCTTGACATATGTGTGAGCGCGTGAATTATGCAGCGTTGAGGCCGCACTTTACCACAGCATGCTTTGCCTGTGGCATTTTGTCTGTGGCCTGTTCACCGGTATTTAAAGGAATTCCCACTGTAGTGTGTCATCTCTCAGACAGGGTTTTAGAGTAATATTAGCATAATTTGTCCTAATTAAAAGATTCAGCATCAGGTCTTCCCTATAGACCCAGCAGCTGCTGCAGCAGGACGTGTGCTCTGGATAAACATCATCCTTATTTCTGGTTACTCCATGCTCCTGCATCAGACGCCGCCGAGCAGAGGCCTTAAAGAAAAGGCATCTCCAAACCAAGGAGGAGGAGTGAGGTCTCGAAAGGCAGCTCCAGCGGGCGCCATAGCAGCGTGGGCTTGGGGGGTACGGACAGCATTGCCCTGTGCCCAGCACGTTCCCGGCTCCTTCCTCAAGACAAAACGGGGTGCTTCGGTAGAGAACGAACGTCTACCTCCGGCCTCTTCAGGGACTGGGCCTTTCGTCTGAAATCCTGACAGCACCTTAAGACGCTCAGTGAAGAGGCTGAAGTCATTGTAAATTAACCGCGTACAGTTTATTCCCTTGTAACGCGACAGCTGCGCGTTCATAGCCGTCAGGTGCCCCGGCAGGCCTGGCGCGGGCCTTCTCAGCAGACACGTCGTGCTCCAGGCAGAGGCCCCCGACCTGCCGAGCAGGTGGCCTTGGCAGGCGGCCTTACCTCTGCAAGCCTCTGTGCTCTGATCTTAAATGGGTGCGTTCTTCTCTCCCTTGCGTGGTCAATAGGTATGTAGGGCAGTGTCCATCTGCGGCTTCTGTCACTGAGCATCTGCTGTGGTTGCCATGGTTACTTTTTTAGGGGGCAAGCAGTTCACGTGCTTAATTGCATTATCACATACTTGGAAATGCAGCCGTTTTTCGACGAGCATTACCCTTACTGTCTGAGTGGGTTCGTTCTGGCACCCTCTGAGAAGGTGCGCTCCCACGTTTGAGGGGGGCAGGCGTCATCAGCTGGCTCTTCCCGGCCTGGTGCACACACTGCCTCGCCCAGCAGCACCCTTTCTAAATCTTTCCTCCTGTGAGTGAGAACCATTGAGTCACCACCACAGCCTGATTAGGGCGGCGGTCTCTAGCTTCTGTTCCTTATGTGCCATAGGAGTTATATTTGGGGAGGGAGTTAGAAGAACAAGTTCCTCAGCAAGAGCCTCACCCCACGTCTTTGCCTTCCCACACTCAGAATATTTCTCCAGAAAAAGCATTGGAAGCAGCCTATTAACCTAAAATCCACTCTCTACCGATATTCCATCTGCAGAATTATCTCTTTGATAAAGACTCCCTAGCTAACTTTCCCTCTACCCAAGAGCTCTTTGCATCTGGTCGTGCGTGTACGCCAAGGCACCTCCACACCGTCACATCAGAGACTCCGTGAGCGCCAGACCCTTGATTTGGTGAGAAGCCTCTTCCCACGGAAGGTGATCGTGTTGGTCCGTACGGGCATATTTATAAAGCACCTGTACGACTGAGGTTGCCTACGGGTGAACGCTGTTTTTAAATTTACAAATCGATTTCTCACATGCCAACGCCCCGGGCGTCCATTGTTCTATCACATTGTGTGTTTGTGAAAGACTAGCTAGGCTTCCTGATGCCCCAGAGCTTGAACCGTGAACACAGGAGATGAGAAACCAGTCTGTGCCCTGGTACGAGCCTACTGCGGGATGTGGATGGAGAAAGCCCTGGGTGAAGTTGTGTAGGTAGTTTAAGGATGGAGAGAGTTAATCAAGGAAAACTTCCCAAAGAGGCTGAAACTTGAGCAACGTTTCAAGAACCAGACGGATTGTGTGTGTGCAAAACCACAGGAGAAAGTTGTTCTAAACATGAAGGCAGTCGGGACAGAGACTTGAAGAGGAGGAAAGGGCAACATGGAACGGCCGAGGGGCCACAAGGAAGTGCAAGGTATTAGTTGGAATGCAGGAAAATGAGGACAGAGAGGAAGAAGAGAGATGAGTATTAAGGGATCAGAATTGCAAAATTAATTAGCATCTTATTTTAAGGCTTACAGCTGACATTTTAAATAGCAAAGATCCAGAGAGACAACAGAATGTTGTACAGAAGTAAGATTCCTATAGTTTCTCAGGGATCTTCCTTCACGCCTGTATTTTCTAAGGATGGATGGTATGTCACACCCAAGATATGATTGAAAAGAGAAACAGTAGTAATGATAATAAGAGCTAATATTTATTGAGGGCTTCATATGGATCATCACATTTGATCCCCGTGGAGTGGATACTGCTCTTAGCTCCATTTTCCAGGTGGGGAGACTCTGGTACAGAAGGGTTCAACATTGCTTGTCCAGAATCACGTCCTGGTAAGGCTGGGATGTGAACCCAGGTGGCCTGATTCTAGGCCTTAGAGTCTACCTCAGCACTTCTCAAGATACGCTTCCCAGACCTGTGGCGGCAGCATCCCCTGGGAACTGGTTAGAAGTGCAGATTCGTAAGTCCCATCCCAGACCCACTGAATCTGAAACTCAGGGGTGGGACCCAGCAACCTTTGTGCCGGCAAACCCTCCATGGAATGATGCTGCATGCTGAAGTTTGAGAACCATTGCTCGCAACCCTTGCTTCTCAGCGTGGCCCACAGACTAACTGCTATCTGACAGCCCCTGGGAGTTGCCTAGAAATGCATAGTCCCAGAGGCTCCAGCAAGACTTCCTGGATCGGAGTGTGCACGTTGTCAAGAATCCTGGGCCATTCGGGTCCACCTGGATGCGGAGTAGCCCTGTCGGCCTGCGGCCAGAGTGATGTCCTGGCTTCCCTCCCGTTAGTGCCATCCTGCCAGACGCCGAGCAGTTGTTAATAAAATCAGGGCACAGGATCTGACGGCTGACTTCAAGAAAACACATTTATGAATGGATTTCAAGACCTCAACTTGGGCACCCACGTTCCCTGCCATGCTTGGAAAATAATCACAAAAGAAACAAACAGTGATTAAGAGCTCTCTGTCGTGCTTTTTCTCTTTACGTCGCAGTGAAATACAAACTCCGCCCTCTTTTTTTTTTTTTTTTTTTTTAATCATTTTCTCTCCCTCACCCCAGTCTCTGGTTTGGATTTCAGAGTCATAAAAAAGCTTACACTGTGCTAGCAGCAGGGACAGGGAGAAGTAAGCAGCTTTTGAATCCAAACGCCCATGTGTTGGTGAATATGCCTTCCCATTGTCCCACATTTTTATTGTACATGATAATACATAACATTGGGGTTCCATTTTTCTCTGCCCCCTTGTCCACACTAAATTAAGACTTTGGCTCCAGAGAACTCTGTAAGGTCTTCCCCTTCAGACGCACAGGTACCCTGGGGGTTTCTGTCTTTTAAGCAGCCGTGAGCAACTCCTAATTAGATAGATGACTTTGTGGTGTGTGAAACTACAAAACAGGAGGTTATGGTTAAATTAAGGGGGGAGAAAAGAAGAATCCATTCTGTGAAATGCAATGCCCCACTGCTTTATGACTATTACTGCTGTAAGGTTTTACATTTAAGTACCTGAGGTTTAAAATTAAATGTCTAATATAATTTGGCGTTGCTAACGTGAGACCCGCATCTGCCCTTAGAGGAAATGCAGACAGCTCAGCTCAGGGTTTCAGATTGCTGTCTGCCGGCTTGCAGCACAGAGGATTGGGTCCCACTCCGACTAAGCACCACATGCTGCTCAGCGTAATTTTTTAAATGCAGAAACATATTCATCTTGAGCTTCTGCGTTGAAAAAGGCTGTTCCGGTAGTACATGAAAAATTAATTTTTTTACATTTTTCCTCACTCTCCTAAGTGTTTGACAGAAGTAATTTTTGCAGCAAGAGAGAATAAAAACTGGTGGCTGTAAATTCCTGTCCTGGAACCTCTTGTGTAGATTCTTTATGGACCCAGAATTGATCTACATGTCAGACCCTGTTGTGGTTTAAACTGTTTATCACGGTAATGGCAGGAGTGAGCCTGTGAACACCAACTTATAATCCTGGGTGAAAGAAATTGGTGTTTGCAGTCAATGAAGGGGCAGCTCAGCTTTATTGATAGATTCAGAACAATTATCTCTGCAACAACTGTTGGCCGAGAATTCTCTACAATCTCATTGGGAGCCTGTGATTTTTTTTTTTTTTTTTGATTAATCATTTCTCTATAGGTAATTTTCTCTAGAAGTGCTAGCCAAGAGTTAGTATGACTGTGGGTGGCAGGGGACCCCCGGGGGGGTCATCTGTAGTATACTTAGCTGTCATACCTTTGCTCCGAGGCAAAATGCATTTTCAGGTGCCTCCCACCTGTGCTGAGGGCCCGAGCCAATGCCACGAACCCTGTGCCTCCGTCTGCGAGTGGTCCCACGTGTCTCGGCAAGCCTGGCAGCCTGCCACACCATCTCCTACCACCGCCAGCTGTGGGCTGAGGGTCTCAGCGGTGGCCATTGCCGTGGCAGCCAAACTCCCCGCTCCTCTTGACTGTCAGGTTGTTCTGATGGCTCCACTCCATCTCTGATGGCTTCATTCCAAGACTTAATCTCCTGCTACCCTGGCTGCCCATCACCGGCAGTACTGCACTGCTTCAGATGACTCTTGAACATTTCACTTCCACCTGCCTCCACCAGGCCACCGTCCAGCCTTGTCAGCCTCAAGTATAAAAACCATACCCATCTTTCACTCTTCCACATGGAAGGTGTGTGTGTGCCCATTTCCTTCTAACCATTTAACCACACATCTTCCCACCAGAATCTATGGTTATTAGACAACCACTCTTGAATCAGAAGCGCTTGCATTTTTGCTAACTTTTAAATATTTTTTGTCCTCATGGACATTTTTTACAAGGTTTGTTTTAATGGTAGAAGTTAGAAACACAGGTTTCAGCTCTGGTCGTTGTGTCCTGCACTTCCTTTGGTTTCTCCTTTCTCATAGAGCCAGCCCCAGGAGGAGCAGGCAGCCCTGCATTTGAGATTACAGAGAGCATGCCGTAACTCTGGGCTCTGGGAAGGTTTACTGTCAGTTCATTAATTTTAGTTTTTACAGCTTGAGCACTTTTTTTCTCTTCTTGGATTCTATGCTAACAATTTTATCATGTGACCAGGAGGTGGCGGTAGTGTGACACTACAGCTCTCACTTTTTTTTTTTTTCCTTTTTAACTCAAGTATAGTTGATGTACAATATTGTGTTAGTTTCAGGTGTACAGCAGAGTGATTCAGTTATACCTATATATCTATTCTTTTTTGGATTGTTTTCCATTATAGGTTATTACAAGATACTGAATGTCATTTCCTGTGCTATACAGTAGGTCCTTGTTGGTTACCTATTTTATGGACAGTAGTATGTATCTATTAATCCCAAATTCCTAATTTATACCCCCTGTTTCCCCTTTGGTAACCATAAGTTTGTTTCCTATGTCTGTGAGTCTGTCTGTTTTCTAAATAAATTCAGTCGTATCATTTTTTCAGGTTCCACCTGTAAGTTATATCATACGATATTTGTCTTTATCTGACTTACTTCACTTAGTATGATATTTTCTAGGTCCATCCATGTTTTTGCAAATGGTATTATTTCATTCTTTTTATAACTGAGTAATATTCCATTTATATGTATACCACATCTTTATCCATTCATCCGTCAATGGACATTTAGGTTGCTTCCATGTCTTGGCTATTGTAAATAGTGCTGCTATGAACATTGGGGGTGCACTTATCTTTTCAAATTAGAGTTTTCTCTGGATATATGCCCAGGAGTGGGATTGCAGGATCATACGGTAGCTGTATTTTTAGTTTTTTAAGGAACCTCCGTAGTGTTCCCCATAGTGGCTGCACCAATTTACATTCCCACCAGCAGTGGAGGAGGGTTCCCTTTTCTCCACACCCTCTCCAGCATTTATTGTTCGTAGATTTTTTGATGATGGGCGTTCTGACTGGTGTGGGTTAATACCTCATTGTAGTTTTGATTTGCATTTCTCTAATAATTAGCGATGTTGAGCATCTTTTCATGTGCCTGTTTGGCCATCTCACCTAGAGTCTGAATTTGTACAGCTGCCTCTCTGTGTCAGGAGCTTGACAGCTAATGCCCATTTCCTGAGAATCATTATCCCTGTTTCATAAGTGAGGTTCCAAAAGGTCGAGAACCTTAAGACCACACCCTTAATAGCCAGAATTCAAACCCAGGTCTTTCTGATTCCAAAGCTTATAGTTTTCCCCTCTGCTATTTTTTTTAAAGGAGAAATGAATTCTTAGTTTTAAAACAACGTATCATAAAAATTGTTTATCTTTTCATAGAGCTTGCTTTTGAAGGGAAGGTAGACATTTTCCCTTCTCTCACTTCTGCTGAACTTTGCCTTTCTCATCTGTTTCTCCCCAGTCTCGGCTGGCATTCAGCCAGCCAAGGTTGTCATCAACCTTCAGCTAAGCTCAGTATTAGAGGACCCGTGGGCTCTCATCTCAAAGCTGGGCACGCCCGGTCTCGGCCGCCGAGGTCTGTTCCCCCCCACCACAGGCTCGTCGGCCTAATTAAAGGGATGACCCCAGTTCCCTTCTGCAGGCAGAACCTGCTTCCCTTTCTCTGCATGGGACCGAGGAGAAAGCAGAAGCTTCCTAGGGTATCTGGCCGCAGGGGGTAAAAGGTGTATTTTTTTTTCCTCCCAATCAGAACGTTGTTACTTTGTACTCTGCCTCCTCAGTTCCTTCCTAACAGCTATTTCTAGCAGCAGGTGCTGACTAGGGGAAACGCTGCCCCAGTATCAGACCGGGAGCAGGAGATTGCATACCTGCAGGCCAGCACTTCTCCTGTTGCCTGGCAAACGTCTAGAAATCATTTTAAACAGGTGTTAGAGCAGGATACTGTTGCCAGTTGCTATGGTACCTGGACCATATCTTTTGGCCTCTCTGGCCCTCGGTATCTTCATCTAGACCAGTGGTTCTCAACCAGGGGTGATTTTGTGTGTCCCTCCCCTGGGGACATTTGGCAGTGTCTGGAGACAGTTTCGGTTGTCACAGTTGAGGGGGTTGGAGGGGTTTGCTACTGGAATCGAGTGGGTGAAGCCAGAGAAGCTTGCGAACGCCCTGCAGCGCACAGGGCAGCTCCGCACGACAGAGGACCATGTGGTCCAAAGGCAGTAGCGCAGAGGTCCCAAAACCCTGGTCTGGACAATGAAGACTTGGGTTTTATGGACCCTGGCAGCCACCGTCGCTGTGTTCCACCGTGAATTAAATGATAATCCTTCCCAAAGAAAAGGGAGGCTGTTTCCTTTCTTGAGAGAATGACTACAGCCAACCCAAGCAGTGCCTTGTCCGCAGCGAGACTTTCAACTCAGCTTCCCGGACAGTCGCCCAAGGGAGAAGGCGGGGGTTGTACCAGCTCCATGGCAGTTCTGCTGCTACTACCAGTGATGCTGTCACATGACATCCATCCAGCACTCCCTGCCCGTCAGGCACGAGGACCCGGAAGAGGAGGGCCAGTGCCATCCCCATTTTAGATGAGGAAACAGAGGTAGCAGCAGGCCGGTGGCCAAGGCTGGATTCCATCTCAGGCTGTGTCTCAGCCTCCACTGCGCTGTACTTTGAACCACCACGCTCAGCTGCCCCGAGAACCCTGCCTGAGGGAGACCCGGGGTGGCACTGACCGTCGGCCTGTGCCGAGGACGTGCGGACGACACGCGTTGGCGGGCGTAATCGCAGCACCCTCCCTATTCAGAGACCACAAAATGGGTCAGGCTAACAAAGTGAAACTAAGACAAAGATCCTGCATTCAGATTCAGCAGACCAGTTTTGCCCACGTAGAATGGGGAACCCTACCTCGACGAGGCTGACCTGGGTGTAGCTCATCTGCCGAAATGCCGTCGAGACTGACTCTGCCCTAAGAGAAGGAGAGGTCTCTCTTCTGGGACCACATTTCCAGAAGGACACTGGCAAATGGGGATTGTTCACGGCAGTGGATGGGGATGTAGAGAAGGCTCTGGAACCCACGTCAGAGACAGGGATGGAGGAATTGGGAGGTGGGAGGGGCCTCTGGGGCGGGGGCAGGCGTCTCTGGTCCTGTTCTGGAGGGTGCTTTTCAAAAGTACTAGCTCCTGGGGCCAAGGGCTGGAGATGGGCTTCTTTGGCCCTGGGGTGGAGCCTGCGCACCAGATGTTCCCAGGGGGCTCGTTAGGTGCAGCTGGGATTGAGATCCACTCTTCTGGAGCTGGGGTCGGGGTTGAACACTGCGTGCGAATTGCGGTCAAGGTCACGAATGGGAGCCTTACCCTGTGTACGTCCAGAGAACTGAACTCGGAACAGTGGGTCGAAGTTACAGGAAAGAATTGTGACAGTTTTTTTTAATCTTTATTGAAGTGTAGTTGATGTACAATGTTGTGTTACTTTCTGCTGTACAGCAAAGTGAATCAGTTCTACATGTACATATATCCACTCTTTTTTAATTTTTTTTTTTTTTTCCATACGCGGGCCTCCCACTGTTGTTGCCTCCTCCGCCGCGGGGCACAGGCTCCGGACGCGCTCCCGCCGCGGAGCACAGGCTCCGGACGCGCAGGCTCAGCGGCCACGGCTCACGGGCCCAGCCGCTCCGCGGCACGTGGGATCCCCCCCGGACCGGGGCACGAACCCGCGTCCCCCGCATCGGCAGGCGGACTCCCAACCACTGCGCCACCAGGGAAGCCTTCCACTCTTTTTTAGATTGTTTTCCCATGTAGGTCATTACAGAGTATTGGGTAGACATATACACACTACTATATATAAAATGGATAACTAATAAGGACCTACCATATAGCACAGGAATTGGGACAATTTTGACCCAAAGTAGCGTCAAGTAATATGATAACAGCATAATTTTTCAAAATGACTCTTTCAAGAATTTTCCTCTGGACTCTTTCACTTTCTCCCTCACCTGATGACCCTCTTTAAGTCTCACCAGTGAAATAGGGGAAGGCGCGTACTCATCTTTCCAACCCCACGCCCCAGCTGCACTTGGAGCTGCAGCCTCTGCTCTGCTTCCTGCTGGCCAGGGGATGGGGGGGGTCCCTGCCCTTGTGAAGTGTCGCCCCTTCCACCTCTGGACCCATCACCTCTCACTTCCAAAGGACTCTGCCTCTGCAGTTACCCTGTCTGCTTCCCGTACCATCAGATTCTCCCGGGCTTTGGGTCCCTCCGTTCAGCAGACAGGCCTGCTCCGGCATCTCCCATCCTGGCTCCGTGGCCCTCTGACCTTCCAGCCCCTTCTCAGCCTCCTTCTCCATACACCCTCCTGCGCCTCCTGTCTACACTCAGTGTCTCCAGCTGCTCACCAGGTGCCTTCTCTTTGATCCGTCCCGATCCGTCCTCCCTTCCCCGCCCTGCCCGGACACTGCTCTCATCCAGTGCCCGGCCACCCACCCTGTCCGCCCCAGGTACAGCGTGGTTCCCTTCGCCATCTGCTCCTTAGAGGTGGGGAGCCCAGTGACCGCTCCGTCGTGCTGGAAACTCTCTCTTCTCTTGGCTTCTCTGACGACAGAGAAGGGTAGAGTGTGTGTGAAGGCTGGGAAGGGCATGTGTCTGGGAAGCTTTGTGGGGTGGGTCATGAAGGGATTTAGCTGGAGACAAGGCGTGAAGGTAGGAAGGGTGGTTGGAGGAAGGATCCACAAAAGGTCTGGACTTGAGTCTGGGCAGTCGCGTGCCCCCCTCATGGTTTTCAGGGAGCAGTGATTGTGACTTGTACGAGCCAACCCCTGAGTCAGCAGGGGTTACCATCTGGTGTAGAAAGACGAGGCAGAGGTGGGTTAGGAGAGAGGGAGGTAGTCCAAGCCCAGCAACCCCTGATTCTCCTGGAAGTCTAGAAGTCTCCAGTAGAGTTGTCGCTGAAACTTGCATTTCCCATATCCCACTGGTATTTTTAGTAACGTCATTTCTCATTGGTCTCAGTGCAACAACGTGTTATTATTAATGTAAATTGTTAAAGCTTCCTAAAATACAGAAGTCTAACATTTTACAGTTACTTAGTTTTTTTGTTTGGTGGTTTTTTGGTCCCAGCAGTTTTAGTTGCAAACTTTCAATTTTAGGGTAATTTTTGTAACAGATAGAAAGCATCATTTACTGCCCTGCATCCCATGACTTACAGGTGGAGTAGCATAAAAAGATTCGTCAAATGTATATGCCACGTCTCCAGCTGGAAAGAAAACTTTCACTGAGCTTTTGTATTTGCACCGTTAAACCATCTGATTTTATAACATTGTATATTTTTAAGCAATGTAGGACTTTTTCTCGTGATTTTATACCACTTTTGGGCCAGGAAAATATTCATTTTTTATTCCTCTGCTTTGCTCAAGTCCTCAACCTAGGAATCAAATAGCTTAAGAAACTTCAGTGATACTGTCTCCCTGGTGACCTTTTCAGTTATTAGAATAAAATTTGGTCAGATATTTTTCCACCCTTCCCTTGCTTCCTGTTATTTACAAATGCATACAAAGAGGGAAGGACCTAAAGGGCTTACAATTTTTTAGATACCGATAAAGAAAGGAGTGGGAGTAAAGGTAGCAGAGGAGTGGTTATAAAAATACAGTTGGTTGTGATATGGTTAGAAGGAGATAGGTAGGTGGGTAGACGATAGATAGATAGATAGATAGATAGATAGATAGATAGATAGTTAATAGACAGATAGATAAAGATAGATAGGGATAGAGAGAGATTGTGGGTGGATGGATGGATGGATGGACCAATGGACAGATAAGATTAGGTAGGTAGATAGGGTAATAGATGATAGATAGATAGATAGATAGATAGATAGATAGATAGATAGGGATAAAAATAGGGAGATAGATCGGGGTGGGTGGCTGGCTGGCTGGCTGGCTGGATAAGATAGGTAGGTAGGTAGGTAGGTAGGGTGAGAGATGATTGATAGATACAGCTGACAGGTAGCTTTGTACAGGTCATGGCCATCCTCAAACCCTCTGTGTATTTACTCCTTTAGTACTTGTACATTACTTCGGTTTTGCATTCTTAAACTTCTTTCAATGAATATATCTTTCCTTACATCTTTGCTTTATTATCTGACAGATAAGGTTATTAACAGAAAGTGATATTAATATTAATTACATGATACTAAAAATTTTATGTCATGAGGAAACAGATGGTTATTTTAAATGACTTAAAATTTTACTCTTTTATAGGAAGAAACATTTTAAACATATTTTGTTATAAATGCTATTTTAATTGCTACATTATTTCTGCAGTGGGATTTTTAAAATCTTACTACATTTGCAGGGAAATGTTTGTCTGTGTCAGAATCTCTTAAAATGTGTACTTATTTACAAGGAAATGATTATAATTACATTTAAAATATAGTATTGGGGAGCTTGATATTATTGATAAATACATTATACAATTCCCACACCTGATCTCTCTATCTGGTTGCAGTTCAGGATCTCAGCTCTGACGTGAGAGTTGCTCTCTGCAGCATTTAGCCAAGATCGCAACCATACCAGTTACCTCTTCACGTGGGCATTCTATATTTCAGAGTGTTTATAAGCATATAGTCCCTAGCTGGACTCTGAAATTATAAAGCATAGCTACTTTGGAAATGTTTTCTATGTATCATGTAATTAGAAAACAGAAAAATGTACTTCAAAATTTTAGGCTTAATTTTACAAGATTGGAAAACTCACCTTGCAGCCAGCTGTTGGCTCTTGGTTCATTTCATATCAAGCTTTGCACTGATGCAGAAAGTGAAATAAGCATCTCCACTCCCCAAAACAGCCCTCAGAAATCCTCTGTCTGAGGGCTGTTGTCCTTCGATGTCAAAATGTCCCAGAAGCACCACCTCACCGTCTCCCTTTGCAGACGCCTTTATGGTGAGGGTGGGTGCAGAGGGAAATTGAAGTCTTTGGGCCCATCAGTCCCCCATCAATCAGAAGGCAGTGGTAGCGCCAGCAAGACATGCAGTTCAGGCCCCCAGATGAGATTTGTAAGCCAGCAGCATCCATCCGGGCCACCCATTCTGGAAAAATTATCATCCTATGATACCATCTAAAGCAGTCAAGGTTCGGGTTATTGCCTGAACCAGCACCTGGTTTCTATTCACGTCTGTCTTCCCAGGACGCTGGCAAAACTATAAACCAAAGTGTTAGCCATCAAATCACGTGAATACGAGTTCCTGGACAGTTAATTTTTTTTAAAGAAATTATTTGTCCTTTCAAACAATATTCATTTCTTTCCCTTAGCACTGTGTTCATTATGCTCTGTTTTTCACTTTTAAAATTCTTTGGTTTCTAGAAGCCTGGATGATAGATGTACTCGTGTAAAAAGTGCCACCGGTCAATGGATGTGACATCCGTCCGTCATGGGGCTAAAGCGCAGAGTATCCCACTGGTGTCAGTTATGCATACTTCAACCTACTCTAGGAATCCTTTCTTCCTCCTTGTAGCAAGTGGGTTAACTACCTTATCCCTCCTTTCATTTTTTTGCAATAATAACTTTGCATTTTCCCTGATTATAAAACGTTACATTTTAGAAAACTTAAAAATGCAGAGAAGCTTTTTGCTGTGCAAACAAAAAAACTCCTACCCTAAGCTTTTAGCTTGGGGGATGTGTCCCCTTCCAGTGCATATGTCTGTGTTCTTACTTATTTCCAGAAGTTGGATTACATCGTAACTGGCTTTAATTATAGATGGGTTAAGTTTCTCTACTCTATCTAAGAACAGTTGAGGCATAGGAAGCCATCCCTGTGACGCGCAGAGGACTGGTTAAGTGAATTACAGTAAAGCCCCACAAAGGGTTGCCACAGGGCCCTGACAGTGTTGGCCTTCCGTGCAATAACTTGGAAAGATGTTCATGGAAACAGTAGGTGTCGCCGTGCTGTGAACCGGCTTCAGCATCACTCTCGTGTGGTCCCACCACTCTGGGGCCTGGTCCCGTGCCCAGCTGGGGAACCTCTCCCCGTGCACACGTGGCCTCCCTGCCCTCGTGTCCCATCAGATACCACCTTGTCCGTGAGGCCTCTGTGTCTCTCAACTTAAAACAGCCCACAGATCTCTTCCCCGCTTTCCTGCCTCCACACCACTCTCACCTTCCACGCGTTGATTTCACCATCTGTCATCTTCCCCACTAGAATGTACGCTTCTTAAGGGCGAGGACTCCATCCAGTTGACCTCTCTGTTCCCAGGACCGAGAACGGGGTGTCCAGTGAGCTCTCCCTCAGGCTTATATAACATACCGTTGTTATTCGCCCTGCGGTAGCCCTGGATTAGTGCTTTAGACACATTGCTCACTAAATCTATTACAGTTCTGTGTGGCAGTGCTCTTATCCTCCTTTTACATGAGAAAACTGAGTCTTAGAGAGTCCGAAGAACTGGCCCCAGGTCACGCAGCTGGCAGGATCACGTGTTTTATGCGTAGATGGGCTGGGCAGGGTGTGTGTAAAGCGCTCCTGGGTGGAAAGAGTGTGGGGTGAGGGAGTTATACGAGATCTTAACTGTTTTCCCTTATTCTCTTTTCAGCTTTCAGAACTCAATACCTATTATTTATGTAAAAATTTTTTTAAGTTATTTCAAATATGAATTCTGTAGTTAGAAAAAACACAAATGAAGCCCTGAACATTTGAGAATTTCCACTTGCACTTTGTTAGTAGCAAATATACTTCAGTTTGCAACTTTAATCGATCAGAAAACCGTGGTCCTTGACTGGCATTGGCAAAGCCAAGAAGAGCAGGGCAGGCGGGGGGGCATTTGAGGCTTTGGGGGCAGGTAGCAGAAGGGGAGCTGGGACTGGGGGGGCCACAGAGACCAAAGTCAGGAGGCCTGGGTCCCTGGCTCCATTCTGCCACTTGCCACGCAGGGGAGACAGTTACAGAGATACCGGGAGACCCAGTTCAATGCAGAGCAACTGGGTAGAGTCGGGGGGAAGCTGTGCAGAGCCCGTCCTGTCTCCCGGAAAGCAGACGTTGTACCGGCAGTAAGTGGAATTATTCACAGGCGTGAAGCGTCCATGGTAGGATGAATCACAGTTTCATTGCATTTCATTTCGTTGCATTGAGCAAATTGCACTGTTTAATAGTCAGTGAATGTTCTCATCTGTGTGGACCTAGAGCAAGGCTCTGAACCCCAGTCCTGCCCGGCCCCTTCTCCTGCCCACACAAGCACGGCTTGAACAAATAGGCTTCTTCCTGAGACTTTCCAGATGTGAAGTCAGATATAGCCAGATACTTAAGTATAGAATTTTGTTATTGATTTTCTTTCATGTATTCAAGTTGAATTTGTGGGAATTCCCCGGCAGTCCAGTGGTTAGGACTCCGTACTTCCGTTGCAGGGGGCATGGGTTCGATCCCCGGTCAGGGAACTAAGATCCTGCAAGCCGCACGGCACGGCCAAAAAAAAAGTTGAATTTTTAAGAACAATGGCTATAACACTTCAGAAGAGACTGGTGGCAGGGCTGTGCTTTTCGAAAGACCTAGAAGATACTGTGCAGTTCCTAATTATACCGCATCTCAGCCTAGTTTTCTGCACTGTGTCTCCATGTCATCATTTTGTTCTCTTTCTTCACAATAGAACAGATCTGCTCAACCCCCCTGAGTATCCAAGGCTCTACAGATTTGCCGCTTGGAGCCTGCTGCCTCCTGAATCCCATTCTTGTGCCCATTTTGCATATAAAGCTTATAAGTGCCGGGCTCTTTTCACGAATATCAACATCTTCTTTTCTCCATTTTCCACTCACCCTCATGAAATAAGGGCAAAAACACGTTGAGCTGTCCTAGCTACCTAAACACCCTGGCAGAACCGAGCGAGCCCGGCCATGCTGCACCCCACCCCCTAGCCACACCCTGCGGCCTGCGGGATGTTCTGGGGACTCAGACAACTGTAGTTCTAAAGGTCAAACTCGGTTCCTCTGGAAAAGACAGAGGAGACGCCTTCACCTGTGAAAAAGTGTCCTGGGATCCAGAATTAGAAAACGAACTCGAATTTCATGGAAGAAAATACGTAACGCCTATTTTTTCCTTTTCTGAGCCAGAGCCAGGAAATCAGAGAAGACACTAAAACCAGCAACAAAACTGCTCCCAAGAGCCCTTCGCTGCTGGGATATGGAGGGTGAGGTGATGGCCAGTTAAAGGTGCTCAGGGTCGGGACACATCTGCGCTGCAGTCTGAGGCTGCGGGAAACGGGGTGACCGTGGGGTTATGGCCCCAGTGGACCTAGATGAACGTGGAGTAAGGCCTTTCCAGTCTCGTGCTCAGGGGACCCTAAAATCCCTCCCTCCTCGGATTCCCGGAGTTTCCTCCGCCCTCGCAAGTGACAGAATCCCAGTGATGAACAGGAGAAGCCGCCCAGTCCCAGCCTCGGCTGTGCTGCAGCACGTCACCGGCTCTGCGGGCAGGGACAGTTGGCGAGAGTGTGTTCGAGAGAAAATTATGGATGGACGGAAACCTTCTGCAAGGGCGGAGGGGAGAAGGGGCCAAGGCACGTATTCCTGAGGAATGGGGGCAGGGGCACGGTGGAGGCAGCACGGAGGCCTCATCCTGGCTGGGGAGGCTGGTGGGGCGTCACTGCTTCTAGCCTCACCCCAGGGGATAATAGGCAGCAGTGGGAAGAATGGGAATGAGCCGTCCTTGGACGGATAGCAGGCGGCCGATTCCACTCCTCGGCTGGGGCGCCGCATCCTTCACCGACCCTGGTGCCGGCCACGGGGGGCGCTGGGCTTCCGCTTAAGGAAGAAGAGGAAAATGTCAGTTATTATGTTTGGGAGCCCAGTCTTATCTCTCATTTTATTTCACAGCAGTTTCCCCAAAGATCCCCCCTAGTATCTGATTGAACTATATTGACAAAATTTTTAGCCACGATAAGGAAAATGCTTTGAACTCAAAGCAGATCCAACTCGGGATCTCCAAACACTTTCTTTTTTTATTGTATTTTATTGCGTTTTATTCTCCTTTGGCCAGGACAAAGCCCCAATTCCAAGACAGTGCTAGAAGTTAAAATGATAAAATTAGAGTAGTACAAATGAAGTCAGTTCTTTTTTAAAAAGAATGTTCTGGAGTGAAGGCTAAATTATTCATCGCTTTTTGTCAGAAGTAATTTAATCTTAGTTTTTAAACACCGTCATTAATTTCAGAGGTTACACTCCGATTTCTCATTTTTGTGGAAAAGACAAAATAAGAGTCACTCATTTGGCCAATATTATTAAACCATTGAAAAAGGGCCAGTATTATTAAGCTGCTGAAAAAGGCTGTACTTTAAACACCACTTCAGAAATGAAATGATTTTTGGTCTGTGGTTTTGAATGGAGATATTATTCATGGTATCTTCATCCATGGGGTTATTGGCAGGGACAGCTCTCCCAAGTATAATATTCGACAGACTTTCTGGCAAGTTAAGATGAGTGTCTGTCACATAACAAACTTCTCCAGCATTTACAAGTCCCAGGTGTGTTTTTTGTTTGTTTGTTTGTTTGACTTGAGACTGACATGAAATCATCGTGAGATTCAATAGCATAGAACACAAAAATTTAGGGTAGGTTTTTAGAGGGGCCTTTTGACTTTCAGGAAACCTTACTTGCCCAAAGCTTAATAACCATAATTATTAGGTCTCCTTTGAACTTTGTTCTTTTTGTCATTTTCAGAAATGATGGCAGAGTGGGATTAGGGTTGTGGTGACCATGTGTTACTAATTATGCTGGGAAACAGGCATAACCTGGGATTGTACCAGGCAGAGCAGGGTGATCGTCACCCTAGTCAAGGTGGCTCATCTGAGTACCATCATGTACAGCCTTTGTTCCTCATGGGTCCTGTCCATGAGAGTTACTCATTTTATTCCAGTACAAAATCAGCAGTGTCCTTGTAACCTAGGTGATCAGAATCTTGGGCTTCAGGTGCATGGCACCATGCCAGCCTGGCGCTCCCTGCACGGACTGGGCAGTTCGGGCGCCATCAGAATGTAGAACTTGCCAAATGTAGGAAGCTCTCACTCAGGCTCCTTCGAAAGAAGGAGAAATCTTAACTACAGGTTTGGCGTGGAAACACAACAGCCCACTCTCTGATCCACTCAGTTTCCCTCTGGCTTGGGGAGCCTTTTATCATCCGACCTAATACGTATTTGTGACCTGGTCAGTATTTTAAATACAGTTGTTTTAATAGTGTGATCCGAAGTGAAAGGTCATTGGCCTCATCTTCTTAATACCACACCAGACTGATTCCAGAATTCAGAGTACAGACGACCTGAATGTCTCAAGTTCTTTATTCAAATGAATATGCAGCCCCAGCCCTCAACTGCCGCTAGTTGGAGACGTGAGTGAGCTGAATACATCTGGTGTTCAGGCAGAGGAAGTTAGAGGTTAGCCCCAGCCTTGGAATCTACATAAAATATGTAGCACAGTCATTTTTCATCAGCAGCAGGTTAGCAAAATTCTAAAACAGCAGGAAAGAGAAATATTCTCTTTTCGGTGGCAGTTAAAGAAATCACCTCACACTTTGCCAGAAAAAATTTTCATAGGACAAATCCTCACATTTAACTATGCGGTTGTTGTCCCATATTTTCATGAAACATGTTTATTCTGTTCAAAGGGTATATAGGTGTGAAACAGGTGACCAAGGCAGCTCCCCATGCAAATTTAGGTAAATGTATTCTGAGTATCTCTTGCATCCACACATCCAGCATAGAATTACAGTTGGATTTGTTTGGGTTTTGCACTGTTAATCGTATCTGTTTTTTTAAACGCATCGTATCTTCCTGCTCTTTTCCCAGGACCTACAACGGTGCTTCCCACAAAGCGGGTGCTGGGTAGTTATTTGTGGGCTGGTGTCTGCGTGCACACGTGCAGACGCTCTCTGAATATGTAGTCAAGGTCGTGCTCGTCCAAGTGGGGAGCTTTGTCACCTTTGGTCCCCAGTGGTCGCCACCTGCCCTGCCCCAGCTCCAGGCTTTCTGTGCAGGACCGCTGAGGGGGGATCACCGATGGAACCCAACCCTTCAAAGCTCCGCCGCCGTGGGCTTAGTGGCTCAAGGTGGGAGGGAGCCCCGCTCAGTAGCCTCCAATCCACTGACTGGGGCGATTGTTAGGGCCCAGGTGTGACGGAAAGGAGTAGAGTTTCTGAGGCTTGTGGGGCCTCTCTTTCAAGCGGCCCGACGTTTGAGGCACCTGATACCATCTCTCACTGGCGTGCCACCCGGCATCAACAAAGGCTTGGGAACCACCATCAAACCTCCTGTCCCACGGTTTAGGAGACAGTAGTGAGATGACATAGAACAAGAAGTTTTTCAAGTATCATTTTAAATGTTGAGAAGATATTATTTCTATGACTTTGCAAATTACCATTTGATTTCATCAAAAAAAAAAAAAGCCATCTGTTGAGTTGAAACATAACATAATGTTACATGTGATGATACCCAAGGGAAATCTAGATCTTTTTAAAAAGGAGATACAACTTATCATCTTCACGGGGTGATCATTCATTCTGCAAAGGGCTCAAAACTGTGAGGATATTTAATGCAGATTTTTCAGCGGGCCTTGAAATAATATCTAAAACCTCTAGGTCATAGATATACAATGATAGATACACGGATTTTTGTTTCTTCCAGCATTCAAAGACTTTCCTTAAATGTATGGGTTTTTTGTTTGTTTGTTTTGGATTTTTTTGGTTTTTTGTTTGTGTGTGTGTGCTGCACTTTGTGTTTTGGCAGTTCTTTTTTTTGAAAGATTTTTTTTACTGAGCATCCATTTTTGGTATTTGGTGCCTACTGGCTGCTAAGCATACATAAAGAAGTTAAAACTCAGCGGGACACCACCAAATAAGGAAAGCATCCCCCAGAACCAAGTCACAGCACTCAGAAGGCAATGAAAGAGGTGCAGTGTTGTGTGGGAGCTGGGAAGAGGGGCCAGGAGGACTTCACAGTGAGGGTCGTCTGGCCCTGGGCTCCCACCCTGGCAGGAATCTGTGAGCTGTCTGCTGTTGGCACTGTACGTCGTCCAGCTTTAATCTCGGGACGTCTAAGAGTGAACGTCCCAGATCCTCTCTAATAGTTATCAGAACTTTTCCCCCTAAATTTATAATCTTCTTTTGGTATCAGTAATGTATGTTTTTTGTGTTGCAGTTCTGTGTTCAGATTCCTTAGTTTCAACTTATTGGATGATTATTATTATTTTTTTTTTTAATTGAGGCATAGTTGAGGTCCAATATTAGGTAAGATTCAGGTATACAACATAGTGATTCACAATTTTTAACGGTTATATTTCATTTATAATTATTACAAACTATCGACAGTGTTCCCTGTGCTGTACAATATACCCTTGTAGTTTTATACATAGTAGTTTGTACCTCTTAATCCCCTACCCCTGTCTTGCCCCTCCCCCCTTGCCTCTCCCCACTGGTAACCACTAGTTTATTCTCTATATCTGTGAGTCTGTTTCTTTTTTACTATCTTCACTAGTTAGTTTTTTTAGACTCCACATTATAAGTGATACCAGTATTTGTTTTTCTCTGTCTGACTTATTTCACTAATATCCTCCAAGTCCATCCATGCTGTTGCAGATGGCAAATTTTCATTCTTTTTAATGGCTGAGTAGTATTCCATTGCGTGGGTATATAGATGTATAGATAGAGGTAGATAGGTATCGCACACCTTCTTTATCCATTCATCTGTTGATGGACACTTAGGTTGCTTCCATATCTTGGCAATTGTAAATAATGCTGCTGTAAATATTTGAGATGCATGTATCTTTTTGAATTAGTGTTTTTTGTTTGTTTATTTTTTTAGATAAATTCTACCCAGGATTAGAATTGCTGGCTCCTAGATGGCAAATTTTCATTCTTTTTAATGGCTGAGTAGTATTCCATTGCGTGGGAGTATAGATGTATAGATAGAGGTAGATAGGTATCGCACACACACCTTCTTTATCCATTCATCTGTTGATGGACACTTAGGTTGCTTCCATATCTTGGCAATTGTAAATAATGCTGCTGTAAATATTTGAGATGCATGTATCTTTTTGAATTAGTGTTTTTTGTTTGTTTATTTTTTGAGATAAATTCTACCCAGGATTAGAATTGCTGGCTCCTGTGGTAGTTCTATTTTTAGTTTTTTGAGGAACCTCCATACTGTCCTCCATAGCGGCTGCACCAATGTACTTGCCCACCGACAGCATAGGAGGGTTCCCTTTTCTCCACGTCCTCGCCAGCAGTTGTTATTTGTGGATGACTATTGTTTTAAAAAACCTGGTCGCCCTTTGTGGCCATGTTTACATGGTTTTCAGGATTAGAGGAGGCTAAGAGCACGTCGGTGACCCTCCACGCCCACCTAGATTACCCGTGCACTGAGCATCTATCATCATCCCTCTCATGTGTGAGTCTGTGTCTAGTGTGTGTTTATTGATAATATCCCCTCACTAGGACGTCAGCTCTCTAGCACAGGAGCTTTGTTTTACTTACTTCCGTTGTTACAGCTCCAGAAGAGAGCCTGACGGGGTGAGTGGGTCTGTCTGTCCATCCATTTGTCTGGCAGTTGGTCAGTACCACACTGAGCACAGGGTCCAAGCCCTGGTGGTGGTGTGTCCTCTTGGATTGGTGTGGGACGTGAGAGGAAGAGGAGAGTCAGGATGGACCAGGGCTGTTGGCCTGCACACCTGGAGGGTGGAGTTGGTGTTGGCCAAGATGGAGAAGGAGCAGGTCGGGGTGTGGCAGGCCAAGGGCAGGTGTTCAGGAGTGCTGTTTTGCCCATTTTACATGTGGAGATATTGAGGCCAAAAGCGATGAACTACCCAGCCACATAGCCGGGTGGGATTTTGAACTGCTTTTCTGATTCCACAGCTGTGCTAGTTCCTTCTTCTGGAACTCGCCCTGGGCTTCTCTTCCTGCCCCCCATCTGCATCCCTCTTGGGCCACTTGATGTCGTCCATTTTGAGGACCATGGACTTCTTCATCAGGAAATGGTCAGGGTAGGAGCTGAAATGTGAATCAGTCCCTGGGCTTCAGGGACTTGATGGTTTGGATGCCTTCACACACCGCCGTGGTGGGCGGCGGTGGGGGGGGGCACAAAGCTTCTGGGAGCAGTTTAGCATCGGGTATCCAGAGCCCCACAAATACTCATTTTCTTGGGCCCATCCCTTGAAAACTGCCCTAACGCAATAATTCCGAACATGGAAAATATATGAAAAGTATTGATTTATGGTCAGAATTTTTCAATCCATCTAAGCATTAGGGAAATAGTTAAGCACACTCAAGCACACTCTCCTCTTCAGATTATTTACCTTTTTGACATTTGACCCTGGAGCAATGGGATGGTATATCCCAACCAAATGACCTCCTGTTTTAGTCTGGGCTTCTGTATATCAGGTTTTCTTAAAGCTGGGGACACCATCGCTCTACTTTTTCAAACCACGTGATATCAGTAGATTAAGAGCAGGGATGGGTCATGAAGAAACAGCCTTGTTTTGATGTATTTCTGTACCTTGAGAAGAAGGAAGCAAGTGAACATATTCAGGACCCTGGACAGAGCCCGCGGGGGTCTTGCAGAACTGAAGCTGGCCTTCCCTGCCTCAGACAGGACCATTGCGTGGGCGGGAGTTGGGAATTCGATGCCAAGTGACTTTTAATAGAAACAGCTAAGTTTCTAAAGATGGGAAATGTACGTTATCAAAGAGGGATCATGCATTTAATTAACTTCTCTAATTGAGTTTTTTCTAGACATCTCAGCCGTTCCCCAGCCTGCCCAGCCAGTGGAGCCTCCCACGTGAAAGCGACTCTCTTTGTCATTTAGCAGCCATAGCGCCCAACTAGAGAAATGGTTATGGCTGATTATGTAAAAAGAGATGCAGGAATCTCTTGAAATGATTTCATTTCCACCGAACGGTACTGCTCAGGGTGCCTTTACATTTTTTCGGAGTACACTGGATTAATTTAAACTTTGTGCGCTTGATTCAGCCAGAAATCAGCTAGAGAACAATTTAATTTTTGACCCTGAAATATAAAATCCTGACTTGCATTCCCCAGATCGGACGATGGTTTGAGTACAGGCTGACCATCCAGCATGAGGCAAAAGTAAAGGGACTCAAGGATGCGCTCACAGAGCCTGCCGTGGTGGGCAAGAAGGGACGGGTGACAAGGGGATTCTGGATGCAAGGAAACAGCCAGAGGGGAGGCGGATATAGCTCAGGGAAGGGGAGGATGTGAGGAAACTTGAGAGGAGTGGGGCTGCTCCGCCCTTGGGCATGTGCTTGCTGCACAGGACAAGGGGGAGGCCGGGACGGCTCCCTCAGAGAAGGACAGAACATCCCAGGGCCCACCTTTTATCTGAGACCTGGAACCAGGTCCTGGTGGCTGTCTGGAGGCCCAGGCAGCCACATCCAGTCCCCACGCTCAACTCTGTGACCTAAGTCTTGTGGACGGCCTTAGCTTAAGTTTCTGCGTGTCCTCAGGCCCCCTCGGACCCCCTGCTCTGACACCGAACCTGCATTTTGCTAGTCCCTCCTGTTACCTTCTTCTGTCTTCCCTGTTTGGTTGCGTTGTAGCATTTAACACAATGGACCCCCGCCCTTTTCTTTTGTTTTAAAATAGCGTTCCTGAGCTAAAACTCACAGCACATAAACTTCATCCATGTAAAGTCTACAATTCAGTACTTTTAGTATATTCACAGAAATGTGCAGCCATCACCACAGTCAATCATAGAACACTTTTCATTGCCTCAAAATGAAACCCCGTACCCTAATTAGCGATCAGAATTTGTGGGTTGTTTTTTTTAAGGCTGTCATAGAAACATGTTTCAGTGAGTAAGGGCTTCATGTAAATGACCAATTCCGACGTATTCAGCTTCGTTTACAGAGACCTCTGGGTGTAACTGAACACAGCCCGGGTAGGAAATACTTCTCCCTATGTTTTCTCTCCATTCTAGCCCCTCCTATTGTATTCCTTTCCTCCCACTTTTGTAACTCAGTCGAACACTGTGTTGTCTCTCCCTTTTCCCCAACACCTGTCATCTTCCTGGGCCCCCCGCAGTGTCCCTGCTGCCCCTTCTTCTGACACCGTGTACCTCTGTGTGAGCGCCGCTAGCTGCAAAGGGAACCGGACAATATGCCGGGCTCTGAAACATCTTCAGAGATTGGGATTCAAGTAAACCTCCTCCTGTTGAAAGCTCCCGTCAAAAGGACTGTGAGAAGGGGTGAGGTTTTGAACTTCACTTCACACTCACCTTTTAACAGCAGCCAGGATGTTGTGATTTCCTTGGATGGCAGAGGTGGCCTGTTCTTTATTTACCAGCCCGCACATCTCTCTGAGCTTCAGAAAGAACAGAGCCCTTAGTGAAGATCCAAATTAGCTTTATATTGTCGGCTTTGTCTTGAAGGGAATAGGTTTTAATTAACTAGCTCCTACAGTGACTTCATCTTGAGTTTTTGGAAGGTTTTAACCCTCAACTGATCCCCTCCAGCCCAACCCGGCACCGACAAATAGCCCTGTCTTTGATCATTTTGAATTCTTGTAATACCAAAAAACAAAGATTTTTTAGTAATATATTGTCCCTGATCCTGCCCGATGAGTAAGTTAGGGACCGTGTGAAAGTGAGAGAGAGGAGAGCTAATATGCATTCACGGTCGGTCCCTTTCCTTTTTTCCTTTTTTTTTTTTTAATAGAGATTCAGGCTTCTTGTGAACATGCATTTTAAAGCAGTTCCTATCTTTCATCAGCACACAGGAAATGACAGTCAGCCTGCCCTCAGAACCCCTGGCAGCTCCTCCAGATAGCGCGGCGGGCTCCCTGCAGCAAATTCATGGTGTCCGCTCTCCAAATCAAGCCCAGTACAGAAGAGTGGAGGGCGACATCCCTCCAGAGGGTCCACAGCTCCCTGAAACGAACCCCAGGGTGGGGATCGGGGAGGCGCATTGGACGTGCAATGGCAGTGGTTGTCGTGGTTATAACACTCGCAGGGATGCCCCCCCGCTCCTTCCCAGCGAGGTGCAGAAGAACGCCTCCCCCGGCATACACATTTGGAGACCCTTGGGAGAAGCAGGGCCATGGGTGTCACGGGCATGGAGCCCGGTCTATTTGCATATCAGCCGGGATAGCAGAAAACCTGTCCACACACCTGGCACTGACGGCCGTCGCCGAGGCCTGCTCCCTGCAACAGTTCATCAAAAATGGCCCAGCTAATGATCGGCTGGGCAGATAATCGGACGAGAGTTAATTGTAAGGTTTGATATGGCATCTTGTCAGCAGAGATAAGTTGTCACGTTTTCCACTTGAGCTGAAACTAAATGATTGTAAAATAAGTTATGAGTGTCCTTGGGCCTGTCTGCCGGAATGATGGCTAAGAATACATTCCTGGCCCATCAGTCTCAAGCAGGCTGCTTGATATTTATGCGAACGGAATGTTATTTTATTCCCCCTCTGGTCATGCTTGTCAGCTCTCCGAGTGAAAAGTGAAACTGCTTCTTTGACTCATACTTCACGTACTGAAGCTCGGAGAGACTGCAGATTGTTACCATTATTGCTTGTATTATATATTTTTGGGGGGTGTGCGTTGAACATTGATGCCCGATTGGGAGGAACTAATGGCCGGCCTTGAGCGCTCGGGACGGCGGTGGACCGGCCTATCCCGGCTCAGCGCCTCGTCTCGGGGGCTCCGGTCCCTCCATCAAAGCCGGTTTAGAGGTGGTGTAATGAGGCGCTTGCCTTTTTTAATTTGGCATGGCTTTCTTCTTTCCGCGTCCCCCCTCCTCTGCTCTCTGCGTGCGCCCTCCCGTATTTAAGGCTGTCGACGGCACCGTCTGTCCCGATGCCCAGTAATTGATACAGAAGAAGGTGCGTTATTTGTACTGCGATCTGTGGGCTCATTTTCGGTGTCTGGGGCTGGGCTTTCGGGGCCTCTTCAGTTTGAAGGATACCTTGTCTGTCGGGCAAGAGGAGTCTGTTGGAAATGGAAAAGCACAGCATAGACGCCTGGTGCGTTTTGATTGCTCATATTTTAAACCAGGGGAATTTTAAATGACTCCTCTTGGAAGGGAGTTCTCCCAGTCTAGAAGCCGGGCATTCATATACGGGCGCCAGGACTCGGGACCCAGTTAGCTAGAAACCAGAGCTTCCTCGACGTGACCCCCGTCCTCGAGAACGGCCAGGGCCGCCAGGGCCCCTCTCTCCTCCAGGCCTCCCTGACCACGCGTGGCCCTGCCCCTCCTGGGCCTCTGTCATGACTCACACTCCGACCTCCTCCTCTGGGCCGTGGCGCAGGCCCCCTCGCATAGTGGACGCTCCGGGTCCGCGGGCAGCTGCCTTTCCTCGCCCAGCTGTCCAGCCCTGAACTGTGCCTGTTCCTGCTCACCCCCCCCCCCAGAGCATCTGGCTCTTCCAGGGACTTCTGTGCCCACCCCCTTAGCCCAGCCAGCTGGACGCCTGACCTCACAGTGGCTGCTTTCCCTCCTCTAGGGAAAACGTTAGGAGCACGTGTCCAGGGCCCGGACCGCGGTGGTGGAGCGCTGACACAGGCGGGGAGGAGGCACGGGAGGAGCTCAGGGCTCCAGCCTCACCTGCAGGAGGACCTGGAACGTCTCTCCATTGGGGCAGTGACGGTTTTCTTGGCGGTACCTTGGCCCTGTGAGCAGCAAACCAGGCCATGGACGGGAAACGCTTCTTGGTCTCCAGGGGACTGGCGCGTGTCCCTTACTTTATTCGTGCTCCTACTTGTCTGTGGAAGAATTTGTGGGGCTTACCAGTGCTGGTCCTGCTTCCTGGTTTCATCATTATCATTATTGCTCTTATGACTAGATGGCAACCCGTGTCATCCTGGAAGCTCACCTCCCTCCTCCCTCCCTTCCTCCAGGGGCCAGGGCAGGGCTCATGTTCTTCTGTTCTCCTCCCCCACCCCCCCGCCCCGCCCCGCTCCGGGCCTGCCCCCGACCTTGGCTCTCTGTCACTCTCACTCTGGGTCCTAGTGGCCCGAGCAGCGGTCCCAGAGTCACATTCCTATTTCTCAAGGGAGGCCATGGGGCCGGCTTGCCTTTGCTCGCCTTGGTGACAGCGGACATGAGGATGGTCCCTCACCTTACTTCTCTCCGCGTGTGGGTGGCACCTCTGTTTACATATGTTTAAATCTGTGCAGTTGGTGCGCTCGCCGTAGATCTGATTCCCCCTTTCCATCCTCTGATCAGATAGGCATCCTCTCAGTCACTGGAATCAACTCGGGGACAGGGATTTTCACCCTCTAGTCTCTGACGTGACCCTGGTGCCTAGGCAGAGCTGGTCCCCGGAGCACAGAGGGCCCACGAGGTGGGCGTGGTCAGTGGAGGGCTCTATTAAGGGAGATACTTTGGCGGCGTAAATAGACTTTAGTCACCATCTTAGCTGCTCACCTAAAAATAGGTTCCAGACTGCTGGAAACTTACCCGGCTGACTGACTGCGGTTTGACACAGAAGCATGCTTGTGGTTACTTTTAAAACTAAGTTGCAAAGGTGATTCTCTGTTACACACCCAAAGCAGTGCCATCCACCTGTGTTACAGCCTCTGCAAGAGAGAATCAACTCTTTATAAAACTCAGTTCCACAGACATGCCTGGAACCCCCATCATTCATCCCCAGGATGTTTCAGGCTCTGTCTTGGTGAAGAGGTTGAAGGACGTTCCTGCCTTCAGAAGGTGTCCAGTCAACGCAGAGACAAAGGCACGGGTGACGGGGTGTACCGTGTCGTGAGGGCCACCTCACCAAGGAGGCGGGGAGGGCTGGACAGGAGGCGACCGAGGGCGATGGCCGGAACGGGGGCCTCTCCCGGCCATCCTGCTTTGGATCCCAGGACCCACAGCTTCCTAGTTTCCCTCCCACCCAACTAGTGTAAGGCCTGGCTGCGGCTTCCCAGCCAGGGAGGGAGCCAGGAACCACGTGGGGCGCTGCTGAGACGGGCGCCATCCCACCGGGACCTGCCCACGGACGAGACTGTGGGGATACCCGGGCCTCAGCAGGGGCGTGTCGGGCAGGCGGGTCAGACGCGGGCAGGCGACACCTGGCACAGGCAGCCAGGAGGAGGACAGCCCTGGGGGCTTTGCTTCAAGAAGGAGCAGAAACCAGGTGGTGGCTGGGTGAGGGCCTGGAGTCAAGGGAGGGTTTCGTTAGGGACGGAGATGATGCAGCGATGCGGCACGTTTAATGCAGGCAGGAGAGGGTGCGAATTGCCGGTGGAAGCCAGTTCACGGGGGAGGGGCGGCCTTGGCAGCAGGGCGGGGCGAGGGGGGCCCCCCGAGTCCGTGGGGACCGGGAACAGGAAGGGGGGTGCCCTCTTCTGGTTGCTGCTTTTATTGTTTCGTGTTTTTGTCTGCAGTTAAATGAAAATGGGGGTCCTCGAGGGGGGTGGTATGGAGGGCAGGGTGTCAGGGGAGTGGAGAAGGGGTGATAGAGTCTCGTGGAGGGGGAGCGATGGATTTACTCCCCGAATGCAGTGGATTGAAGCACAGGCCAGAGGTTGGGCCCCTGTCCCACCCCACCACCGTAAAGGGGCCACACAGTCGAGGAAGCAGTTGGCATGGTGCTGTTCTCTTCCATCCCGGGCCTGAGTCCTGGCGCGGCACGGGTAGGGGTGGAAATCATCAATCATGCTGGGGGCTCTGGTCAGGAGAGGTGGAGGCGGGGGGCGTCGGGGCTGAAATCTGCAGGAGCAGTGCCTGCGATGTCCTCCCGCGGGGTAGGGAGAGAGATGGAACGGGAGGCGGATGTTAGTCGGTGAAGACAGATGGGGCCGGTCGATGGGACCTGAGGCCCCGGTGTAAGTGAGCTGGGCAGACGGGGCATGGGGGCGGGGGGCGGGGGATAGAACCCAGCGGGCCCGGTTCCTGCAGCAGGCGGGCCGGGGCCGGGCCAGGAGAGCAGCGGGTGCGGCGGCAGAGGGGAGGAAGGAGCTTCACGAGGTCACCCGGGAGGGGCCCAGAGGCCAGGATGCTGGAGGGAGTGTGCCCGGCAGGCGCCAGACGTGATCACAGGTCAGGGTGGGTGAGCTGCTGCTGAAACGGTCAGTGAAGGGGCGGGACCTGGGGTCTTGGGCAGCGAGCGGCATCCCAGGGCACAGGCTTCAGAGGGGCCAGGACTCGGGGGGAGGAAGAGTGGTCTGCAAGCAGCAGGGGGGGCTGGGAGGACGCCCCGCCCACCTGCGTGCTTTGTGGTGCAGGAGGAGACGCGTCCCCGGGGGAGAGCCAGGGTAGCTCCAGGGAAAGGGAGCCTCGGGGAGGGTCGCTGGTGTGAGGGGCGCTGCCCGCAGCCCTCACAGAACAGGATTCTGGAGGGAGGAGTCTGAGAGGTAGAAGAAGAATAGAAGAGCCCTTCCGAGCCCACAGGTTTCTCACCACTGACGTTTCGGGCAGGACGGTTTTCTGCGGCAGGGCTGTCCTGTGTGTTGTAGGGTGTTTTTCAGCATCTCAGGCTTCTACCCACTCGATGCCTATGGCACCCCGACCCTGCTCGGTCTGATAACCAAGAATGACTCCAGACGTTGCCAGATGTCGCTGGGTGAGGGTTCCCCGTGGTGAGCCAGCGGGTTACTGGAAACATGGAGCCACGTGGGGATAGACCCCCTGGTGTTGAGGTTGGCCTCCTCGAAAGGAAGGCTGTAAAGGATGCTGATGAGCTTGGCTCTGATGGTCCCTTAGGGCAAGGTGGGTGTCATCGCTCGCAAGTAGTTCCTTCTCGAGACTGGCGCTTAGCTACTTTCTTCAAGCGAGTCAGGAATCTCCCCCTCAATTACACATGTTCTAAGATACTCAGAAACCTTGGAAATGAGATTGCCGTGTCCCTGTCAGTTACTCTGCGGAAAGTTTCCTGCAGTTGGAAGGGGTGAGGGGAGATGCCTAGAAACAGGCGCCTGTCATTTTGGTTTCCAAAATGCTGAATTCTGAGCCCTGAACCAGTGAGTTTAAAATCCAGCCCAGGTAGGATTCTGAATTAGAGTGGTAATACTTCTGTGCTTTGTGTGCGTATAGAAAAGGAAACAGTGATTTAATTGAACAGAGATAGTTCATTAAGGAGAAGAAGTATTAAATGGATTTCCCTTTCTTGTTTTTAAATTGGCAGACATATCTGTAAGTTGGGTACCCATCTCGCTTTCAACAAAGTGTTTGACAAGGCTGTTCCATAGTTTCTTTATAGGCGAGTTCAAAGGTGTCTGAGCTGGATGCACAGGCAGTATGATGTTTCCAGGTCTTATTCAGTGATCACTCAACAAAGCTTCTGGTTGTGGATTGGTGAGTGAAGATTCAAGGCTCTGTCTTGACCTCACCTTGTTGAATATCTTTTCCATTGATTTGGATGAATACACAAAGTTGTGTGCTCAGAACAGCCAACAAGAGCTAAGACAATTGTGAAGAATAACAAAGTGTGGGGACTTGCCCTACCTTGTGAGGTGCCAAGGTGACTAAAGCGCCATAGCGTTCAGGACCATGTGCTAATAGAACACAGATAGATGAAAAGATTATTGGAGAAGAATAGAGAACCCAGAAATAGAGCCACCTCACACATCTGGAAGCCTGTTATATGACCGTATAGCTTATGTATATATTCTGAGCATCTTAAAAAGAGATATCGGTACCCACCTTAAAGAACTGCTGGATAATGGAAGGGACCCAGGTGTCCCTATTATAATGCTGCGTCCACCGCGTGACCAGCATCGGGCGGCTCAGTATGGGGGCGAGCACCTTTAGCTGCCCTGGGAAACAACCATGCCAGCTACATCCAGATAACGGACAGACGGCCAAGGGCAGGAAGCGCCAGCTTTAGGATCAGTAGGGGTTCAGAGATGAGAAATGTTAGTTTGGGAGAGATTGTGACATAAGGATTAAGAGGCGTAGTTGGGAACGAACATCGTGCATTGAATTGAGGGGACACCTGAGGGACAGAGTGAAATAATGAAGCGCCAGCCCTGCTGCAGCAGAGGGCAGCTGTCTCTGCCTGCGCCCCTCATCTGCCTCCGCGATTGGAGGGTCATTGGGACCATTGTTTCCCCGTGACCTCTCACCACACCCGGCACAGGATGGGTTCTTTTTTTTTTTTTTTTTTGCGGTACGCGGGCCTCTCACTGTTGCGGCCCCTCCCTTTGCGGAGCACAGGCTCCGGATGCGCAGGCTCAGCGGCCATGGCCCACGGGCCCAGCCGCTCCGCGGCATGTGGGATCCTCCCGGACCGGGGCGCGAACCCGGTTCCCCTGCATCGGCAGGCGGACGCGCAACCACTGCGCCACCAGGGAAGCCCCAGAATGGGTTCTTAACACTTTAGAGTCAGAGAGGATGCAGTCAGAGGGTGAAGACTTTCGAAACCCGGGCAGCAAATACTTGAAATGTACAAAAATATTCATTGTAAGGTTTGAGCATTGACTAACATGTGAAAGGGTTGCTTTAGGATCAGCCAGTGATCTTGGGGTCCCCGGACCCCTTAGCAACATCAGGCAGCTTCTGAACCCTCTGAAATTGCGCACAAGTATTAACTAGACTAGCCTTTTTTTTTTTTTTTTCTTTTTCTGGGATGCCTACAGCTTTCATCTGATATTCAGTAGGATCTAGTATTTAAAAACCAAAAAAAGTATGTAAGAATTGCCACTTTTAGAAGATTCGTATGGCGGAAGACTGGGACAACTTAAAAGGTGGCAAGCCAGCAGGAGAGAGCCCTCCTGCAGTTAGCTGTACCGTCCAGGCCTGGGGGGTAAGGATCGGACCCAGGGTGAGTGTGGCTTCGGTGGAGAGCAGGTGGGAAGCTGGAAAGAGAATGCAGAAGAAACGGCCACTTTGTGGATAAAGATGCAACCTGGAGCCCCAGACTCCTTGAGGCAGGTTCTCCTGCAGGAGCCGTGGGTTGGCTCTTCACACCCCTCCCAGGACAGGCTCCCAGAGGCCTTTGCTCCACAGGTGACGGGAATATGGAAAGAAGCTTGACCCTTCCGACCGTGCAGATGGGCAAGGGGTCGCTGGTCTTAGGATATCAGGAAGTTGCATCCTAGGGCATTCCTGGAACCGTATTTGTAGCTAAAAAATACTGTGTCCTTTGACAGTTCTCAGTACATGATAAAATGTCCTAGAACGTCAGAAAATGAGAAGATTTTAAATTCATTTTGATTTCGAGTATCTTTATATTTGAAATCATGTCATCCTTCTGTTCAAAATCCTGCCAGGCTCCCCGTTTCCCCCAGAGTAAAAGCCAGGGTTCTAGACAGTGGCCAAGCCCCTTCCTCTCTCCAATGCCATTTGCTGTGAGTCTCCCATCCTCACTGGCCGCGGCCACCCGCACCCCCCTCTGCTTCTGGAACACACCAGGCACGCACACCTGGTCTCCGGGCCAGGTTCTGGCAACTTCCTCCTCCCCCGGGTGCACGTTCACCTTCTCACGCCTTTACCGTCTTCAACTATTGCCTCACGTGTCACCTTCTCAGTGAGACCCACCGTGTCATTTAAAATGGCAACCCCCCCTCACCGCGCTGCCGCCTCCCCAGCGTCCACCCTTCGCGCCCTCCTTTTCCCTCTCCGGCTCTCACCACCTCGTAATGAGCTCTGGGTTGTGGCCCCACTACTGTGTCAGTGCTACTCAGACGGGAACCTTTATCTGTTTTTCTCAGTGATGGATCCCAAACATCTGGAAAAGTGGCTGGCCCACAGTAGGTGCTCAGAAAATATTTGTTGATTGAATGAAATATATCGCACAGAACGTTCTGTCTTTGGCGTTACAAAGATGCTGAATCATGAAATACAGAATTCTTAGAACTTTGGAGGTGTTTGGACGGTGTTCCCCCATCACTTTCAATGGGTACTTTTCCGTTCTGTTGAATTCCATGTTCATTTCAGGTGTTTTAATGGCATTCTGTTCTTCTCTCTGATGAAATACAAACAGACATAATAAATTGAGAGTTTCACTTCCAGTGAATGATCACATTTGCGCACTGGTTTTAAAATTTTGTAAGTAGCGTCTGTGAATCAAAAATTGGCAGGTCTACTATGGACTTCCAACCCTATTGCTGGACGTCAGTGAGAGAGGGAGGTGGCATGCTGATTTTCACCACTAATAAACTAACGTACAGCCATACATAATGTTGGGGGTAGAGGACAGAGAATCAGGAATACCTTTATCTTGTGTGCACACACACAGAATCAACCCCATTTAAGATGACACTTTCATATGGATTCCTAAGAGTCTTGACTTCATTCCTAATATATCTCAGTAATTATGGGAAGAGAAAAATAAGTAAAAAGCTTCCCACCTCCTGCTTTCCTTTTCCAGAACTCCAATTATGCAAAATAGAGAACTTTATAAGTAAGACAGAGAAAGAAGTATCATATTATACTGCTTATATGTGGAATCAAAAAAAAATGGTATGAATGAGCTTATTTACAAAACAGAAATAGGGTCACAGATGTAGAAAACAAACTGGTTATCCGGGGGCAGGGGGGAGGGAGAAATTGGGAGATTGGGACTGACATATACACACTCCTATATATAAAATAGATAACTAATAAGGGCCTACTGTATAGCACAGGGAACTCTACTCAGTGCTCTGTAATGACCTGTATGGGAAACGAATCTAAAAAAGAGTGGATATATGTGTATGTATAACTGATTCACTTTGCTGTACAGCAGAAACTAACAACATTTTAAATCAACTAGACGCCAATAAAAATTAAAAAAAAAAAAATGTTGGAGAAGCACTGGCCTAAAAAAAAAAAAAAAGAGAGAGAGAGAACTTTAAATTCTCCAGAGCATAAGGATGATGCCAAGAGGAGAGCCTGCTTTTGAATTGCAGGGGCACTATGACCTTTTAACATGGGATGCTCTGGGCCTCCGGTCCAGGTGTTATTTGCGGAGCTTGATATGGCGCTGGAGGAACGTTGCTGTAGTACTTTTGCGAAGTCTACTTTTTACGTGTTGACCTTTGCATTCTTTTGCCTTTTCCGGTCCGGTGGCAGACACGGGGCTCGGTGACTCGGTGTGCTCCAGCCCAAGCATCTCCAGCACCACCAGCCCCAAGCTCGACCCGCCCCCCTCCCCTCACGCCAACAGAAAGAAGCATCGGAGGAAGAAAAGCACCAGCAACTTCAAAGCCGATGGCCTCTCAGGCACCGCTGACGGTAAGGCCTCCCGGGACTTCGGGGCCAGAGTCCGCGTTTCTGAAAATTAATTTTTATTTGTTCTCATTTGTGGAATCATTTATGCTCAGAACCACAAATGCACAATAACGCAGGTCAGTGCGTGTGCTTTTTGTTAACAAGGTGGTGCTAGGGGACCCTCTCTTCACTCACTGATTCTCGAGACTGTTCAACCACAGCAGCTGTCTTCCCTCCTGGCAGTGGCTGCCTGGTCGATGGTACCGCTGGTGTCCCCTTCATAACGTCTGGTCAAGTTGTTTGGTCTTCCCCGACCCCGGCAGCCTGGGGTCAAGGTGTCTGCTCCAACCGAGCCGTGCCATGTTGTCTTCCTCCAAAAGAGGTCGGCGCCTCCTAATTTAGGAATCTTCCCTGACACCGGTAGGCTTAACTCTAGTACGACAGCCACTCCGATTCTGACTTTCAGCGACGTGTGATGATAAACGCCCCTTCTATTAGTGTCCGTCACTCTTTTTGTTTTGTGAGCTGCATTAGTATTCCCGCTGACACAGTTTGTCTTGCTTCTCCTTTGACTTGTTGAAGTCAGGTTTTATTCTCAGCGATGGCCCGATGTGATCTTTCAGAAGCGGCTCCTTCTGACGGACTTATGTTTTTTTATTCCGTGGATGCAAGTGGAGATACACACGCATGCACACGTACACACACATTATGGGAGGTGAAATTAATGTAGTTTCAATAAACAAGTTAAACAGATACTTCCTTCAAAGGAAAATTAAAATTCCCAAACATGGTTGTGTAACATGAATAATTATTGGTGAGACCAAGAGTAGCAAAAGAATCTGGTTTCAACAAGGATTCCGTATACGCTGGAAATACCCTCATAACTGATACCCTTTTTCTCTATTTCTGCCATACTTTTTCTGCATACTCTTTTGTTCAGACTGTAAGTTTCAGTGTTAAAGAAAGTGCCTGTTCCCTCCTAATATCCAAAGATGAGCCTGTAAACCCACAACGTGTACGTTAGCAGGGAAGGAACAGAGTTTACAGTCCATGCTCTGTGTCATTTACCGTAATCCTGTGAGTTGGTTGGTGGTGTTTTCATTTATAATGAGGAGGCTGGGGTTCAGAGTGTCAGGGAGCTTGCGGGGGCTCTCACGGTGGCAGGGAGGAGTCTGAAAGCCCTTCTTCGCCACATTTCTTACCATGTTGCTTCCCATAGCTTCCTGCTAACAAGTTTAGCCAATAAAAACCAATTCTCTCCTGTTATGATAAATGAGGATGATTCTGTTATATCAGCAGTGGTGAAAAATAATGATTATGGATCAAAGCACCCACCCAGACACCACTGACCTTCCCCTTTGGAAAAGAAATCGGCCACAGATGCTGAGCATTGATGAGACACCTTCCAACAACTTGAGCAAAAAGCGCCCCCAGCCATGCACAGATGGCCACACCCCACCAACAAAAGGCCTGAGGTAAAGCCAGGAAGATGCATGGCCTCTCAGCAGGGTGGGGAACCTGTGCCCCACATACGCAGGGGGGAGTAAGATTTGCTGTACGGAAAGGCCTCATGCCCATTTCATGGATAAATATCTTACCGTGTCTGTCATGTGTTTCCAGCCAATGACTTTTTTCAGAAGTGTCTGCCACTTGGTAGAAACTGGTGATCGAGTCCACCAATCACTGCATGACACGCATTTTACACATTCTCATCCTCCCACCCACCTACTGACGTAGTGAAAGCTGTGTGAATAGGATACAGCCTGAAAGTCAGTTAGTAGTGGTTGTGCCTGTTTAATCGGGCTGCGGGTGCAAATCAGCGTCCCGGTCATCCAGTGAGTTTGCAGAAAATTTGCCGAGTGACCGGAAGCTTGTTGGACGCCTGAGATGTTTCCATCTGCCACCGCCCGAGTTACTGAGGTTGTACTGTGTGCTCCAAGCAATAGCCTATGACGAGGCTGAGTCAGATCCTCAACCCCAAACCAACCACAGACCCTTTTATTAAAGGGCCTCACTGCTGAGGCAGTGATGCAGACAGAAAGACAGACTCTCAGCCACCAAAGAAGCACCCAGATTAGAAACCACAGCAGCATCTCAGGCATGAGCGATGAGTGATGGTTGTGTGTGTTCAGAAGTTCAACACTGATGATCAGAGAGGAAGCTGGGCCTCACTTTGTAGTTAAGAGGACTGTCTCTGTGATGCCACAGTGTGACGTCTTTCCAACAGAAAGTAAGACAAGTACTCTGTAAAAAGAAAACGTATCCTTTTTCCCGAGGAAAAGTTACCTACCGACCTATAAATGAGTCAGTTTTCGGAGACAGGCTGTATTGCACTGTATCCAAGGCACACTATCGTTTTTTTCTTCACATTTTCGCATCTCTGAAGTCAGAATGCATCGTTCAATTGAGATCATGTTCGATTCAATGATATACAGTATTTTTTAGTACTCTTAGCAACTCTTATTAATCAAAGTGTATTGTGGGAACCATCAAAACTAAGCCTTCTGTTCTTGAAATGAAAGCTAGTTGTATATTTTTAGAGGGTTGTTTAATTTTAATTGTAAAAAAATATTTCTCTTTCCTGAAAAGCACTGTGACTTGTTATTACCAGTGTATTCTCTTTTGCTTGACCTCGTGCTGGAAAGTCGCAATTGCAGATGCAAAAAGTTCTCTAGACGATGTCCATAAAGTAGGTGAACTGTGTAGTTTTTGACATACCCCATTGGAACAGATGACTAGACTCAAGTCTCTTTAGAGTATAAGAAAAATAAAATTCAGCTCTTTCAATCAGGGTCCCGGGAAAAACGTGGCACCCTCAACTGGGTCGTTGATGGGAATTTTCCACGGGGACTGTCTACAGAGGTGTGGGCAGGGTGTGGGAAGAGCTGTAGGGGTGGTGCAGACTCCCAGCGGGGTGACGGGGAAAGGAGGGGCCGGCTATGAGGACCCAGAGCGGGCGGTGTCTGGGGGAGGTCTCCATCAGGAGCTCTGTCCTTCAGCAGAGGGACATGTGCCACCCCAGTGACCCAGAGGGTGAGGGAGCACAGGGGAAGCGTCTAACCTCACCCTCCTCCCTGCCTCTGGTCTCAAGCCGCCACCTCCTTGACCAGACCCAACCAGAAGCCAAAGGGTGTGAGAGCTACTGCTGCCGCCACCCAGACCTGCCTCTGAGGGCGCTGGAGGGCAGGTGGAGGTGAGCCAGCGGAAGCCGTGTGCTGCCCGCACCTTTCACGGTGCCTCTTACAAGCCCCTGGGCACGTCTGTCCACTGATCTTTCATCAGCGCGGTAGACCGGAAGCCTCTGTCCACCGTGGCCCCCGAGGGCCTGGCCTGAGCCCCGCCGAGGGAGGGGTCGGAGCTCCCCAGATGCACTTCTGAGCCGTCCCCCAGCCAAGTCCGAAAGGGAGCCCCCACGCCCTTCCCAGGCTCTTAGCTGAGCGCAGAGGTTCTAGCGCTGGATATTCCTTACCTTTGTGGCATCTTTGTTCAGAAAGTAAAGGCTAAAGTGTATCATCAGTATTTATGCTGCCTGAAAAGCCAGAAACTCTCTGTCCACCTGGGGATCCTTGGTGCTCCTGATGGAAATAAGGATCTTCCTTCCATGAATTCCTCGCTGCCCTGGCTCTCATCAGACTCGATTTTAGTAGTTCTTTTCTGCAGAAGAACAGTAGTTCTACACAGAATGGTAGAAAATGCTGTCACCATGGGACTTCCCTGGTGGCGAAGAGGTTAAGAATCCGCCTGCCACTGCAGGGGACACAGGTTCAATCCCTGGTCCGGGAAGATCCCACACGCGGCGGAGCAACTAAGCCTGTGCGCCACAGCTACTGAGCCTGCGCTCTAGAGCCCGCAAGCCACAGCTACTGAAGCCCGTGCGCCTAGAGCCTGTGCTCCACAACAAGAGAAGCCGCCACAATGAGAAGCCCATGCACCACAACAAAGAGTAGCCTCCGCAACTAGAGAAAGCCCGCGTGCAGCAACGAAGACCCAACGCAGCCAAAAATAAATAAATAAATAAATAAAATAAATTTTTTAAAAAAGAAAATGCTGTCACCTAAATTAAGAACAATCATTTCCTTATACTTACAATTTAAAATGAATGGACAAAATACCTGTATGCAGAAAACTATGACACTGATGAAAGAAATTAAAGATGATACAAACACATGGAGAGATATACCATGTTCTTGGAATGGAATAATCAGTATTGTGAAAATGACTGTACTACCCAAAGCAGTCTACAGATTCAATGCAATCCCTGTCAAATTACCAATGGCATTTTTTATGGAACTAGAACAAAAAATCTTAAAATTTGTATGGAGACACAAAAGACCCCAAATAGCCAAAGCAGTCTTGAGGGAAAAAATTGGAGCAGGAGGAATCGGACCCCCTGACTTCAGACTATACTACAAGCCTACAGTAATCAAGACAATATGGTACTGGCACAAAAAC